>NC_053389.1:757248767-757560910 GCF_905171765.1 Bufo bufo | reverse complement strand
CTTTTTCAGCAGTAAACATGAATACATTACATACCAGGGCTGTGTACTTTGCAGTGGGCACTGGATTCCAACAGACAATATCTGGAATGTCTTCTGTAGGCCAGTTCCGCATGAATGTGTTCGGCCCAGGAAACACACTCCAAGTGATGGCCGCATTTTGTGGACCTTACGTTGTTCCTTTGCCCTGAACTCACAGCTTGATGATTACTTATGATGCTGTGAGTTCCTGCCCGAACGTGCACTACTGTATTCACATAATGTCGTAAATACACTAAGGCTACTTTCACACTTGCGTTGTTGTTTTCCGGTATTGAGATCCGGCAGAGGATCTCAATACCGGGAAGAAAAACGTTTCTATTTAGTCCTCATGCATTCTGAATGGAAAGAGATCCGTTCAGGATGCATCAAGATGTCTTCCTTTCCGTCAGTATTCCGTTTTCTGACTGGACACAAAACCACTGCAAGCTGCAGTTTTGTGTCCGCTCATAAAAACTGAAAAAAACCACGGATTCAGCGCTGTAAACAATGTAAGGCCTCATGCACACGACCGTTGTGTGCATCCGTGGCCGTTGTTCCGTTTTCCGTGATTTTCTGCGGACCTATTGACTTTCAATGGGTCCGTTGAAAACTCAGAAAATGCACCGTTGTTCATCCACGGCCGTGATCCGTGTTTCCTGTCCGTCCAAAAAATATGACCTGTCCTATTTTTTTGACGGACAACGGTTCACGGACCCATTCAAGTCAATGGGTCCGTGAAAAAACACGGATGCACACAAGATTAGCATCCGCGTCCGTGATCCTTGGCCGTAGGCTACTTTCACACAGACGGATCGTTGGTTGCCATGGTTACTTAGCAATTCTTAGAAGCATTATACTTACCTGCGATGTCTGTGACCGGCCAGGCGCTCCTCCTACTGGTAAGTGACAGGTCTGTGCTATAAGCAATGCGCTGCACAGACCTTTCACTTACCAGTAGGAGGAGCGCCCGGCCGGTCACAGACAGCAAAGGTAAGTATAATGCTTCTAAAATTGCTAAGTAACCATGGCAACCAGGACTGCAGTAGCGTCCTGGTTGCCATGGGAGTCCCAGCGATTGGATCGGAACTCTCCGCTGCCACCAATGATGGGGGGGGGGGAATTTTAATTAGGAGGGGGAGGGAGAGGGGGCCCACTGGCCACCAATGAATGCACAGTAATACAGGGGAGGGAGGGGGGCCGCACTGGCCACCAATGAATGTACAGTAATACAGGGGAGGGAGGGGGGCCGCACTGGCCACCAATGAATGTACAGTAATACAGGGGAGGGAGGGGGGGCCGCACTGGCCACCAATGAATGTAATACAGGGGAGGGAGGCGGGGCACACTGGCCACCAATGAATTTAAAACTGGGGAGGGAGGGGCTGTGCCCCCTCCTGCCTGGCAGCACCTGATCTCTTACAGGGGGCTATGATACGCACAATTAACCCCTCAGGTGCGGCACCTGAGGGGTTAATTGTGCGGATCACAGCCCCCTGTAAGAGATCGGGTGCTGCCATGCAGCAGGGGGCAGTCATGTACACAGTTCGTAGTATATTCTAACTCGAAGCGTCCCCATCACTATGGGAACGCCTCTGTGTTAGAATATACTGTCGGATAGGAGTTTTCACGATCTAACTCAAATCCGATGGTATATTCTAACATAGAGGCGTTCCCATGGTGATGGGGACGCTTCAAGTTAAATATACCATCGGATTGGAGAAAACTCCGATCCAATGGTATAATAGGGACTCCTGACTTTACATTGAAAGTCAATGGGGGACGGATCCTTTTGCAATTGAACCATATTGTGTCAACGTCAAACGGATCCGTCCCCATTGACTTGCATTGTAAATCAGGACGGATCCTTTTTCCACGACTTTTTCCTTCATGTCCGTGGATCCTCCAAAAATCAAGGAAGACCCACGGAAGAAAAAACGGACACGGATCACGGACTTTGGCTCCAGGAGAAGTATATAGTGGGCTCAGCATGCATGTTGGTACTTGCATCCCTGGATCCGATGAGAGCTGTGATGGCACCGGACGGGGTTAGAAGCAGAGTGTGCTTGGCGTGCATGCTGTACCTGCGCTCCCTGGACTTTGTGTGGCTGTCATGGACCACAAACAGGTAGGAACTAGTGTTAGGGACCACTCCATAGAGGCGACCTTGACGTGGTGAGTGGCTTATTACACTTTGGCCAAAATGTACACCAATGCCTCATCCAGCATAGAGGCAGGGCAGAATGCTGGTTGCAGAGTGCCATTGCATTTGTGTATTTTTCTTTGTATATGTATTTCGCCATAGCAATGTGCACCTACATATAGGGTTGTGCTGATTGAATCCCCCACATTTTTTCTTTGTAGTATATATTGGAGGCGTAGCGATCTCCATTCAGTCATGCACACCTGACCAGTCAATCTGTCCTGGAGGCTGGTTTTAAAGTCAGTATAAAACTGAGTCTGCTTATATAGCACCTACCAGTGGCCATTTGGCTCCAGGAGAAGTATATAGTGGGCTCAGCATGCATGTTGGTACTCGCCTCTATAGGACTGCTGGAAATAGCTCTTCCATTAGAAATGAATAGAGGGGGGCGTGGCCTGGACGTCTGCAGAGATGGCAGCGTGATCCCTGAGCTCCGCTGCTCTTGCCGCTAAAGCAGGCCGATTCAGCTAGCAGAGACGCGTCACATGGGGAAAAAGTTACCCCTAAAGAAGCCCACTACCCATCCGTCCTCCCGAGGGGAAGGAACACTGGACAAGTACCTTACTCGCGGCTCCCAGCTTCAGTCCTCCCAGGGCGGCCTTCTCCAGCGGTCAGCAGCAGGCGCCATTACAGTCCAGACGGCCCCTGAATCTTCGGCCACAACAGGTGAGCGCAACAGCAGGGAACTTTCCCTTTGCCCCCTGGCTGTGAAATTTATACCGGAGCGGCCCACAGACACCCCTGACCTAGGCCTGGGGCCCCCTAGCTGGCTACAGGGCTCCCAGGGCATATACGCTAACATGCCGCCTAAAATGGCGCCTAAACAAGCTAAACAGCCTGCGGCTACACCGGCACGCCGTCGTGAGTGGGGAGACAGCTCTGAAGTTGAAGCAGACACAGCTTCTACCACTTTACACCCCCCTGATGAAATAAATGTGTGGAGCCAACGTTCAGTGTCTGGGGATGAGAATGGGGATGAGCCCCCTTGTGCCTCCCAAGATATGAAGTCTTTACAGCAAGCAATACAGCAGATGCCCACAAAAGAAGACTTTAAAGTAATGGTAGCCGGGGTACATGATGCCTTTAAAGCTGAAATTTCCTGTTTGAGAGTGGACTTTCAACAAATGTCTGCCCGAGTGGATCAGATTGAAACGGAGCATGATGACACCAGAAGATACGTGTCTAAATTACAGTCTATCATAGCCACTCAATCCCAAGCTATTAAAGAAAATACTAATCATCTAGAAGATTTAGACAACAGAGGACGCCGTAATAATATACGGGTTAGGGGTCTGCTAGAATCGGAGTCTGATGAAGATTTGGACATTATATTGAACGAACTGTTTAATTTGATTTTAGCGCCTCAAACACCACTAACCATCAAACTGGATAGAGCCCACAGAGCGCTTAGGCCGAAAAATACTGCGTCACAGCCACGAGACGTGATTTGTTGTTTGCATGACTTCCGCCTGAAAGAATCCATCATGGCCAAGGCGCGTACCTTACGTACGATTTCTTTTAAAGGCTCAAGCGTTCACCTGTACCAGGACTTATCTTGGATGACCCTACAGAAAAGGAGAAGCCTTCAACCTCTATTAGCATGTTTGAAAGATCTCAAAATCCCATATCGTTGGGGCTTCCCCTTCGCTTTGATTGCTACGAAAAATGGCAAGACCTCTATATTACGCACACATGCGGACTTGTCCCGTTTTTGTTCCTCTTTGGGTCTTAGCACTCCGGCCCTTGATAATTGGGAGATTCCAGACCCTCCTTCAGCTCCAGCTCCACTATGGCACACAGTCCAGCGAAAAAGAAACCGACCTCCATCTCAACCGGGAGCATATGGATCTCCCCTACGTGACGCGCCTCCTTGAAAGCTTATATTTAAGGGATTGAATCCCTCTGAGGCCTTCAGTTAACTAATTTTTTGAGCAGCAGCTCTTACAATTGGTACAATTGTTTTCATTGCATTGTTTTTCTCTTTTATTTGATCTTTCTTATCTCAGATATTCTCTGAGTTACCATTCTGGCCTTGCCTGCTATGGTGTTCAGTCAGGTCCCTACCAACAGGACTCTATTTGTTGCCCTCTCTCTATCCCTCACTCTAGATTTTGAGGTGGGACAGACGTGGGCTTTACTGTTTGTTTTTGCTCACATTATATTGAGTCTTGACTGGGTGATTACACCCATTGTTCGGAATTGTATACCATGTTCTTTGTTATATATGTTGTCTTTTGTCTCCCCCTTTTCCCCAATGTTTCTTCCTTTCAGGTTCCTTATTGCTGGTATATTGAGACAGATTTCAGTATATGGAGATGGATGTTCGTTAGGGGACGCCACTCTGGTCATTGGCAAGTACTGTTACACCACATACACTCATGATTAAATGCATTTCCTTGAACGTTAAGGGACTCAACTCTAATGCAAAACGACGCCTAGCTCTCACTGAGTGTAAATCTCACAGAGCAGACGTTGTTTTCCTGCAGGAGACACATTTTGATAGAGAGGGCTCCTTTAAGTTTGCGGCTAGATCCTACCCACGAATATATTCAGCTAGTGCTGATACAAAAACTGCTGGAGTTGCTATCCTTTTATCTACTACATGTCCTGTACAAGTGGAATCTGCGCAGATTGATGATCATGGTAGATATGTAATACTCCAGGCCTCTCTCCATGGTGCTCCATTTATTTTATGCAATATTTATGCCCCAAATTCAAACCAGATTCCATTCCTGAAAAAGGTCTTCCGAGAATTGGAAAAATATCTACCGGCAGCGCTTGTTATAGGCGGAGATTTTAATGTCGCTTTTTCAGAGCATTGGGATAGACTGACACTCGGAGAGGCGACACCATCTAGAGCCCAGCGAAAATTATCTCGTTTTTTTAGAAAACTCATTAGACAATATGCCCTATATGATTTGTGGAGGGTCAATAATCCATCGGCTAGGACGTATTCGTTTTATTCTCACCCTCACAGAACTCATACTCGCATAGATTATTTCTTTGGGAATGCACCTGCCCTTAGGATGCTAACAGATGCGGAATTGGGAAATATCACGTGGTCAGACCACGCGCCAATCTCGGTCACGTTTAACCCAAAGAATGCTCGTACTAGGATATGCCACTGGCGACTTAATGAATCTTTATTAACTAAATTACCGACTAGACAGGAACTGGGAAGTTCCTTGGAGGAATATTTTGCTTTTAATCAACCCACGGCCCCGTCTGTAGCTATATTGTGGGAGGCGCATAAAGCCGTTTTCAGAGGCAAATGTATTAGTGTAAGCACTAGATTGAAAAGAGACTATAATCTCCGATATAATAACACCCTTGCCCAATTAAAACAGTTAGAAACCCGTTTGGGGACTCATCGCTCTTGTCACTTATTACGGCGTATAGTACTTCTCCGTGCTCGTCTGCGGGAAATGGCCTTTGAAAAAACTGGCAAACTCTTATTATATTCACGCCAACGGTTTTATATGTGGGGGAATAAATCACATACTATTTTAGCTCGCCAGCTGCGAGAGTCAACCACGACTAGTGCTCCAATGTCTCTGAGAATGAACAGTGGAGACATGATATATGACCCCAAAGCGATACTTGATCAATTTCAGCAATACTATGCTTCCTTATATTCTCTTACACCACAGGCACCCTCTGACCCAGTCGACCGCCAAGCACTATTTGACTCTTTTTTGGCTCAAAGTAATATACCCAAACTATCACCAGAGGCAGGGTCTGCACTTAATGCTCAGATCACAGCTGAGGAGATTCAGGGTGTGATTTCCAAATTACCTAATGGCAAGTCACCTGGACCAGATGGGTTGCCCTATTCTTATTATAAGACTTTCTCATCTCTCCTTACACCCCATCTATATACACTTTTTAACTCATTTCTACAAGGCTCAGCTATACCAGAGACCATGCTGCATTCCCATATAACGCTCATTCCAAAACCGGGAAGAGACCCTCTAGATTGCGCAAATTACCGCCCTATTGCTCTTCTAAACTCGGATTTAAAAATATTCACCAAGATATTGGCAGATAGGTTGGCATATTGGCTCCCGCGACTGATACACGCGGATCAAGTTGGCTTTGTGAGGGGCCGACAGGGTGGGGATAACACGAGAAGACTTATTAATCTGATAGATATTGTCAATAGGAAACATCAACAGGCTCTATTATTGAGTTTAGACGCTGAAAAAGCGTTTGATCGCTTAAGCTGGCCGTTTATGTTTTCCACCCTGCGGGCCTTTGGATTCTCTGGTCCCTTTATCTCAGCCCTCAACTCGTTATATAGTCATCCTACAGCGACAATTAAATTACCATATGCAAATTCAGCTCCTTTCCCGATAAAAAACGGCACCAGACAGGGATGCCCGCTCTCTCCTCTCCTGTTTGTGCTTTGCATTGAACCCTTAGCCGCAGCAATTAGGTCCCACCCAGATATTCATGGAATCATGGTTAACCAAGTAGAATATAAGATATCATTATTTGCGGACGATGTTTTGCTTACCTTATCAGACCCACATATTACTTTGCCCAACTTATTTAACATGTTGACACTGTATAGTCGACTCTCCGGATATAAGATCAATTCCTCGAAAACAGAAGCCCTTCCCCTAAACTTACCAGTAGATGTATTAGCTCCGTTAAGATCTAACTACCGCTTTCATTGGCAAGATGCTACCCTACGTTATCTAGGAGTGAATCTAGCAGCAACATATTCTTCCACATATTCCCATAATTTCCCTGCCCTTTTTCGAGAGCTTAAACGTTTGATGGCTAAATGGATGTCTCTCCCCATATCCATGTTTGGCCGCATAGCGGCAGTTAAAATGTCCATTTTGCCAAAATTACTCTATTTATTTGAGACCCTCCCGGTACATGTACCGAGGACGGAATTACGAGCATTACAGGCTGGTATATTTAAATTCATATGGAATGGGAAGAGACATAGGATAGCAAGTAGTACCCTTGTAACCCTGAAATCTCAAGGGGGGTTAGCAGTTCCAGACATTACCAAATACTACTGGGCCACACATCTTAGACGGATACCAGCATGGTCTAAACTTTATGCCTATTCCAGGTGGATGGAAATTGAAAAATTATGGATTGCCCCGATACATCCTAACTCTTTGTTATGGTCCCCAATATCACACACTCAATTACCAGAGCTATTAGGACCAATGCTGCATACATATAAAATATGGCAGCATTGTAAACACCGCTTCTCCTTGGTCTCTGGGAAGTCCTCCATGACATCTTTTCTGTTTACACCGCTTTTTGATGCGGGATCTCAAATCTCTTTTTTTAAACCTTGGTTTTCAAAGAAGATATTTAGGTTTGCGGATATGATCGACTATAGAACGTTACAATTACTTTCACTAGATGAGCTTAGAAGTTCTAGGTCACTTACGGAAGTCACTGAATATCAATACATGCAGATACAACATTTGTTCACTACACTGTTTCATTCAAAACAGGTATCTATCCCCACGTCTTTTGAGAAGACATGTAAACTTTCGGAGTCTACTGGAGGTCTTATATCTGAAATATATGTGCTCCTCTCCTCCCCGGCCCCTACAACGTCGGTGCGTCATCTATATATGTCTAAGTGGGAATTGCTCTTGCACCGTTCTATTTCAATAGAGGAATGGAGGATAATTTGGCAAAGAGCTGCGATGACATCAACGTGTGCTATACATAGAGAAAATACTTACAAAATAATGATGTTTTGGTACCACACCCCCCAGTTATTGCATAAGTTTAACCCTGATATTTCGGACCGCTGCTGGAGATGTAACGCGGAGGTGGGTTCACATATCCATATTTTTTGGGAATGCCAGATTTTAAATCCATTCTGGAGTATGGTACAAGAAATTCTACACAGTTTGTTTGAAATAAGATTTCCATTAGACCCTTACATATACTTATTAAATGTTCCACACATACCTTTGAAGAAGCATTTATTAAAGCTAATGTTATATGTCCTGACTGCGGCTAGACGTCTGTTGGCAAGATTCTGGAAAAGAGTAGATTGTCCGTCACGGGTTGAACTCATAAATAGTATACTGGAAGTGAGACGTCTCGAACATATGTCGGCTACAATGCTTGCTTCGGTTGACAAATTTGACCGGATTTGGAAACAGTGGGACTTGGTGTTTGACGTCTCATGTTGATCTACTCCATACCTTACCTTACCCATCCTAACCCTAGTGTGTCGAGTCTTGTCATTCCCCTATGTGTGTCTGAATCCTTCATATAATAAACTTTATATAGCTTTACATGATCAAACACCATGTATGTACTTCTTTAAAACTACTTAATGTGGAGATATGCATACACGAAAATAAGATGTATGCTAATTTTCTCTCTACTGTTCAAATGACTTCAATTGTATCTTTATATGAGAAATAATGTACACCAAAGTCATGTTTTCTTTTATGTATGTACATGTTTATTCTTGGAAAAATCGTCAATAAAAAGACAATTGATAAAAAAAGAAATGAATAGAGGGTGGCTGCGCTTGCGCTGTGTACCCGCGTTCACTTTGGGGGCCCTGTTCTCTAGGACCTGCACCTATCTGACAGTGGTGGCATATCCTAGCTATATGCCACCAATGTATGAGATGCGCCAACCCCTTTAAAGAGGGCCAGCCACCATTTCTGTCATGTCTATTATGGCAAATAATCGTATTGCCTATTAAATGACCATCCACAACTCTGGAACATCCATTCTTATGACTCTGTGTTGTGCCGTACTTCTAGTAATCCGACTAGAAGTTTATGAATGAATTGCCAACTGGGTGTTATACGTTGGGAGTGTTTTCCTGGGCAGCCTGATACTGTCCAATCAATCCTGCCAGTGTTAGGGCTCACGTATGCGAAACCATTCACTTCCGCAAAAAAACGGAAATGACTATGTGTGCATTCCGTGTCCGTATGTCCACATGGCCGTCCTATTATAGAACATGTCCTATTATTGGCTACATTACAGACAAGGATAGGACTGTTCTATTAGGGGCCGGCTGTTCCGTTCCGCAAAATGTTGAATGAACGCAGCCGATATCCGTGTTTTGTGGACCACAAAACACTAATGGTCGTGTGCATGAGCCCTTAGACTGTGCAGGGACACATCCCTAACTGGTAACACCCAGTTGCCAATTCATTTATAATCGTCTAGTAGTAATAACAGAGGGACAGCACAACATAGTGTTATATGAAAACATGCTTCAGAACGGTTATTGCATGGGGAATGCCATTATTCAGGAGAGGTGACAGCTCCTCTTTGAAGGTCTTGCAGAATCGGCGTAAGCCCACAGGGTCAGCAGGGCCTAGCTGCGATTGCTCTCTATGCCCCTGCTCACATCCACAGTATTAGGCCTCCTGCACACGGCCGTTTTTTTTTCCCGTTTACTGGCCGTTTTTTGCGTTCCTTTTAAGGTCCGTATACGGAACCATTCATTTCAATGGTTCCCCAAAAAAACGGAATGTACTCCGTATGCATTCGGTTTCCGTATTTCCGTTTTTCCGTTCCGTTTTAACATAGAACATGTCCTATTATTGCCCGCAAATCACGTTCAGTGGCTCCATTCAAGTCAATGGGTCCGCAAAAAAAACGGAACACATACGGAAATGCATCCGTATGTCTTCCGTTTCCGTTCCGTTTTTTGCTGAACCATCTATTGAAAATGTTATGCCCAGCCCAATTTTATCTATGTAATTACTGTATACTGTATATGCCATACGGAAAAACAGAACGGAAAAATGGAACAGAAACGGAAACACAACGGAAACAAAAAACGGAACAACGGATCCGTGAAAAACGGACCGCAAAACACTGAAAAAGCCATACGGTCGTGTGCAATAGGCCTTAGCATTGTATCAGGATGGCTACCACCTTGATAAAAGTTAGTCAATCACCGTTGTCGAATCCCAGCGGGTGCTGAAGAGTTAAATGCCACCTGTGTGACCCTATGACGAGAGGACAATGCTCTCAGCTTCAGTATGCGCTGGCACTGCCGGGTGTGTAAACAGTGAATCAGACGGTGCAAGTTACTATCCTGTGACTTCAGCTCCTCTCCAGCCAGGCAGAGGGTGTACCTAGATCTACCACTGCCCTCCGCCGTCTGTGCATTATACAACTACTACTCCTCCTCTCGATCCAGACGTGTATTTGTCACAATCTGTAAGACTGCTCTGACTGGCTGCCAATGTTTGTCAGTCTCTGTTTCCTTGAGACTGCAGGTTACTTTCCCTAAGTGAGTGGCTAGCTTTATACTGTATTGTGTATATTTTGTACGCTCCTCATGTATCATCAGTTTGAAGAATACAATTTTCAAAAATGATCGCTCAGTCCGGTTACCTTTCATCAGTCAATGGTCGTTGCAGGGGGGATGATCAATTGTGAAAAAGAGAGTCCCACTTAGGATGCAGACTGCTGTAAAGGTATGCAGCTGCCTTCCCTTAAAGGGGTTGGACGCCGACTCACACATTGATGGCAGATCGCTAGGATATGCCATCAATGTCAGATAGGTGCAGGTCCCACCTCTGGGACTCACTCCTATCTCCAGAATGAGGCCCCTGAAGTAAAAGGGAGCACACTGCGCATGTGCTGCGAAGAGCGAGTCCCAGATGTGGGACCTGCACCTGACATTAAAGGCATATCCCAGAGAAGTCTGGCAGTGCTTCCTACTGAGAACACATACCTGCTCAGACGAACCAAGCGGGCATGTGTATTAGGGGATCAGGTGTGATAGCGTGTTTTATGTGTATGCCAGTACAAAAAAAATGCCCCCTTCTGTGTGCCAGTACAAAAAAATACCCCTTTCTGTGTGCCAGTACAAAAAAAATACCCCTTTCTGTGTGCCAGTACAAAAAATACCCCTTTCTGTGTGCCAGTACAAAAAAATGCCCCCTCCTGTGTGCCAGTACAAAAAATGCCCCCTCCTGTGTGCCAGAACCAAAAAATGCCCCCTTCTGTGTGCCAGTACAAAAAATACCCCTTTCTGTGTGCCAGTACAAAAAGTACCCCTTTCTGTGTGCCAGTACAAAAAGTACCCCTTTCTGTGTGCCAGTACAAAAAATACCCCTTTCTGTGTGCCAGAACAAAAAATGCCCCCTCCTGTGTGCCAGTACCAAAAAATGCCCCCTCCTGTGTGCCAGTGTAAAAAATGCCCCCCTTCTGTGTGCCAGTACAAAAAATGCCCCCTCCTGTGTGCCAGTACAAAAAATGCCCCCTCCTGTGTGCCAGTACTAAAAAATGCCCCCTCCTGTGTGCCAGTACAAAAAATACCCCTTTCTGTGTGCCAGTACAAAATAATTCCTCCTCCTGTGTGCCAGTACAAAAAATGCCCCCTTCTGTGTGCCAGTACAAAAAATACCCCTTTCTGTGTGCCAGAACAAAAAATGCGATGTGGTGCAGGCATCTTCCGGCCTGTTCCTGAGGACGGCGAAGCATAATTGGCGTGCACCACTGGCAGGGGGCCGGATCGCAATTGCGACCGCTACAACCCCTATAGTTACGTCTATGGGTTCACCACTTTAAAATGTTCACTGAGATGATAGTTGTGCACTAGTTGTGAATCCCAAAAAGGGATACATAGGAAGGAGATAGTTAGTACTGGATGTTTTGGTTAGGTTGCCAGGAGATGGGCTGGGCCCACCCCCTGGTTTTCTGAGCAGGCCATGAGGATGTACGTGCATAGGTGAGCTGCTCATAACTAGGCCTAGTCCATGGAGCCTTCATCCCTGAAACTGAAGGCAACTGAACTGAGAGAGAACAGACATTTGCAGATTAAAGGCCGTGCTTAAACTGTGTTTGCATCTGTACTACAACCTCCATCATCTACTCAGTAAAGAAAAACTTTATTTATTTTAATTAAACGGGCCTGGTCTTTGACTCCACCACCCATCTACTGGCTCCTATACACCTGCCCTCCTGCCTTGCACCCATCTATCTAACATCAAGGGCACCCCAGCCACCACCAGGCAGGAGCCCCCCAAAAGTTCAGGGTGTGCCCCCAGGAAAGAAAGGACGTGCCCTGCCTTCACTGCATGACCCCAGGGAGCGCCAGAGTAAAGACTGCCACTGTGGGTACAATTACCGCCAACACTCTGCCCTACTCCCTTCCCAGTCTTGTTGCCAAGCTGAGCGTGCATGTGTAATGAAGAATCGAATGCGTGGGGCCAGCCTAAGGCCGATCCTTTCAGGGAGCACCACAGGGCACTTTATTCAGACACAGCAGCTCATCCGTATGTGCGGCTGAGCCTGATATTACTGCTCAGCCCCATTCGCTGTGCCTGGAAGAGCAATGAATGGTGTGCGGTGTATACGGGCCAAGCCGATGTGCGTGTTTAGGCAAGAGTCATGAGGAATAGCTGTCTACATATAAGTAGGATCTTTATACCCCCTAGTGATGGCTTTTCTGTGTATTTGGTGGGGATAGGGGCCCTCCGTAATGGCTGACCGGTTGCCCACAGGACTGTTGCACGTCTGGTAAGATAAGTTGGAGATGTCTGAGTATGGGAAGCTTTATGTATAGTTGTCTCCTTTTCTTCCTGTTGCTCTTTTTGTAAGGAGTGTGAAAAGCTGCCCGTCCAGGGTGCCAAGTCCTCCGGCGTATTACAGGGATGGTGCCCTCATGTCATCACACATCCTGCCAGCTGTCTGCTAAATACCTGCCTCTGTGCCAACCTTCTCCTTGTAAAAAACAGCGTGCCTGTAAACAGAGCAGTCTTCCGTGATGCTGAGGACACAGTACACTTCCAGCCCTAGGACAAGACACTAGAGATTAGCGAATTCCATATTTTGAAATTCGTTTACGCTTCGTTTGGTGGTAAAAGCAGAATTGCGTTATGGATTCTGTTACCACGGACCATGACGCAATTCTATGACGGAATGCATAACGGAACGCCTTTAGAGGCATTCCGTTAGTCATTCCGTCATAATAGAAGTCTATGGGCTGCATAACGGATCCGTCCTGTTTCCCTTATGCAGGGGAGGACTCACAGAAGCAGGACAGATCCGTTTTGCAGCCCATAGACTTCTATTATGACGGAATAAATAACGGAATGCCTCTAAAGGCGTTCCGTTATGCATTCCGTCATAGAATTGCGTCATGGTCCGTGGTAACAGAATCCATAACGCAATTCTGCTTTTACCACCAAACGAAGCGTGAACGAATTTCAAAATATGAAATCCGCTAATCTCTACAAGACACAGAAGAAAAGCTTTTACAGATGAACCACAAGGCATTTAGTAAAAAAACGTTATTGGGATTAGTAGTATTTTTATTTGAATACATAAGAAAGACAGCGCTTTACTATTGTTATTGTTAGATGGGATTTTTAGTTAGAAAATTCCTAATGGAAAAAACAACTAAAAGAAAATATCCACTGCAGAAGAAAGTGGGTGTCAAAACCAAAATACCTTACTGCTTTGTGACTGGAGTTGTCACCCACAAGTCTCAAGATACCGGGATGGATACAAGCTAACTAAGGGCTCAGGCACACGACCGTATATATTTTGCTGTTCCCATAACACTGATCTGCAAAAACACGGATGACATCCGTGTGATGTCCGTGTCACAACGTTTTTTTTAGTGGATCCATTGTAACAATGCCTGTCATTGTCCGTAAAATGGACAAGAATAGGACATGTTCTATTTTTTAGTCGAACGGACATGTGGACATACGGATACGGAATGCACACAGAGTCATTTCCGTTCTTTTGAAATGAATGGTTCCGCATACGGGCCTAAAAAAAAAATGGCACGGACAAAAAAAAGGTTAGGTGCATGAGCCCTAATTTAGATAGATAATAGATAGATAGATAGATAGATAGATAGACATGAGATAGATAGATAGATAGATATTAGATAGATAGATAGATAGATAGATAGATAGATAGATAGATAGATAGATATCAGATAGATATTAGATAGATAGATAGATAGATAGATAGATAGATAGATAGATAGATAGATAGATAGATAGATAGATAGATAGATAGATAGATAGATAGATATGAGATAGATAGAATCCTGGTAATCACAGGACATTTGCTAGCAGTGTTGGACTGGGGTACTTAGGGCCCACCAGTGTAACTGATTCTGGGGGCCCACCTTAGGGCTCCTGCACACGAACGTATTTTTTTCCATGTCTGTACCGTTCACGTCAATGGGGCCGCAAAAAAAAAATGTCTCCATGTGCATTCCGTGTCTGTATGTCCGCATGGCCGTTCTGCTAAATGATAGAACATGTCCTATTCTTGTCCACATTACAGACAAGGATAGGACGGTTCTATTAGAGGTCGGCTGTTCTGTTCCGCATAATGTGGAATGCACACATTCGGACTCCATGTTTTGCGGATCCGCAATTTGCAGACTGCAAAACATCCAACGGTCGTGTTCCTGACACTTACAGTGATAACCGAAATATTAAAGATGAAGTATGATGGCAGACATTCACAGCAAAATGCCCAAACATACATGTGGCAGAATTTACACGTATATGGATATCCTGCACTTTGGTCAGTCAGAAACAAGACACACGCAGCGCAGACCGATCACTCATTGGACAGATGTGGGACACAAGACACTTATACGTGGCTCACATGCCACGGATGCATATGTCACATACTGCACATACACCACTGATACATAGAACATATATAGCACACACCAATCACACGTAGGAAACACGCAAAGACATTTATGCCTAACCCTATTAAGTGTAGCACACTTAGAGGGGTTAAAGGGGTCGTCGCACTTCAGCAATTGGCATTTATCATGTAGAGAAAGTTAGTACAAGGCACTTACTAATGTATTGTGATTGTCCATATTGCCTCCTTTCCATCACAATATACACAGCACGTATCCATGGTTGTGACCACTCTGCTATCCAGCAGTGGTGGCTGTGCTGGCACATTATATGTAAAGGTGTTGGCCTATGAGCACTGGATTACACTGTAGTAATAACCACGGATACGTGCTGTGTATAATGTGATGGAAAGGAGGCAATATGGACAATCACAATACATTAGTAAGTGTCTTGTGTTAACTGCATGATAAATGCCATTTACTGAAGTGAGACAAACCCTTTAACCCCTTTAAGCATAAATGTCTGGCATGAAATTTACCAAATCGTAACCTCCTCAGTTTGCCCATAATCTACAGTTGTCCTCCCATAATGACCTATTGTCTATCTACAGGATAGGTGATAAATATCAGATTGCTGGGGTCTGACTGCTGGAACACCACTGATCATGAAAAAAGGGGTCCTGAGACATTACATTACATTACCACCAATCTATGTACACAAGGGTCATAAGACCACGTTCCCTTGATCATGGGGGTCCCAGCAGTCAGACCCCCATCAATCAGACACTTATCACCTGTTGTGTCATAGCTGTTGGACCTTTTCACATTCCCTATCTTTAAAGGTTTTCCACAGGATCGGGAATAACTAAGTGATCTGTGGGGGTCTGAACACTGGAGCCCCCACTGATCCCCCTTCTTGATTGAGTGGCAGGTGGAGCATATGCCCTGCCTCTCCATCCATTCTCTATGGGGTCGCTGGAGATGGCGAGTACAGCGCTGGCTATTTCCAGTGGTCCCAAAGAGAATAAATGGAGCAGCAGGGTGTATGTGTAGCCTGCCACACCATCAAAAAGGGGGGTCAGTGGGGGTCGCAGAATCGGACCCAACTATTCATATAGTTATGCCTGGATGTATTTCTGGAGTGTAATAATATTACAGGATAAAGCTACTAGAGAGGGGTCGTTGATCCAGGGAGTTAGTCTGATGCCTGATTGGAGTCGGGAAGCAATTTTTTATTCCCCTAAATTGAGGAAAATTGGCTTCTACCTCGCAGTTTTTTTTTTGCCTTCCTCTGGATCAACTTGCAGGATAACAGGCCGAACTGGATGGACAAATGTCTTTTTTCGGCCTTATGTACTATGTTACTATGTTACCATGATGTGGAGAGGATAACTTGAAAACCTGGACAACTCCTTTAAATCCTCCACCACCAGTATCTCTTTACATGGCAGCAATGATGTCTGTAAATACGGAATATCATCACTACCGCCATGTAAACCGCCATGTAAACCATACGTGTAAAAACTGGAGAATGTGACGCACTGTGCAGAATTTTTCAGTCATAAGTCCAACCCCTTTGCAGGTCATAACCTTTAACAAAGCCCAAGCAAAGGCGCTAGAGGAGCAACGTGAGCAAAGGGCACAAAGGGAGGGTCATAACTGAAGCAGAGGCATTAGGGTCACCTGAGGCAGGTAATAGTGGGGATCCTGGATCAGGGGTAACTGGAGAAGAGGCAATATTAGCGGTGCATTTAGAGTGGGGACATCTGGAGCTGGGGCCCTAATGGGGGTCCTCCTAAAGCAGAGGCATTAGGGTCGCCTGAGGCAGGGTAATAGTGGTGATCCTGGAGCAGAGGTATTAGGGGGACATTTAGAGTGGGGGCATTGGGCGGCATCTGGAGCTGTGGCACTAATAGAGGTGCACCTAAATTGGGCAGAGTCCCCCAATGCCACTCTGAACTCTGCAGAGAGCAGCACACATACACAGATCTGAGTCTACTATAAACCAATCCCCTATTTCCCCTTTACAGTCTCCTACAGCTCACTACTGTCACACACCTGAGAAATCAGCCCAGCACCGCAGAGGAGTCTTTCTCTCAGCTAGTTTTTTGACAGCAGGGAGGGCAGGAGGATGGCCAGACATGTTCTCTCCTCCTTCACTGCCAGCAGCTGGGAAGTTTAGAAGATACTGCAGGGCCTCCTGTACAATTTACACCAGTAGGAGGCTGCCTCACTGTGCGATACTGCCACCTAGTGGCTACAATAATTATCTCTCCTGAGAAACAAGAGAAATAATGACTCCTCTGTCTGATCTCCAGGCGCAGGAGACTGGGGGCCTACCGAGGAATCCCCCCCTCTCCGGTGGGCAAGTCTGAACCTGTTTGCTAGAACTATAAACAATTAGAAGAATTATACAGCAGTATTATAGTCTGGATCCAGGTTCTTCTAGTTTCTGTGCTTCCTTGTATTTACTGTATTTACTTCTTTTTGTTGTATTACAGGGAAGTGTTCTTAATACCCCAAGCACACCAGTTCTTCCAGCCAGACTGTTAGTATAGCTAGGGGAGTATCTCACCTGTATAAACAGTTCTCACCTTTTAGAGCCTCTACACTAAGTGATAATGTGGTATGTGATAATCGCCTGCTTTAATAGAATAGGAAAATAAGAAAATCCCTAAGAAATGCAGTCGACATGCAGTATAAATAACAAAAATGCCAGTTTATGTGTCAGTAATAAAGCCCAGGAAGAAGGCTGACACTGTCAGGCTGTAAAGTGACCAGCAGAACGTCTTTCTAGTGAGCCGGACGGGCCCGGTGTCCTCTATGTGAACTAGATCAGTATACAGTACCTGTCACCTATAGAACATTATAGGCTGATCCATTCAGTATTCCCAGGATAACAAGTCTATGTGGAAACTGTGATGAAGTTGTATATTTAAAATAAAACATAAAGGATATATCTCATGTGCATCTCCTGTTATTTCACTCGAAATAAATAATTCACTTAAAGCGAAGATTTACCATCGCAACCATTTTTAACGGTTTAATGCATCTATAATGAAAAATGAAGCAATTTTGCAAATAATCTTAATTGTATCTCCATGGTAACAGACTACAAACAAATCCTGTGTTGATACATCCTGCAGTTATACAAACTTTTCATCTACTTTTTATTAACATACACTCACCTAAAGAATTATTAGGAACACCTGTTCTATTTCTCATTAACCACCTCCGGACCGCTGTACGCAGATTCGCGTTCCGGAGGTGGCAGCGCTACGCACAATCACGCATATACGCGTCATCTCGCGAGAAGCGAGATTTCGCTCAAAGCCGGCCCGCGCATGCGCATGCGCATCGCGGGCCGGCAAAATTAAAAGAACAAGTTCGTCACCAGCCTGCCAGCAACGATCATTGGCTGGCAGGCTGGCGATTTTCAAAAAATCCAATCACAAGCCATATAACAGATCATATTAGTAAATATGATCTGTTATATGGCTTCTCTGCTCCTCTGCTGGTCCTTTTCGTCGGTTGGATCCAGCAGAGGAGCAGACTGAACTGTGAGTACACCAAACACTACACCTTAGCCCCAGATCACCCCCCTGCACCCCAATTAACCCTTTGATCACCCCTTTGATCGCCCCTGTCAATCACTAGTGAAAGGAAAAAAAGTGATCAGTGTAAACTGTCACTTTTTTTTTTTCACTGGTATTGACTGTTAGGTTTTAGGGATAGTTTAGGCCCCTTGGTTAGGTAGTTAGCGTCAGTTAGCGCCCACCCCACCGCACCGCAGTCACTTTTATTCGCTGATTAGCGTATCGCTAATCAGCATTTGTACTTTTATAGTATCTGTAAGTGATCAAAACTGATCACGGTCAGATCTATAATAGTATTAGTGTCACCTTAGCTCGCCCTCCACCCAAAACGCAGTGTTTGCCTGATCAGGCCTGATCGGTCGCCCACACGTGCATTCACCCACGCCCGCCCCACCGCAGTGACAAAAAATATATATTTTTTTGATCACTGCACATTCATTTTACACGCACTGCGGCGATAAAAAAATCAGTTTTGATATTTTTTATCAACCGCAGCGGCCTCCGGTACTTCGCTAGCCTCCCCTTTGTAAGACAGGTTTGCTTTTTTTCTTGGGTAGTCTCAGGGAATACCCCTAAATTTAGTAGTCCAAAATGTCAAACAGGGGGTATTCTTCTGAAGAGGCCTACAGGATTCTGACCCAGTCGGATGAGGAGTGGGAACCCTCATCTGACGAATCTAGCGGGTCAGAATATGAACCTGTGGAAAGCAGTGGCTCTCTGACCCAAAGTTCGGACGAGGAGGTTGAGGTCCCTGGCAGCACCAGGCGTACCCGGCCCCGTGTCGCTAGACCACAGGTTACGCAGGATCCGCTTCAAGAGCAGCAGAGTGGGGCTGGCGCTGCCGGATCACGTGGTGAGGCATACACCAGCAGCGCAGCCCTCCCTGGACCTAGTACCAGCACTGCCGTACAACATGGTGACGTGGCGAGCACCAGAAGGGCAGTTGAAGCTGGTACGGTGGCACGTGCAGTAGTTACCCCGTCGCAGCCACCGCACAGACAGGCCCGTAGAGCCCCTAGAATCCCTGAGGTGCTGGCAAACCCTGATTGGCAGTCACCAACTTCAGCCGCACCTGTAGTTCCCCCTTTCACCGCCCAGTCTGGAGTTCGGGTTGAGACGGCTCAAATCGGTTCGGCCCTGGGATTTTTTGAGCTGTTCTTGACTGCGGAGCTCTTGGACTTAGTCGTGGCAGAGACAAACCGGTATGCCACACAATTTATATCCGCCAACCCGGGAAGCTTTTATGCCCAGCCTTTCCGGTGGAAACCAGTCCAAGTTTCCGAACTTAAAATTTTTTTGGGCCTTCTCCTCAACATGGGTCTAACTAAAAAGCATGAATTGCGGTCATATTGGTCCACGCACCCGATTCATCACATGCCCATGTTCTCTGCTGCTATGTCCAGGGCACGATTTGAGGCCATCCTCCGTTTCCTGCATTTTAGCGACAACACCACCTCCCGTCCCAGAGGCCACCCAGCTTTTGACCGGCTCCACAAAATTCGGCCCCTCATAGACCATTTCAACCAGAAATTTGCAGATTTGTATACCCCCGAGCAAAACATCTGCGTAGACGAGTCCCTAATACATTTTACCGGGCACCTTGGCTTCAAACAATACATCCCAAGCAAGCGTGCCCGGTATGGGGTCAAATTGTATAAGCTCTGTGAAAGGGCCACAGGCTATACCCACAAATTTCGGATCTATGAGGGAAAAGATCAGACCCTGGAGCCGGTCGGTTGCCCTGACTACCTGGGGAGCAGTGGGAAGACAGTCTGGGACTTGGTGTCACCCTTATTCGGCAAGGGGTACCATCTTTATGTGGACAATTTTTACACAAGTGTGGCCCTCTTTAGGCATTTGTTTCTAGAACGGATTTGCGCCTGTGGCACCGCGCGAACTAGTCGTGTGGGCTTCCCCCAACGGCTTGTAACCACCCGTCTTGGGGGGAGAGGGCTGCCTTGTGTAACGAAGAACTGCTCGCGGTGAAATGGAGAGACAAGCGTGACGTTTACATGCTCTCCTCCATTCACGCAGACACGACAATCCAAATTGAGCGAGCAACCCGTGTCATTGAAAAGCCCCTCTGTGTCCACGACTATAATGCGCTCATGGGAGGGGTGGACTTCAATGACCAGATGTTGTCTCCGTATTTAGTTTCCCGCAGAACCAGACGCTGGTATAAGAAGGTGTCTGTATATTTAATTCAATTGGCGCTGTACAATAGTTTTGTTCTCTACAGTAAGGCTGGGAGAACACGATCCTTCCTCAAATTCCAGGAAGAGATCATCGAGAACCTCCTTTACCCAGGAGGTTCCGTGGCCCCATCCACCAGTGTAGTTAGCCATCTACACAAGCGACATTTTCCCAGTGTCGTTCCTGGTACCTCAACCCAACCGTCACCCCTAAAAAGATGTTGTGTCTGTAGCAGGAGTGGAATAAGGCGTGACACCCGCTATTTCTGTCCTGACTGTCCTGACCACCCTGCCCTATGCTTTGGTGAGTGTTTCCGGAAGTACCACACACAGGTACACCTAGCATAGGGATTGCATCTCACAGGACAGGCACACAGGGCTATTAGGGCCCTTTTACTCACAGCTGCTGCAAACCTCTCCTTTCACCTGGGATAAAGTGCATAACGTACTTTGCCACATCTTTGGGCGATTTGCGCTTTGCACATTGTCCCATGGGGAAGGAGAGGTTTGTTCTATAAAGGTAAAAAAAACGAAACAAAAAAAAAATTACCGGTAAGTAAAAAAGTTAAAAAAGTTAAAAAAAGTTAATATGTTCTGTTCTAAAGTTAATAAAGTTATTGCGTTGCGGCCTGGTTTTTTCTTTTTTGTTTTGTTTTTTTTACCTTTCAGGTGGCCCAACCGATCGACTAGCTGCAGCACTGATGTGCATTCGGACAGAAGCATTGCGCTGCTGTCAGATTACACGCAAGTCGGTGTATGCGGCGCTGCAAGACGAGATTTCTCCTCTGCAGTAAAAGATACGTTTGCCGAGGCATATGAGCTGAGGAGGTGGCGGTGTTCATATACTTTGGCAAACACTTTGTATATATAAAAAAAAAAATCCCGGCAATGATTTATTCATCCACATCGATTGATGTGAATGGAGAAATCGGGTTTGCCAGGGCATACGAGCTAAGTGGGTATGGATGTTGGGCGGAGCTCCTATGTCCTGGCAGACGCCTTTCCCCTCCTTTTTCTTTTTTTGGCAGAGATTTTTTCATCCACATTGATCGATGCGAATGAAGAAATCTGTGCCGTTCATTTTTTTCTTTCAGCCCAGAGGCTGAACGGAAAAAAAAAATCTCATTACCCGTATGCTCAATATAAGGAGAATAGCAGAAACTCCTAATGCTGGGCATACATGTAATGATTGCGGAGACCCTCAAATGCCAGGGCAGTACAAACACCCCACAAATAACACCATTTTGGAAAAAAGACACCCCAAGGTATTCGCTGAGGGGCATATTGAGTCCATGAAAGATTGAAATTTTAGTCCCAAGTTAGCGGAAAGGGAGACTTTGTGAGAACAAAATCAAAAAAATCAATTTCCGCTAACTTGTGCCAAATTTTTTTTTTTCTATGAACTCGCCATGCCCCTCATTGAATACCTTGGGGTGTCTTCTTTCCAAAATGGGGTCACATGTGGGGTATTTATACTGCCCTGGCATTTTAGGGGCCCCAAAGCGTGAGAAGAAGTCTGGTATCCAAATGTCTAAAAATGCCCTCCTAAAAGGAATTTGGGCACCTTTGCCCACCTAGGCTGCAAAAAAGTGTCACACATGTGGTATATCCGTATTCAGGAGAAGTTGGGGAATATGTTTTGGGCTGTCATTTTACATATACCCATGCTGGGTGAGATAAATATCTTGGTCAAATGCCAACTTTGTATAAAAAAAATGGGAAAAGTTGTCTTTTGCCAAGATATTTCTCTCACCCAGCATGGGTATATGTAAAATGACACCATAAAACACATTCCCCAACTTCTCCTGAATACGGCGATACCACATGTGTGACACTTTTTTGCAGCCTAGGTGGGCAAAGGGGCCAACATTCCGAAGAGCACCTTTCGGATTTCACAGGTCATTTACCTACTTACCACACATTAGGGCCCCTGGAAAATGCCAGGGCAGTATAACTACCCCACAAGTGACCCCATTTTGGAAAGAAGACACCCCAAGGTATTTCGTGAGGGGCATGGCAAGTTCCTAGAATTTTTTATTTTTTGTCACAAGTTAGTGGAAATGATGATTTTTTTTTTTTTCATACAAAGTCTCATATTCCACTAACTTGTGACAAAAAATAAAAACTTCCATGAACTCACTATGCCCATCAGCGAATACCTTGGGGTCTCTTCTTTCCAAAATGGGGTCACTTGTGGGGTAGTTATACTGCCCTGGCATTCTAGGGGCCCAAATGTGTGGTAAGGAGTTTGAAATCAAATTCTGTAAAAAATGGCCTGTGAAATCCGAAAGGTGCTCTTTGGAATATGGGCCCCTTTGCCCACCTAGGCTGCAAAAAAGTGTCACACATCTGGTATCTCTGTATTCAGGAGAAGTTGAGGAATGTGTTTTGGGGTGTCTTTTTACATATACCCATGCTGGGTGAGATAAATATCTTGGTCAAATGCCAACTTTGTATAAAAAAAATGGGAAAAGTTGTCATTTGCCAAGATATTTCTCTCACCCAGCATTGGTATATGTAAAATGACACCCCAAAACACATTCCCCAACTTCTCCTGAGTATGGAGATACCAGATGTGTGACACTTTTTTGCAGCCTAGGTGGGCAAAGGGGCCCATATTCCAAAGAGCACCTTTCGGATTTCACTGGTCAGTTTTTACAGAATTTGATTTCAAACTCCTTACCACACATTTGGGCCCCTAGAATGCCAGGGCAGTATAACTACCCCACAAGTGACCCCATTTTGGAAAGAAGACACCCCAAGGTATTCCGTGAGGGGCATGGCGAGTTCCTAGAATTTTTTATTTTTTGTCACAAGTTAGTGGAAAATGATGATTTTTTTTTTTTTTCATACAAAGTCTCATATTCCACTAACTTGTGACAAAAAATAATAACTTCCATGAACTCACTATGCCCATCAGCGAATACCTTGGGGTCTCTTCTTTCCAAAATGGGGTCACTTGTGGGGTAGTTATACTGCCCTGGCATTCTAGGGGCCCAAATGTGTGGTAAGGAGTTTGAAATCAAATTCTGTAAAAACTGACCAGTGAAATCCGAAAGGTGCTCTTTGTAATATGGGCCCCTTTGCCCACCTAGGCTGCAAAAAAGTGTCACACATCTGGTATCTCCGTACTCAGGAGAAGTTGGGGAATGTGTTTTGGGGTGTCATTTTACATATACCCATGCTGGGTGAGAGAAATATCTTGGCAAAAGACAACTTTTCCCATTTTTTTATACAAAGTTGGCATTTGACCAAGATATTTATCTCACCCAGCATGGGTATATGTAAAAAGACACCCCAAAACACATTCCTCAACTTCTCTTGAATACGGAGATACCACATGTGTGACACTTTTTTGCAGCCTAGGTAGGCAAAGGGGCCCATATTCCAAAGAGCACCTTTCGGATTTCACTGGTCAGTTTTTACAGAATTTGATTTCAAACTCCTTACCACACATTTGGGCCCCTAGAATGCCAGGGCAGTATAACTACCCCACAAGTGACCCCATTTTGGAAAGAAGAGACTCCAAGGTATTCGCTGATGGGCATAGTGAGTTCATGGAAGTTTTTATTTTTTGTCACAAGTTAGTGGAATATGAGACTTTGTATGAAAAAAAAAAAAAATCATCATTTTCCACTAACTTGTGACAAAAAATAAAAAATTCTAGGAACTCGCCATGCCCCTCACGGAATACCTTGGGGTGTCTTCTTTCCAAAATGGGGTCACTTGTGGGGTAGTTATACTGCCCTGGAATTCTAGGGGCCCAAATGTGTGGTAAGGAGTTTGAAATCAAATTCTGTAAAAAATGACCAGTGAAATCCGAAAGGTGCTCTTTGGAATATGGGCCCCTTTGCCCACCTAGGCTGCAAAAAAGTGTCACACATCTGGTATCTCTGTATTCAGGAGAAGTTGAGGAATGTGTTTTGGGGTGTCTTTTTACATATACCCATGCTGGGTGAGATAAATATCTTGGTCAAATGCCAACTTTGTATAAAAAAATGGGAAAAGTTGTCTTTTGCCAAGATATTTCTCTCACCCAGCATGGGTATATGTAAAATGACACCCCAAAACACATTCCCCAACTTCTCCTGATTACGGAGATACCAGATGTGTGACACTTTTTTGCAGCCTAGGTGGGAAAAGGGGCCCATATTACAAAGAGCACCTTTCGGATTTCACTGGTCAGTTTTTACAGAATTTGATTTCAAACTCCTTACCACACATTTGGGCCCCTAGAATGCCAGGGCAGTATAACTACCCCACAAGTGACCCCATTTTGGAAAGAAGAGACCCCAAGGTATTTCGTGATGGGCATAGTGAGTTCATAGAACTTTTTATTTTTTGTCACAAGTTAGTGGAATATGAGACTTTGTAAGAAAAAAAAAAAAAAATCATCATTTTCCGCTAACTTGTGACAAAAAATAAAAAGTTCTATGAACTCACTATGCCCATCAGCGAATACCTTAGGGTGTCTACTTTCCGAAATGGGGTCATTTGTGGGGTGTTTGTACTGTCTGGGCATTGTAGAACCTCAGGAAACATGACAGGTGCTCAGAAAGTCAGAGCTGCTGCAAAAAGCGGAAATTCACATTTTTGTACCATAGTTTGTAAACGCTATAACTTTTACCCAAACCATTTTTTTTTTACCCTAACATTTTTTTTTTATCAAAGACATGTAGAACAATAAATTTAGAGCAAAATCTATATATGGATCTCGTTTTTTTTGCAAAATTTTACAACTGAAAGTGAAAAATGTCATTTTTTTGCAAAAAAATCGTTAAATTTCGATTAATAACAAAAAAAGTAAAAATGTCAGCAGCAATGAAATACCACCAAATGAAAGCTCTATTAGTGAGAAGAAAAAGAGGTAAAATTCATTTGGGTGGTAAGTTGCATGACCGAGCAATAAACGGTGAAAGTAGTGTAGGTCAGAAGTGTAAAAAGTGGCCTGGTCTTTCAGGGTGTTTAAGCACTGGGGGCTGAGGTGGTTAATGCAATTATCTAATCAACCAATCACATGGCAGTTGCTTCAATGCATTTAGGGGGGTGGTCCTGGTCAAGACAATCTCCTGAACTCCAAACTGAATGTCAGAATGGGAAAGATAGGTGATTTAAGTAATTTTGAGCGTGGCATGGTTGTTGGTGCCAGACGGGCCGGTCTGAGTATTTCACAATCTGCTCAGTTACTGGGATTTTTACGCACAACCATTTCTAGGGTTTACAAAGAATGGTGTGAAAAGGGAAAAACATCCAGTATGCGGCAGTCCCGTGGGCAAAAATGCCTTGTGGATGCTAGAGGTCAGAGGAGAATGGGCCGACTGATTCAAGCTGATAGAAGAGCAACGTTGACTGAAATAACCACTCGTTACAACCGAGGTATGCAGCAAAGCATTTGTGAAGCCACAACACACACAACCTTGAGGCGGATGGGCTACAACAGCAGAAGACCCCACCGGGTACCACTCATATCTACTACAAATAGGAAAAAGAGGCTACAATTTGCAGGAGCTCACCAAAATTGGACTGTTAAAGACTGGAAAAATGTTGCCTGGTCTGATGAGTCTCGATTTCTGTTGAGACATTCAAATGGTAGAGTCCGAATTTGGCGTAAACAGAATGAGAACATGTATCCATCCTCTGATGGCTACTTCCAGCAGGATAATGCACCATGTCACAAAGCTCGAATCATTTCAAATTGGTTTCTTGAACATGACAATGAGTTCACTGTACTAAAATGGCCCCCACAGTCACCAGATCTCAGCCCAATAGAGCATCTTTGGGATGTGGTGGAACGGGAGCTTCGTGCCCTGGATGTGCATCCCTCAAATCTCCATCAACTGCAAGATGCTATCCTATCATTATGGGCCAACATTTCTAAAGAATGCTATCAGCACCCTGTTGAATCAATGCCACTTAGAATTAAGGCAGTTCTGAAGGCAAAAGGGGGTCCAACACCGTATTAGTATGGTGTTCCTAATAATTCTTTAGGTGAGTGTACATGTGGTAGGCTAGCAAGAACTAGTGGACAGATGGATGGCTGCAGGATCAGACTACACACGGTTTTCTTGTAGTCTGTTACCATGGAGTCTTCTTTGGATTTCTAGACACAAAACAATAGGAGATTTTTTATGAAAGACTATTTGCAAAGTTGCTTGATTTTTCATTTTAGATGTATTCAAGCATTTAAAAAAAACAGTTACCAGAGTGGAACTTTTTTTAAATTTTTTGTCAGCAGCCCCTTTAAATTTTGATCTCACACCAGCTATGGTGAAAAGATCAAAATGTGCCCCCATTATGGTGCAAGGTTTTGTCACCCAGGTAAAAAAAGACCTTAAAGTGGCCCTGGAAAAAAAAAAACTAGGGACCTATGTTATAGGTGGGTCCAAATTGGCAGAGGATGCAGCAACACAAGTAGGCAGGGACAACACATGTAGGCAGGGAACAGAAATAGCCAGGCCAGCAATACTGTAGTGCAGAACAAAATACCCCCGCTGTATCATCCTCCTGTTGGCGGCAATACAGTTGAATTCAGGATGGGCCTTCGGTTGCTGGCCAGGTGCATAAGTATCTTATACTCCTACAGTAATTAATACTGGGAGCATCAGATCTTTATGTACATGGCTGGTGGCCATGAGGAGGCCTTGGGTGGCCTCCAGGGCATTGGCCCACTGGGAACTTTTCCACAAAAATGTATCTTCTATCATTGTATAGAGCACGTCAGAGCATGGTGGGGGGCTGGGAGCAGTGGCCTTAAAAGCCATAGAAGTTGATGTGTTCGGGATGCCCAGTAAGAGAGATTTAGGGTCCATTCACACGTCCCCAAAATGGTTCCGCATCCGTTCCGCAATTTTGCGGAATATTCTTGCGGACAAGAAAAGGCATTTTCTATGAGAGTGCTGGCAATGTGCGGTCCGCAAAATGCGGAACGCACATTGCTGGTGTCCGTGTTTTGCGGATCCGCAAAACACATACGGACATGTGAATGGACCCTTAGGAAGACCTTAGAGCAGTGATGCCCAAATGGTAGTCTGGTGTGGTCCTCATGTGCTAAGCTCTGGATCCTCACAAGGGAATGGCAAATTCCTATGGTGCAACTGTCTTTGCTAGGATAATGGTCAGACATGAGCGCTCTCGTATGCTGAGTTTCTCATATTGTTGAATGTTGAATATGCACAACTGTGTCATATTTCATAACAGGCACTAAACCCAGGATGAGCCTTTAAATAGACAGTGACAGGATCTTGCTGCTCATGTTCGATGCTTGCACTTGGAAATTCACAGTATGAGTGTCATGTGCCTCTTATAGCCCAAGCCCATGACTACTTGAGGTGCACATGTCTTCCTTGTGTTACAGAAGAAGTTCAGACACTCATTCAGACAGCAGAACACTCTCAATGTGTACAATTGATAACACTGGCGTCTTTGGGCCCAGTGATCACAGGAGTTCGGAGGCCGTTGCTAACCTTTTACACTCTATATACTTATCCTTATCATGTTCATCATGTGACATTAATTTTAAATTTTTTCCTAAATAAATCCCAGTAGACGTTGAGTTGTCAAGTTGTTAAAAAAAATCAGCTGCTTCTTACTTATATTGGTTGGTGTAAAAGCTTGGAACTTAAAGTGGCCCTGGAAATAAATAAATAAAAGTGGCCCCATGTTATAGGCGGGTCCAAATTGACAGAAGGTGGGACCAATATGAGTAGGCAGGCCAGCAATATTGTGGTGCAGCAAAAAATACTGCCCCAGCAGAACCAAATTCACAGTGCAGCACAAAATACTGCCACCCGGCTGCAGCATTTACCACCCTGAGAAAGGCAATATAGTTGAGCATAAGTACCAGATGCTGACAGGCGGCCATGAGGCAGGCTTGGGCGGTCCACTAGTCATCGACCCACCAGGAAGTTTCCCGATAGGATCTATGGCCAATCCGCCCCTGTGTAAAAGCTAGGAAAAACCAATCTGCCCACCGTTACAGATTTTCCAGACTAACTTATAGAAAATCTGCCCAGGTAAGCAGCAATAATTTGACCTAAAAAGGGAGAAAAGTAGATATAGCTAAATGTATATGAAGTAACTTGTTGTGCTTGTATACACCAAATGGGTGACACCACCAGATCTCATGTTCTTCTGGAGGTCGAGCGTTTTAACTCCAAAGTGGAAGGGCTCCCGTCCTCCCTATTATGTATGTGTAGCCAGCTTAAAATCTATCTATAAATCCTGCTCGAAATGCAATGCACAGGTGTGTAGTCTATCTCTAAATCACATCAAAATCTCCCAAAAAGACCTGGATTATTATTACTAAAACATAACTTTTACTTCTTATAGTTAAAATAGGTACAAACTGTGCTCATAAGAATACGGTGAGATATATCAATAAAATAGTATGACAGTACCATATGCACCTGCAAACAAGTCATTCCAGGAAAGTAAATGGAATTTTACCAGACCTGGATTAACAAGCTGCAATTTGTATCTTTGCCAGGTGCCGTCCTTTGGTAGCAGTAAGGAGATGGGTGCTCATGTCAGAGTTGCTTCGATGAAGGCTGGAACTTTATAAGGCCCTAGATAATATCGCTGCCTTAATGTGGGTAGGAGGCTAGTAGTCCCTGCCTAACAAAATACAGAGCACCCGTCCCGATAGGGGCGACCCCATCAGGAACCTGTCCCTATATGGGGCCTAAACCCTAAAACTATCCCTCACTTATGTCCCGACATTCCATGTTTCATCCTGAAAAGAGACTCCTCAGGGGCAATAAAAGTGTATGACAAAAAGAAAATCAAAACAAAAACAAAAGTAAGTTTAAACATGCCCAAGTGGGCCAAAAATGGTGCTCCCTCCCTATACTTCAAAAAGGACAAAAAGAAAATCAAAACAAAAGTAAGTTTAAACATGGTGCTCCCCTCCCTATTTTTCATCTCTATTGGTGGTGAGACACGGTTATGGTGGGGACATTTCCCCCCACCCACCAAGACATGGACCACTGTCCTTTGTGTATTTTTGCTAGGAAATGTGTATTAGACCAAATGTTTCCACACTCCTAGTTGACATGTTTTTTGTCTCTCCGGTTAAAAACTTAGGACTATCTATTTTTGGCCCACTTGGGCATGTTTAAACTTACTTTTGTTTTGTTTTGATTTTCTTTTTGTCCTTTTTAAAGTATACTCTTCACTTTTATTGTCCCTGAGGAGTCCCTTTTCGGGATGAAACATGGCATGTCGGGACATAAGTGAGAGATAGTTTTAGGGTTTAGGTCCCATATAGGGACAGGTTCCTGATGGGGTCGCCCCTATTGGGGCGGGTGCTCTGTATTTTATTAGGCAGGGACTACTATCCCCTACCCACATTAAGGCAGGGATATTATGTAGGGCCTTATAGTTCCAGCCTTCATCGAAGCAACTCTGACATGAGCACCCGTCTCCTTACTGCTACCAAAGGACAGCACCTGGCAAAGATACAAATTACAGCTTGCTAATCCGGGTCTGGTAAGATTCCATTTACTTTCCTGGATTTACTTGTTAGTAAGTGCATACGGTACTGTCATACTATTTTATTGATATATCTCACCGTATTCTTATGAGCACAGTTTGTACCTATTTTAACTATAAGAAGTAAAAGTTACGTTCCAAATCCAGGTCCTTTTGGGAGATTTTGATGTGTAGCCAGCTTCCAGAAAGTGGACAACCTAAAGTAGCTCTGGATTGTTTTTTTAATGGTAAGGTTTTAGAGGGAATTAAGGGGTTGGGCCTAGAACTAGAATAAAACGTTCTGTGTTCTTTTGTCGAAGTTTACTTAATCTTTTATCTATCTTTTACATCTTATTGAGACAGAAGATACACTGGTAGGGGTTCATGAACGGGGAACTCCACAGATACCAAGGACGACAGGGCCTAGAGCACTAGAGCATGATATCTAGTGGCCCTTTCCTCAAAGATTTTCATGTCTTTGAGCTATCTTGGCCACAATGGACACCCCCAAATTGAAAGCTGATGCCCTTGTAATTGGTGGGTATGATTGTATCTTATGACATGTCAAATGATAGATAAAAGTGGAAGCAGAAGGAATCAGGAAACAACTGTGGGTAATGGCCAGATACATGGCACATGTGGACATTCTCAAATAGGACCATGCATTCATTTTGCCTTTGGCAAAACCAAGCTACAAAAGACCAGCATGGGGGAAATCCACAGATTGTCCTTTGACAACCAGGCAGAATCTAGTGCTGAAGGTTATTTATCTTCTGTAGTGTCATAATGCAGCTGACATATCGCTCACCTGAGTGGTAGCACATCCTAACCACATTATGAAGTGGTAATGAGGTGTCAGAGAAGCCCTCTGGTGTAATCTCACCATGATCACAGGAGAAAGACCATCTCAAGCACACACGCTTCATCACAATCAATATTCACACAGTTTTGCAGCCTATTGTAAACCTTTTATCACCATGAACAGGTTACAGACATTATTAGCCACCTGCCTGACACGGCGGGACGCCTCTTAATAAGGATGTCTCAATTACAATTCACATTCTCATTCCATCCCTAAAGTCCGGGGCTGCACAGCAGACACTGAGGTGATGACATGGGCGAGAATCTTTGGTTTAAAATTGTAGATGGGTATGGCCTTAAACTCAATCGAGACTGTCGAACAGGGGACCCTAAAGCAAAAATCAACGTGGGACTTGCTGCTGTTGCAGGCTGATGGCATCACATGGGGCTTGTGGCTTCCTACTTTTCCTTTGGGTTTTCCCACTTCTTGGGCCAGTTCCTCTTCGCTCATTTAGTATTATAATGGATGTGGATCTCTGTGCCGGAGTCCTTTTCTTCTCATTCGCCCAATAGCAACTTCATAAGCTGTTTCTATAGCATAAACGCCATTACTGTTGAAGGTGGATTGAACATAGTAGGGCAAAATTACTAATAATAATGCTCCAGTTTCTTGGCTCGATTTGCGCAAAAAACTGGCGTGTATGGTACTTTCCATTACATTTACCAACTGTTTTACACATCTTTGCTATCTTTTTAGACCATGTCCAACAAGGTGTGTGGTTTTGCTAAGAAGGGGGTGCAACCTAAAATGTGGCTCAGTGCACCAAAATTTTGGCGCATTTTTGAAGTAACACTATGCCAACTTATATGTGGTGTAAACTTAGACTAGACAGTTTTTTAGCTCATGGACAGAATTTTTTGGCGCATGGACAGAATTTTTGGCCCACTGACAAAATTCCAGCATAAATCTGGTGCAGGATTTATGACACTCCAAATTTATAAAGGTCCATGCGCCAGAATATCAAATATGTCTAACATTAAGGCCTCATGCACACGACCGTTGTGTGTTTTGCGGTCCTCAAATCGCGGATCTGCAAAACACGGATGGCGTCCGTGTGCGTTCCGCAATTTGTGGAACGGCACGGACAGCCTTTAATATAACTGCCTATTCTTGTCCGCAAAGCGCCAGATTTCAGCTGAACACTTGGATCACGTAAGATAGACTGGCTCAACGGGAGACAGAACATTATTTCTATATAAGCCCTACTTATACTAGCCACATCACCAAGTCCATAATAGCAGTTACAGTGTCCCCATAAGAAGTGACTCATGAACAGGCATGTTCCAGTATGTGACATGTTATTGGCTATCTACTAGGAAGTGATGCGATCGGCTATGTACCAGAAAGTCACATGTGATTGGCTATGTTCCAGGAAGTGACATGTGATCAGCTATGTATTAGGAAGTGATTTGTAATTGGCTTTGTACCAGGAAGTGATATGTGATCATCTATGTACCAGGAAGTGACATGTGATTGGCTATGTACCAGGAAGTGGCATATGATCAGTTATGTACCAGGAATGACATGTGATTGGCTATGTACTAGGAAGTGATGTGATCGGCTATGTAACAGGTAGTGGCATGTGATCAGTTATGTACCAGGAAGTGACATATGATTGGCTATGTACTAGGAAGTGATTTGTGATTGGCTATGTACCAGGAAATGATATGTGATCGGCCAATAAGCAGCCACTTGCATGTCACTTTATCAGGAGAATGCAGTGCCAATATACACTGTAGTTACCAATAGTCCTGAATTTTCAGGGATTGTCCCTAATTTTCAGAGACAGTCCTATCAAATTTGGTTTGTCATGGCCAAATGGACAGGGTTTATGTTAGCTATACCCATAAATAGGTGGTCCCAGGTGGTTTAGGGTGTTCCCAAGGGGAATTTAACATTTACAGTGTTGGTAAGTGTGCAACCAACAAAAGCAGTGATTCAGTGACTATTTCTCACAAAGCTCTGTGGAAGAAAAAATAAAAATTTTCTGGGTCTTTGAATGCACACAAAATGCATTTTCAAGAAAAGAGTTTTTAAAGTAGAACATTATATAAATAAAACTATATACAATGCACTCTCTTCAGACCCATTTACTTTTTTCACATTTTGTTATGTTGCGGCCCTGTGCTAAAATCTAAAAAAAATAAATTTTTTCCCCATCAGTCTGCACTCAACACCCCATAATGAAAAAGTGAAGTTTATTGAGAAGGAAAAATTTAAATCTTGCATTGACATAAGTATTCAGGCTCTTTACTCAGGACTTAGTTGAAGCACCTATGGCAGCGATTACAGCCTCCAGTCTTCTTGGGTATGATGCCACAAGGTTTGCACACCTGGATTTGGGAATTTTCTGCCATTCTTCTCTGCAGATCCTCTCAAGCTCTGTCAGGTGGATGGGGACTGACGGTGAACAACTATTTTCAGGTCTCGCCAGAGATGTTTGATTAGGTTCTGGCTAGGACACTCCTGTGTTGTCTTGGCTGTGTACTTAGGGTCATTGTTTTGTTTTTTATGGTAAACCTTCAGCCCAGTCTGAGGGCCAAAGCACTCTGGGTCAGGTTTCTATTTGTAATATGTCTCTGTACCATGCTTTGCTTCAGCTTTCCCTCAACCATAACCAGTCTCAATGTCCCAGCTTCTGAAAAACATCCCCATTGCATGATGCTGCCACGACCATGCTTCACTGTAAGGATGGTATTGGACAGTGCCTGGTTTCCCGCAAACATGCCGCTTAGAATTGAGGCCAAAGTTAAATCTTGGTTTCATCAGACCAGAAAATCTCGTTTCTAACAATCTGGGAGTCCTTTAGGTGATTTATTTTTTTGCAAACTACAGGCAGCTTCCATGTGTCTTTTGTTGGAAAAGGGCTTCTTTTTGGTCACATTGCCATAAAGCCCAGATTGGGGGAGTGCTGCAGTTATAGTTGACCTTCTAAAAAAATTTTCCATCAGGACACAGGATCTTTGGAGCTCAGCCAGATTAATCATTAGGTTCTTGTTCACCTCTCTTACCAAGGCGCTTCTACCACGATTACTTAGTTTGGAGGGACGACCAGGTCTAGAAAGAGCCCTTGTTGTTCCAAACTTCTTCCATTTAAGAATTATGGAGCCACCCAAACCCCCCCCCCCCATTGTTGAGGGGTCACTTTAACGCAGTCCATCTAAGATTTTCCATTATAAGTATGTATACAGTGTCTGTGTAACAAGAATGTGACCACTGTTGCCAAACGTTTTCCGACCATTGGACGTCCCTTGACTTGTAGGACTGTAGACAGCGCAGTGAAGCAAGCAGTCCTGTCATGTGGGAACAATGCACAATCAGCATTACATAGTAAAAAGTTTAGTATTTTGTTATTTCATGATAGCAGAAACAAAAAATATTTTTTTATCCTAGAAAATCCTTTTAAATCTGATTTATTGTCAACGAATAGCATGAACTTGTGCACAAAATCCAGACTTACATATTCTGCTTTGTATTTCAAAATGTGTGGTTTGGGATGACAAAGTCAGAGATGAAAGAAGGAACTTGATATTCCAGGTACAGACACGGGGAAACATAGCTAAATAATAGTGAGGGCTTCAAACACCCCCCTCCATGATACACAGTGTCACAGTGGCTCACACACTCATGAATTTATCATTAAAGCGCCAGGCAGATGGAAGGATTGGGGAGCCGAGCATCACAGGGTCCCACAGGCCGCATGAAATATTCCGATTGAACTGGTCCAAGAGCCAGAGAATGTGCTCTGCCTTCTGATTCCTGAGCCACCGCCTTCGCCGTGCACGACATGACAACTGGTGGCGGTGGAGTGGTTAATGGAAATGATCCATTCATGAGCCAGAATCCCAGGATTAACTCTTTTCACGCTGCAACCAGATCGTTAGCACAATTAGTTGGATAATCAGCAGAATGGTAATGGCATGTAACAGGCCGACAGTTCCCAGGTTAAATCTTCGGGGACCGTCGGGCATTTGCATAATCACATAAATATACATTTATAAATTACCCACCCTCCCCTATTATCACAGAAGAGGTGAACAGGACATGGAGACACAGAAAATACACCCAGAGGGCAGGCTGTACTCTGTCACGGCCTAATCCTAACACCTCTAGACACATCTTGAACTCATTAGTCAGAACTGGCACCCGCTGAGACGGGAGGTGGGAATCCTGCTCATGGATAGCATTACCTTTCACCATAAAGTAGAAAATCCAAACCGTGAGATTCACTTGGTGGAGATAGGCCACAAAAAGAACTTATCTCAAGGCCATTTCCTCCATGGAATCACTAATATCTCTACTCAGGAATAACATGTAGGAACATGCACTCTGCCTCATATCAATAAATCCAGCATTTATAGAACTACAATTCCCAGCAGACCCCCCCTCCAACGGCGGAATTCAATACCGCACGTAAACACATCTCTGTGAAAAATCAATACATTATAAAAAAAAATATAAAAAAAATATTTGAGCAAGAGAGAAGAAATCCAGGCGGAGGCCTCCATAGACTGCAGGTATAGATGCGGCTCTGCTTCTGTATGATAGTTGTGTTTTACAGTAAAATGCTTATTTACCTTTTTTTCAGTTTTGAAAAGGGTTGTCAGGCCAGTAAAAAAAAAATGGAAAAAGAAAATAAAATTTGCGATATCTCACGATCCCCAACCAATACCATTCTGATACTTTCTGGGGCTCCGCTGGTCTCTTCTTCTCGTTTCCTTTTGACACACAGGAAATCACTAAGCCAATCACAAGCCACAACAGTAGCACGCCTCAGGCAGTGATTGGCTGAGTGATCATTTCCTCTGTGTCCAAAGGGACCAAAAAGAAAACACCAGTTGAGCCCCAGAAAGCATCAGAATGGGAGCAGTGGGGGATCGGTGACATGATTATCGTTTTTTTTTTTTTTTTTAGGTCATTGTAATCTATTTTATATGGCACCTTTAGAATATAAGTTATATACAAAATTACTGTAAATGAATATCAGTTCCATACATGTGAATGTGGGATGTTTCTGCAGCATGTGCAAAGCCCTCTGAGGAGAATGGAAGAGTTCCAACAAATCTGCTATTTTGGGGTTTTATGGGAGTTTAAAGAGGTTGTCTGCTTTTTTATATAGATGACCTATCCTCAGGATAGGTCATCAATATCAGATCTACGGGGGGAAGACCGTCAGCACCCTACCAATCTGCTGTTTGAAGAGAAGGTCGCTATCTTCTCTTCATTGTTTACCTGTAGGCAAGGACAGCCTGAAGTTAGGGCAGGCAGAGTAGGAGCAATCTGAGAAACGGTGGTCTGAGGCCCGGGCAGAAAGTGAAAGGTCAATAGAGAGGTCAGGCATAGGTCATGTCAGGCAACAGAGGGTCAGAAACCGGAAAATAGCAAAATTCGGTATATAGGCAGACAAACAAATCCCCACATTTGCAAGGAGCTAGAAAGCTAGACAACCTATTTCTCAGGCACCCTTTTACAGAAGAAGGTGCCTTAACTACCCCAGTGTGGCCAGCCACAGGCTGGTGTGAATTAGGGTGCATGCATGTTGGACCTTTAAGAGCCAGAGGGAGTGTGTGCACGCCTTACAGGCAGAGAGGAGAGGCCTTGCCGGCAAGAAGCAGAATGCAGCCTGCCAGGGGAGAAGAGATGAAGACCTCTGTAGCTGGATCAGGAGAATGAGTTGAGCAGCACCCATGCCCACCTTGTAGAGCGTCGGGCATGGGATGCTGATATAACAGGTGTGAATTGTAGTCTTGGAGAGTCAAAGCCTGGAAACTACCAGTGTAAACAACTCATCTTTATCTGTAACCCATTTGGTCATCTTATGAGCATTCAGGGTGATATGCCAAGACCGGCATCTTTCCCAAACACCCATACACATGCCCACAACAAGCATGCATATGTTTTGGAGGGGAAGAGAGGAGAAAGCCTCTTCCAGACCCCTGTGGTGGAGACTTATGTCTCTGAGAACAAAATGATCAGGCATGTTGAAATCCAATCTGCAGTTGGGGGAAAGTCAGGAGGCCGACATACAATGGTCAGCTGATCCTACTGAAATTGGTGGGTTTGGCCAGTAAACATATAATGTACATGGCTAGTTTAATGTTAATTTGATTGATGATTATCTCTCTCTCCACTCGTAAACACGCATAAATTCATTCCAATAGGATGAGGGAATAAGCCACCATCAGACACCTCTGGCCAAAACTTAATCCCTGGGAGAACAATGGAATGGACACGTTGACATGAAACACGACTGATCATTCTTTCTCCCAACATCTGTTGAACTGCCTCGATACATATCAGATTGTTGGACGATTCCTCCAAAACTGAAACGTTTCGTTGACTATTATCTAATGTGCATGGCCAGCTTAAGGGACATGAGGATAACCTGCTTTGATAGAAAACAGTTACCATAAACAGTGGAGGAGCTACAGGGAAATGACTTGGATTAGCTCAAGGATAACTTGACATTTATGGTTGAATAAGTTTCATTGCAAAACCATGGAAATTGTACAGTAACACACATGCTGAAAATCGTATATCAGACGTAACAACTTCCTATTGCATCTGGTGGGACTGTGCATGCAGTAATACAATTATTAAATTATATAAATATCTAAACCGACAAACAAAGAACATGGGGCGAAGACAGGAGGGGTAGAAGGTGAGGAATAAAAAGGGTCAGAAGAAGGGGCTGGAAAAGGGGTAATCATTTTCCAAATTTGCCATGTTTTAAAAAAAATAATAATCTTCCAACCCTAGGTTCTTTGCCTCTCAGATAAGTCCACCCTTTACCTCACATAGGGGGATCACCGTAGTTTGGTATGATCAAACCTGAAGCCTGTAGGTAGAAAAGGGAATAAAACCCTTATTATCATCAGACAAGCGTCTCACTCGTAGCATAGGCAATAGGGCATTTAAATGTTCATCTCACCTGACAATTTGTAATAGACGTTAAAGGAGTTCTCCAGTTTCATAATAAATAGTTATTTACATCTCTAAACACTGCATATATTTGCCCCTTATACCTGTTTTTTCATGTCAGCACTCTCATTCCCTGTTCTCAGCATCAGGCAGGATGTTGACATTAAGAACTTCCTGTTTTTATCAGCTTCCTGTTTGATTTTCCAATTAAACCCAGCATGCTTTGCTCTGCAATAATTCAGAGGGCCTGCTACTCCTAACAGGTTTGGACTGGCCCACAGGTAAGCAGGTGAATATCCTGGTCAGCCCCAGGAAAGAAACTCCAAGTGTGAGGGTGGGGAGGTCCTTAAGTACAGAGATTGAAACTGTGTGGTATGAGAAGTGTTCTGAGACAGGGGGATCACAGAAAATATGAGATTGAAACTGTGTGAGATGAGAAGTGATCTGAGACAGGGGGGCCACAGAATATATGTACATGGATATTTGTGAATTTTGTAACCACACTCCCCTGCACATTCTACTTGGGAAGAAAGCTAGTGGAGACATTTAATTACCTTGAATTAAAGCTGCTCCTGAAAGTCTTAGTAGGTTAGATCTCCTGATATCCATAGGGAAACACGTATGTTAAAGATCTAAGTAAATAGAACTGGGAATTGGGAGTTACCTACAATCCCCATTGGTAAAAAGGGAGAGGCCAACCATTAGGTCTGTCCATTCTATTAATTCACACTATCATACTAGCACCCATTATTTCTCTCTCTATCTGATTCTGAACCCATTCTTTGGTTTCTCCATGGCAGCAAAATGCATGAAAAAGCTATTCTTGAAGTACTACTCTACCATGTTCCTTAAGGCATATGAGGTACTTGTAACCATATTTGGTGGTAGACTGCCTATCGAAAATAAATATGATGAACCTAAATGCCTTAAAGAGGAATGAATGTTGTAAAAAAACCCTATAAAATATAAAAATAAAAGACCACCAGGCTGATAGACAAGCTATTAGTGGAGTAAAATTAAATTTGTAGTCTGTCATGGTTCATAGTGATACTTAATTCAAGTCATTTTATATTGTCTTGGGCCCACTGGAAACAGATGGAAGATTTGAAGTGATCTATGACATGGCAATAGGCACTGGTGACGAACCTATGGCATGGGTGCCAGAGGTGGCACTCAGAGTCCTCTCTGTGGGCACCCACACCCTGGAAATAGTCTATGGTGTACAATATACCTTAAACTTTTCCTGCCTTTCATCAGCGCAGGGCGCGCTATGAACAGCAGAGGCAGCGCACTGAATGTAGGCAGGCTATTATAGCTAAATGATAAAGTACATGGAAGATATTCTATATTGGTATTTAGGTTAAATTGCCGTGTTGGCACTTTGCGATAAATAAGTGGGTTTTGGGTTGCAGTTTGGGCACTTGGTCTCTAAAAAGTTCATGGCATGTTATCCCTTAGTGCCTTTACTAAGGGTAAATCCACTTTACACTCCATCTATAGGCATCAAAAAAGTATGTCTCCTGTCCTTCATCTATTAATTAACATGTTGGCCGTTGATTATTTTTCTCAAGTGCCTAAAACTATCATGACCGGTAGATGTCTACATTCACAGCTCGCTGAGTTTCACGTGGTGTACTTATCCACTGCTCCATCACTTATAGCATGCCCTCTTCTTCTTATGGGTACCACCTAGAAGTTCTAAAAAACTGTATGAAATTTACAGCTACATAAATATGCCCATACCAGGATGAATGAAAACCTCTATAATAACAAAGAAACTGAAGGAAACTAAAGGAAGACCTAATAATAGTACTAATGAAATAGCTCCGTTATTTCAGAAGGTCACTTGCATCACTACAGAGAATATCATATAATGTGTTAGAAATACCAGACATAATGAACAAAACATGCAGAAAATGGCATTTTAAAAATAACACAAGGCCAAGTGGTAGCCATGGGGTGATGGGTCTGTAACCAGCCGAGTCTACATCTGCCCAGACTTAGTATGTTCTCCCTATAGACAAATCAGTTAAGATAAGGGACATGACATGACATACAAATTTGTTGAAGAATACAGACCCCATGAACTTATTATGTTTTTTTATGCTGCAGTATCACACATAGTCTATGTACAGTGATTGGGGATAAAACATACCTTGTTTTCTCAGGAAACCCATGTAACACTTTTTTCCCCCTATTTATTGCAATAGTAATAACCATATTTTAACCACTTGACGCCATGATACAAAAATACATAAAAATGCCCTCCATCAATCATTGTTTTGCCTGAGCCAATTAGCCTAAAACAGACATGCAATATAAAAAAATTAATGGTATATGATGATGAACACAAATAAAAAGTCACTTATAGGGTAAGTAATACAATATTACTACCAGATATTAACTAGAATGCAAAAAAAAAAAAAACATTTTTATAGTTATATTTTCTCAAAATATAGTCCAAATATATATATTTTTTTTAAAAGAGTGAAAATTATGCTCATAAAATGACAAAAAATGCATTGGTACAAATTATCAATTGCCTAACAAATAAATAAAAAATACTAAAATGTACTAAAAAGGGTTAAAGGAGTTATCCAATCCCTATAATGACCCCCCTCCCCAATGTAAGTAAAACCTATACGAGGTGCCTGGGCATTGGGGGGTCATTATAAGGGTTGGATAAGTGGCGTATATCTGTTCGTAAATGACCCCCTATATCTTTTCCATGCATCAGTCATAGGTATCTTGTGGTTTTCCAGGGTTTCCTGGACTATGTGACACACGTATCACCGCATCTTGTGTGACATTTTCTCTTCATTTCCTATTTTTAACCCACCCCCCACCTTCCATCTCAGCTCCTTACACCCCTCCATTGTCTTGTGTGTTTTTCTTCATGCCTTGCCCCTATCTCTCTCATCCTTTCTCTCGGCTCGCTGTCAGGCACCGTTTCATGCCAGTCTTGCTGTCAGGAATTGGCTCTGATTGACAGAGTTAGGTTCCCGGTGGATCTCATTAGTGTGATCCAGTGCCCCCCCACCCTGCGTTCCGGCTCCTCCCCAGCCCCTGGCACAAGGTCATTAGAATAATATTTTGGCCCCACCACAAAGGCTGGAATTAATTCACACTGCAGCTACAGATGTTACATGCACTAATGATGTGTCACTGCGGGGGGTCAGCCCTTCAGGTGACCGGTCACAACACACAGTAGATGCACCCCGCACACATACACTCTTCATGCACTGATCACACACATTAACCCTTGGGTGACACAAGGGTCTAAAGCAGACGTTTCAACGACCAACAGAATCTGTAAACGCGAGATTGAAATATCTAGAGAACGCTGGGGTTGAAGGTACCAGGAGGAGAGGCAATTACATCATTAATATTTTCTGACATATCCTCTTCCCTGCCGATCCTAACATTTGCATCCTTATGCACTCACCATCATAAAAGTAATAATTCTTGTTCTGTAAAAAAATATTTTGGGATGCAGGAATAAATAGGCTCACTTCCCGGGGGCCATGTAACAGTGAATAGAGGATGCACCTTTTCTTGCCCCCCTTGGGGCATTCCGTGGGCTCTTTTTGGGCTCCTGTCTGATCCAAACTACTTTCCAATCAATCAGAAAGCAGCACAATGGCTCTATATTACTACAATTCCCTCAGCAGGGTGTAGAAGCTCCAATGTGTAGTAAAAGCACAGTGGCCTCCTAAGACGATATACCCTTTCCACTAGCAGTAAGGCCTGTTGCTGTATAACATCGATTGGACTTATTGTCTGACCTTTGCACCAATCCTTTACTTTGGTCCCAAACACTCTATAAATTCTGTACTTCTTTCTCTCGCAGAGGATGGTGGTAGTTGGTTTGCATGCAAGGATGAAGGTTCCTTACAGCAGTTCTCCCACTGCACAGGCAACATGCAGCTCTGTCCTCTCCGGAAGCCTGTGCAGCGTCCTACTGCAAGGCAGTGGTACACTGCTAAAGGGGTTCCAGATGTGCTTTATGATGTCCATGCGTTTTCCTGTACAAAAGGCTTTAGTAACCAGTTACTAAAGCAGGAGTTAGGTCAGAGACAACCAAATACACTATTCTGGACTATAAAACCAGCCAGAAAGTAGCAAAAGCTAAATATGTGAGGAGAAAAGAGCAAATGACATACTGTATTTTTTGCACCTGATTATAAGACGCACTTAGGATTTAAAGGAAGAAAAAATAAATATTGCTTATGAGACCTCAGATCAGACCCCCAATCTTCATCAAACGTCAGATCGGACCACCCAATCTTCATCAGACCCCCAAATCAGACCCCCGATCTTCATCAGACCTCAGTTCAGACCTCCAATCTACATCAGACCTCAGTTCAGACCTCCAATCTACATCAGACCTCAGTTCAGACCTCCAATCTTCATCAGACCTCAGTTCAGACCTCCAATCTTCATCAGACCTCAGTTCAGACCTCCAATCTACATCAGACCTCAGTTCAGACCTCCAATCTACATCAGACCTCAGTTCAGACCTCCAATCTTCATCAGACCTCAGTTCAGACCACCAAACTTTATTAGACCTCAGATCAGACCCCCCCCCTAATCAGACCCACAATCTTTATAGACCTCAGATCAGAACCCACAATTTTCATCAGACTTTAGTTCAGATCTTCAATCTTCATCAGACCCCCAATCTCTATCAGACCCTGCAATCTTTATCAGACACCCCAATTAAACCCTCAAAGTTTATCAGACTTCAACTCAGACCCTCCAATCAGAGCCCTCAATCTGTATCAGACCCCCAATCTGTATCAGACCTCAGATCAGACATAAAATAAATAAATAAAATAAATTAAATTAATTAATTAACTTACCTCTCCTGCTCCGGACCATGCACTCACGGCTCCCTGGCCTTTTTCCTGACCCACACTGCACTGTGTCCTGATGACGCACACTGTCAGATCATAGTGCACGCCTACGCGCACTACATCCTGGTGCTGTCAGGACACAGTGCAGCGTGGTGCCTGGAACAAGACCAGGGAGCGATGACAACAGCCAGCGCTAGCAGTGCTACCATCACTGGGGTACTGCACTAGAAGTGATAAAAGGCATATACAGCATTAAACAGATATAAGCTACAGTATATAAGGTAGCAGGCATATAAAGTAAAGGAACTGTCACCTATACTTTAGAGGAGCTGGAGGAGACCGCTTCCCTCCGCAGATTGTTGGGAAGGATCCAAATACGCCTAAATTTGGTGTATTTCTGGCGCAGATTGTGTCACAAAGGTCCTTTGCACCGCAGTCTGAGACTTCTCCCAGAAAATTGTCTAAATGTAAGACAACTACGAAGCTGATTAACATTTAGAAGCGGCGGTGGATCCACCAAAGTTATCTAGAGGCTGGCGCCTCTACATAACTTCGGCGATCCGCCGCCAGCTATGGGCCTTTATTAAGACCATACGTCTATATAACGTATATATAAAACGTCTAAAACCTCATATACCTGCTGCTTATCTGTATACATTGTATGTGCCTTTTATCACTGCTATTATGAAGTGCAATAACTTATTAGTCACTTAACCATTGTGTCAACCTATTTATTGCTGTATCCTAGAATACACTGTAAAACACCAACCAAATAATCTAACAATATAGCATTTTTTTGTGCTTATGGATGGCTGTACATTTGCCTTCAGATAGGTAAGTGCACACAATAATCTTTGCTTACTACAAGTAAAAAAAAAGAAACAAATAGAAATATGAGCGTTTACTCTAAAAAAAATCTGTTGGAAAAATGAATAAAGATGACATCAGCACTAGAAGTGAAAAACACTATCCAAGCTACATGGATATACTGCACTATGGTAATTTCCACCACTGGTTAAACAGCATAGTTTTGCCTAGGTCAAAGGTCCTGTGTCTGTCTGTAAGACAACTGGCTGGGGCAGGAGCCTCTCTGATGTGCCATTGTCTGCATTAGGACTAAAAGAGTATTAAGCCCCACCCTTTGGCTAAGCTCCACCTTCTCCATCAGACTACAGCGGAAAATGGAACAGATCAGTAGGAGATTTAAAGGATAACTGTCATATTTTTTTTTTATTTGCTAGTTTATTAGAGCTAGGCATGTATACCTGAGTTAGTCTGTCAATGATTGCCCAAAGATCTGTAATTACCTTATAATAACGTCTTTCATTAATGTCTCCTGTCCCTTTCCACTGCTCCCTTAAAAGACCATTGCTATGGCTCATCTGTCTCCAGCTAGGAAGACAGAAGGGCGGTCCTTCACACTGCATGCCTGCATTAGGCTTCAGAGTGAGGAGGCGTGTCTCTCAGTAATCCAATCTGATTGGCTGGCAGGGAGCTGCTGGCTACAGCAAGTTTGCATGTGACCTGAGGGAATACCGTTTTGACTTCAGAGAACAGGCAGAGGAGCCATCTTGAGAAGATCCTCATAATGTAGGATTCAAAACAGCTAACTAAGGCCTCATGCACACGACCGTTGTTTTATTCCGTGTCCGTTGAAAACTCGGCTAATGCACCGTTTGTCATCTGCGTCCGTGATCCGTGGTTCCAGTCCATCCAAAAAATATAACCTTTCCTATTTTTTTCACGGAAAACGGTTTGCGGACCTATTCAAGTACAAGGGACCGTGAAAAAACGCGGAGGCACACAAGATTGTCATCCGCGTCTGCGCGTCCGTTTGTTTCCTATCATTTGCATGGCAAACTTGACTTAGACTTTTTTTTTACTTTCCTTCATGTCTGGTGATCCTCCAAAAATAAAGGACTGACACATGGAAACAAAAACGGAAACGGATCACGGAACAACGGAACCCCATTTTGCGGAACGAAACACAACAACGGTCGTGTGCATGAGGCCTAAGGGTAAAACTCAAGGAAAACTGTGGTAAGAAACTAAAGATTGCTTTATGCATAATGCTGCTGCAGCAGTAACATATGCTAAAATTGTTTTTTTTTAAATGAAAATATGACAGTTATCCTTTAATCCTGAAGGATTTCTACAAGAAGGTTTGTATCAAGAACATGTATGGGCAAGATTATCACCTGTTTACTTTTATTATTTATTTCTAGGTTTAGGGTTCCTTTAAGTGGATTGTTTGCTTTAAGAATCCCATTTTAAAATACCATACTAGGGCATTATAAATTAGTGGTGGGCAGTCCCTCATTGAGGACCTTCATCAATTAGTTGAAGCAGAGAGTACCAAGAGCAAGCATCTATGATTCATTCTGTCCATACATTACCCAAAAAAGCTTGTTGCTAGGGCTGCAACTATCGATTATTTTAGTAATCAAGTATTCTATCAATTAATTGTTGGGTTAATCGATAGAATACTTGATTACTAATATAGTACTCTAATAAGAAAAAAGCAAATTACATTTTCCTTTAGAAAAAACTCATCAGCCCCCCCGTGCCATCATTAGCCCCCGTGCCATCAGTCTTCAGCGCCACTAGCCTCCTCCATGCCATCATCTCCCCCCATGCCATCAGTCATCTGTGCCATCAGCTCCCACCAGTGCCATCAGTCCTCTGTGCCATCAGCTCCCACTAGTGCCATCAGTAATTTGTGCCATCAGCTCCCACCAGTGCCAACAATCCTCTGTGCCATCAGCTCTGACCAGTGCCATCAGTCCTCTATGTCATCAGCCCCCCATGTCTTCAGTCCTCTGTGCCATCAGCCCCTCCATGCCATCATGTCCCCCACTGCCCCAGTGTCATCAGCCCCTCCATGCCATCATGTCCCTCACTCCCCCAGTGCCATCAGCCCCTCCATGCCATCATGTCCCCCACTCCCCCAGTGTCATTAGCCCCTCCATGCCATCATGTCCCCCACTCCCCCAGTGCCATCAGCCCCTCCATGCCATCATGTCCCCCACTCCCCCAGTGCCATCTGCCCCTCCATGCTATCATGTCCCCCACTCCCCCAGTGCCATCAGCCCCTCCATGCCATGTCCTCCACTGCCATCAGCCCCTCCATGTCATGTCCCCCACTGCCATCAGCCCTCAATGCCATGTCCCCGACTGCCATCAGCCCTTCCATGCCATGTCCCCCAGTGCCATCAGCCCCTCCATGCCATGTCCCCCACTCCCCCAGTGCCATCAGTCCCTCCTTTCCATGTCCATCAGTCCCGAAGTGCCATCAGCAACCCTTCCCCCAGCAGATTCGGGCCGCTGCTTGATAAATGACAACTGTAATACTTAGCTTTCCTGGCAGGGTGCACGGCTGGCCGATATGGAGACCACAGGAGAAGGACCGCAGCGTCTTCTTCTTAACCAACATGCACTGGGACCTGACGTCACACAGCGTCAGGCAGCGCACGCTGACGATGTGTGCACTTTAGGCCCAGGACAGTGCAGCGCGGTGCCCACGGGAGACCACGGAGCGGTGAGTGATAGACTTCACTTCACTCATGCTCTGTGATCACATGATCAAAATGAATCCTCAATGCAGGAAAACTGCATTGAGGATTTTTTTGGGTCGATTACATAGAGTAATCGTTGTAGCCCTACCTGTTGCCTTCAACAGGAACTGTTTAATACCTAATTTTCCTTGTAGTGGCGCTGCAGAGGTACTGAATGTTTGCTGCCGGGTTGCCCCAAAAATTACAGCTGATTGCTGGAGGTCCCAGTGGTAGGACACCCTGTGATGAACTTATTTCCAGGCAACACTTCTAATCAAAGAAATTGTGTGAAGTGGACTACCTCTTTCTGGGACTTAGATACTGATGTCCTGTCCTTTGGACCTTGCACCGCCAGCACTGGGAACAATGCATTTTGTAGTTTCTGGTACCTGTGTACAGCAGTTCAGCTTCCATCCTCTTGAGCTGAAGAACCTCCTACACAGTGGATGGAACCTTCCGACTACATCCACTGTATAGTTTCTGGCACCGTGGCTGCCTGAAACAGCTGATTAGTGGGGATCCTGGGTGCCAGACTCACACCTGTCACATTCGGTAGGGATGAGTGCAGCCCTGAACTCCACCCGCACCTCTATCCCTACCTACTTGTACAGTCCGTCCTAACCGACGGTGTACAACTGGGCGGCAGTCCCTATCTTAAATGCGTGCAGGGACCTAAGGAAGAAGAAAACTACCGTAACCAGAATTAAGGGAGCCAAGGTCCAAGGCCAGGAGGAATGCAGGGACACAGGAACATACTAAATCCAAGTCAACACAAGCCGAGGTCAGGAACCAAGAGGTAACAGCAATACAAGGGAAATAACAATAATGAAGTCAGATACCAGCCGGGGTCAGAAGCCAAGAGGTCACGTAAGTACCAGGAAAGTCACAGAGACGAAGTCCAAAACAAGCCAAAGTCAAAAGCACAGTAGTCACGATATAATACGCTAGTGTGGTAAGACCAATCACAGGCAACCTGTGGCCAGCAGCCTGCCTGTTAAATAGCCCCAACTGATGAGTCACGTGACGTGGCCAGCGACACATGACTCGCACCACGCACCTCAATGCAGCTGAGCGCCGATTCATCACTATCGGCGCTGAGCTCCCTTGCTGCTCGTTGTCTAGGGGATGGAGGACGCCGGCCACGCTGAGGAGTCGTGCATGGCCGGGTCCTCCCTGCTGTCACCATGGAGACGAGGACGCCGGCCGTGTCCTCGCTCCACACAAGCGGGATGCCGGCGGCGCTGCAAGGAGAGTGCGCGCCGCTGGCTCCCCTTTACACCACCAATCTGATATTGATGATCTATCCCAAGGATAGGCAATCAATATATAAGTACTGGAAACCCCCTTTAAACTCTGCAGTGCCTGAATTCATGATAAAATGACTCTGGAGGGTTAAAGTGACTGTCAGCTACCTAATAATGTCTGAAGAAACCAGAGGGTGAAGTGAGGTTATTTAACTCTACCCAGGAAGAGGTTAATAATTTTTATAGTCCTGTGTCAAAAAAAAGGATAATGCCTCTCAGAAAGCTTTGAGGTCACGGTGACCGAGGGACATGTACCAGGCTTATCTGACACATACAAGGATTCTGTGCCAATCTCTGTCCTTAGATGCTTTCCTGCCTCTTTCTCCTCATATTCTGTGTATTACTGGAGTTGGGTAGACCCCAAGGACAGCATTTATATCAGCAAGGGAAACCTTGAGAGGGTTGGAGCAGCAGAGAACAGCAAGAGGTGGGAGAGTCTCAGAGAGACAGCCAGGCCAGGATAGATTGACGTGACATTGGGGCAAGAAGTAGAGCAAATGCCATAAACACTACTTTTTCAGATCCTATTGATAAGCTAATGTCTATAGGAGCAGTAAGACCCTTCCAGCCATTTATATCTGTTTAGACACCATACATGTGCAGTGGCCTAGGGGATCACTGCTAAAGAGTTAGAATATAATTTTTCTTATGCACTCTCAATACCACAGGATTGTGTATATGTAGCAAAAAGTTAACACTGGAATTCTTGGTTAGGTTGCTGGGACCACCTCCGTGGTTTGGAAGTCTTCGCTGAGCAGGCCTAGAGGAAGGACATGCATGTGTGAGCTGCTGAGAACTAAGCTAGTCCAGGGAATCTTCATCTCTGAGACTGAAAGCCGCCAGAGAAGCAACTGAACTGGGAGACAAACCCTTCAAAGAAAGAGAACAGAGACACATTTGCAGAGGGTTGAGAACCACCTTCAGAGGCAATTTTTTTATTATTGCATTTTACGCATTTTGGGCTAAAAATCATTTTTTCAATTCGTTTTTATTAAAAGTGTTCAGCCATTTCTGAAATACAAAGGTTAAAAAATCAGTCTGTTTGCAGGCTGTCACTTTTTGTTTTCTTTAAAACCTATTGTTGTGGAAAAATCCAACATCTGCAGCCACTTCACCTACCTACTTGATGGCAGGACGGGGGCAACAAAAGGCTGGAAAAGTAAGTGGTACTAATGAAAAATAGCTAGAGGAGCGTTTTGCAAAACAGTCACATGTCTATAAAAAGAGCATGTTAGAGAGGCAGAGTCTCTCAGAAGAGGTTCACTAATCTGTAAAAAACTGTATCTAAAGATTGTGGAACAATCTCACAAAAATGTTCCTCAACATAAAACTGCAAAAACTTTGAATATCCACCATCTCCAGTACATAATACCATTAAAAGTTTCAGAGAATCTGGAGAAATCCATGTGTGGAAAGGACAAAGCCGATGGTCAGTATTGGATGCTCCTGATCTACAGGCCCTCAGGCGCCACTGCCTTAAAAACAGTTATCATTCTGTACTGGAAAACACTGCATGGGCTCAGGAACTCGTCCAGAAATCATTGCCTGTGAACACAATTCACTATGCAATCTACAAATGCAAGTTAAAGCTGTATCATGCAAAGCAGAAGCCATAGGTGCAGCAGCCCGTGAGGATGATGGGAGTGGTAGTGGCTCCAATGATATGCTGTGTTGCAGTGGTCTCCCTCAGGCCGTTGCTCTCTAGGGCTGTGCGGCACAACCTTTCTTCCTTTGGGACACATCCTAATTATTCAGGTTCTTGCCTGATAGTACTTTTTTGGATAGGTGCAAGTCAAGGCATATAGTGCAATGGCCAGCATACACTCTTGTAGGAACCAGAAAATCAGGCCAGAAGTAGAAGAATAAACATCTCTTTTTACTGAGTGCAAAATAGGGGTGGTAGTACATCCAACAACAATCTGGACACAGCACAAATCCTTTTCCCATATGGCAAAATATGGAGGCTGGCACAGTGGCAAATAATGGTACTTTTGGTATGCTATCCTGCTAAAGTCTCTCAATCTCTGGCTAATAACCTCGTCCTCGGCCAGACGTGCCTCCAAAAACCTGTATCCTGCAGTGGACACTGCAGCGATAATTGCTAGATAACAGGTGTGACAGGTGTCTTAACTGTAATCCCTCACAAGCAGCAAAGTCTGTTTAACTATAGTCACAGGTTATTTTGCTGACTCCCATACTTGGCCATGCAGATTCTAAGTTCTTTCTCTCTTCCTTGCTGTAGCAGAATATAAGTTAGTCTTTGGATCCTGAGGAGAAGGAGCACAAGGACTTGCTTCCTCCATCCTCACACACTAGTCTACACTTTTGCTAGTCAGGATGTAGTACCAACCCACTCCTGCCAAGAGGGGAGGAACAGGGTTAACCCTGTCCCTGCCAACCATGCAAGGTCAAGCTGGGTGTACATAACATTACATACCAATGCAAACCATTTGCAGATACCCCTTGTACCATACCTTCCGGGTGTCCCTCTTTTGGAGGAACAGTCCCTCATTTGGACCCAAGTCCCCCTGTCCCTCTTTGCATCTTAAATGTCCTTCTTTTCGAACTGTGAAATAAATTAGCATTAACCCTTTCCCGCCATGTGATGTAATAGTATGTCACCTGTCGGATCTTTAAAGATGGTACCCATTCTAGAGCGAAGCGGGCACCATAGCCACCGGGTGCCTGCTGTTTCACACAGCAGACACCAGGGGCCAATTTTGGCAACTGGCGTAAATGTGACCACGCCATCTAAGTGCTGCACTTCTGGGTCTGGAATGGCGATCAGGGGAGTTGTACATTGTCTATGAAAGGCCAGGGCCTGCTGAAGCTCTGATGCCTGTCACAGGTATATTCCAATGTAGACCAGCAGTTGGCAGCACCATATTGTAATATACTGACCTTTTTATATTGTAATTGCATTACTTTATACAAAGTTATTGCATGTTATAGTCACCTAAAGTGACAAAAAAGTAAAAAAAAAGTTTTTTAAAATAAAATAATGAAAAAAATAAAAGTTCAAATCACCCCCTTCCCCCAAAATGAAAATAAAAATAAATAAGCAAAAAATAAACATCAAAGGCATCGCCGTGTCTGAAACCTCCGTACTACTAGTGAATGGCGCAATGGGAAAAAAATTTCAATGTCCGATTTGTCGTTTGTTATTGCTTCTTCTCCCCAAAAGATTGAGTAAAAAGCGTTCAAAAAGTCATACACACCCCAAAATGAGTCCCCACATAGCTCTGTAGATGTAACTATAAAAAAGTTATGGAGGTCAGAATATAGTAATTTTCAAAAATAGGTATTTTTTTCTAAAATATTTTTTTTTCAAGTATTAATACACTATACATATGTGGTATCTCTGTAATCATACTAACCTGGAGAATGAAGAGCACAAGTCAGTTTTACCACATAGAAAATGTCATAAAAACAAAAACCTCAAAACTGTGGCAGAATTGCATTTTTTTTCCAATTCCACCCCATTTGGAATTTTTTTCCAGCTTTCCACTACATCCTATGCAATATTAAATGGTGCCATTAAAAAGAAAAACTTGTCCTGCAAAAAACAAGCCCTCATACATCTTTGTGAACAAAAAAAAAAAGTTGTGGCTCCAAGAAGGCAGGGAGTAAAAAACTAAAACGCTAAGTTGTCTGGAGTAGAAGGGGTTAATAAATGTATTAAACTGCTCCAGAACCTGTCTGGTTCCTGTATATTAGACTTCACCTTAAATATTTTTGGATTATTTGGTGCAATTAGGACTTTAAAATTTCTATAATCAGGTGATTTTTGTGCTAAGATTTTAAGTAGTATTCCAGGGCAATAAAAAAAAGCTGTTCAAGGAGCTGCAGATTCACACAAAAAAAATTAAAATAAAACAGAACTTATACTTGCCTTACCGATCCCCCAAACTGCAGTTCTGATGGTGCCAAGTCCCCGCTGCACCCCACATCTTGCTACTGTTTCGACATGGTGGGAAATGGCTCTGAATACAACTCAGTAAAATCAGTGACTGCTGCCATAACCTGCATCAGCCAGTGATTGGAAGTTTCACATAATGGGCTGTAAGTGTCCCTCTTTGACCATCCAAAAAGTTGGGTGGTTTTCCTGTACTGGGGTACTGCATATGCCAACATGATTCAGAAACGCTGCCGTTTACGCTACTCATTTATAATGGACTGATGCAAAATGGAAAACTGTTCTGTGGTCAGAGTAATCAAAATGTGAAATTCTCTTTGGAAACCACAGATGTTGTGATCTGTGGACTCAAGAGGAGAGGGACCATCCAGCTTTTTATCAGTGCACAGTTCAAAACCTTGCATTTCTAATGATATGAGTGTCACGGACGTTCCCGTGGCAGGTACCAGGAGATCGGAGAGACTGGCAACTCGTGGGTTAAATTGACAAGTTCACTGTGGATCTTATTGTGTCTGTGTTTTGGTGAATGCCACACCCCTTGCTTCAGGTGTTGCTTGTTGGTAATTTACCTTTCCCATAAGTAGCTGCTTCTTACTTTTGGAGGTGCGGTTTATAGATTTTCTTCCTGCCTTCTATCTAGCTGGTCGGTTGTACTCTGTGGGGCTTTTGGAGTTGCCAGTTTTCTACTTTCAGATAAGTCTTGTCTTTTCTTATTGTTTTGTGTTTGTTATATTCCCTGTTGTTTGCATCTGGGCCTGAGACAGAGACTTCCTTTCGGCCATCTGGGGAGGAATGGGTTGTCTCTGGTCCTAACCTCATTCCAGAGCCTTATAGGGATATAAGGGCCTAGGTGACCTGTTCCTTCCTTAGTTTCCAGGCCCAGTTACTGTTCCCCTTCCCTCCTGTGTTTAGTGTGGAGTTTTTCCCCCACACTGATCGTGACAATGAGGTTGCCTTAGTGCAGGTAACACATGTGGAAAGGCACTATCAATGCTGAACAGTATATAGAGGTTTTAGAGCAACATATGTTCCATCGAGACAATGTCTCTCTCGGTGAAGACCTTGCAAATTTCAGCAAGACAATGCTAAACCACATACTGCATCCATCACAACAGCATGGCTTCTCAGAAGAAGAGTCCGGGTGCTGAACTGGCCGCCTGCAGTCCTCACTTTTCACCAATAGAAAACTTTTGGCGTATGATGGAATGAAAAATTCAGCAAAGAAGAGAGTTAAAAGTAAAAACAGAAATGATACTCACCTTACCGATACCCCGCCATTGCTGTTACAACAATGCTGTTTCCAGCTGCTCTCTTCTTGCTCATCCTGGACTTGACACACAGGAAATTGCTTGGACTATCAATGAGCTAATCACTGCCCGCACAGCTGAGAAGGCAGTACAACTAAGCCATTTCCCGTGTGGAGGAGTTTGTGATTCTGGCTACCCATTAAAGTGGTTGTCTAAGATTTTGATATTGATGACCTATGCCCAGGATTTGTCATCAATGTCTGATCGGTGGACGTCCGACTCCCGACATCCCTGCCAATCAGCTGTTTGGAGAGGCTGTAGTGATCTGATGAATATTGTGGTCTCCTCACAGCTTACCAAGCCCAGTGCAATATATTGTATAGCGGCTGTGCTTGGTATCGCAGCTCAGGGCAATTCAATTGACTGGGATTGGGCTGTGCCTAGGCCATGTGACCAATGAACATGGCGTCACTGCAGTGACCTAATGGATCACTGATAAAGGGTTAATGCTGTGGTTCAATTGTCTCTTTGTATCTTGAAATGTGCATTGTCATACTGAAGGCTCCGTATATGAGGGAGATGTAAGGTTAATAGTCAGCCTATGGTCATTGGAGGGGAGACTGCTTTAGTTTTTTAGCAGTTAGGCTACTTTCACACTTGCGTTGTTCTTTTCCGGCATAGAGTTCCGTCCTAGGGGCTCTATACCGGAAAAGAACTGATCAGGTATGTCCCCATGCATTCTGAATGGAGAGTAATCCGTTCAGTTTGCATCAGGATGTCTTCAGTTCAGTCGTTTTGACTGATCAGGCAAAAGAGAAAACCGTAGCATGCTACGGTTTTATCTCCGGCTAAAAAAACTGAAGACTTGCCTGAACGCCGGATCAGGCATTTTTTCCCATAGTAATGTATTAGTGCCGGATCCGGCATTCAGAATACCGGAATGCCGGATCCGTCCTTCCGGTATGCGCATGCGCAGACTGAAAAAAAGGTGAAAAAATAAATGCCGGATCCGTTTTTTCCGGATGACACCGGAAAGACGGATCCGGCATTTCAATGCATTTTTTAGACTGATCAGGCATTTTTAAGACTGATCAGGATCCTGATCAGTCTTACTAATGCCATCAGTTAGCATACATTTTGCCTGATCCGGCAGGCAGTTCCGGCGACGGAACTGCTTGCCGGATCTCTCTGCCGCAAGTGTGAAAGTAGCCTTAGAAGATACAGAGGAGCACTGGAACATCGCAGGGGAGCAGCCAGCCTAGGGGTAAACCGAAGCCAGAACTAACTAACGGCCTCTGAGGAAGAAAAGTGAATTCATTCTGGATGTTAAAGTAGCCGATAAGGAACAGATATTGGCATATGTGAAGGGCACTGGTTTGTCCTAAAGGAGGGGGAGGTGCCCCTTGACTGAACAGAGAAGAGAGCAGTGTTTATTCCTAAAGTGACTCAGGGAGTGTCTGGTCTGTTTACCTCCATATACGAGCAGCCAGAGGAATTGTGTGAAACTGTTTTATACAACGTTGATAAGTACTGAGCCTACTGCCATGAGTAGAGACTGTTCTTTCTTACACCACACCAGCCTTATCACTGCATGCACCAACACCTACACTCTGCCTTGGACCTCAACATCCACGAACACCAAGGGCACACCAAACCACCGCAGAAGAACCTTCAAAACCAAGGTGTGCCTCAAGAACCAGGGTGTGCACTCCGATCACTGTGCATCAGTCCAGGGAGCTACCACCATCCTCCATCACTCCCGTCCTCTCGCCTCCCATCCAGGCCACTACATATATCGTCACTGGCCTAGGAAAAGGCCACATCATTAATTTGGGAGCTGTGGCCTCTTCAAACAGCTGATCGACTAAACTGATCAGATATTGATGATCTATCCTGAGGGTAGGCCACCAATATAAAAATCCTGGACAACTCCTTTAAGTCTTCCGTAAGTACTCTTCTAGTACTCTTCTCTCTCTGTACACTAATACACCGCCCATGGGATTCACGTCACCCTTGCCCACCTGCAGATGGAGTGCTGTGTGAGAGAAGTGGAGAGCAGAGAGAGCCGACACAGTCAGGAGCAGTATGCTGTCAGATGTAGACCAGAGCCAGCAGGACAGCCTGCAGTTGGAAGGAGTTGGACAGACTCTAAAGCAAGAAAATGGTAGAACATTTTTAAGAAAGACTTTTCAGGAAGATGCTTAATTTTAATTGATTTTAATTTAGTTTAGGAGGAAATTGGAAGGAAAAAAAAAATCTGTGCCCAGCGTCCATCGCCTTTAAAGTCAGGTGCATTCATCATAAGAAAAGACTAGCTCTCACACAAATCATTATTTTAGTCTAAGCTACAGTGTGTGACTCCAGGCAAGCCCAATGCTTCAGTGACTGAAGTGTCTCAGACCACCAGAGATGACTCCTAGTTTCATATTATTTAAGGGCCTAGGGCAAGAAGTGACCCCGCAGTGGTAGACTGACATTTCAGCACACTCAACAGCTTTTAAGGGCCTATTCATGTATAATTTATAGTCAAGAATTGAAGAGGACACAGCTCCTTTCTATATTTTAAAGGGTTTTTAACAACTTTTTTTTATTGAAGCTTAACCCCTTAAAGATCGGTCCTTAATTTTTGATATTTCCTCCCCAGATTCCAATAGCCATAACTTTTTTGTTGGACAAGATGCATATTTTAATGCCACCTTTTAATTTACCATGTCTTGTATTGGAAAATGGGAAAAAATTCTTTGTGTGGGTTAAGGTAAGGTTCTTGAGGTTTTGACTCCACGGCGTTCACTGTGTGCTAAAATAGACATGACATCCTGATCCTGCAGCTCAATACGATTATGGCGATACCAAACTTGTATACTTTTTATTTTGTTTAATTACTTTTAAAAAGATAAAAACCTTTGAAAAAAGTCAAAATTTTCTTTGCATCGCCATTTTCTGATAGCCATAACTTTGTTATATTTTAGTGTACAGGGCTGTATGAAGGCTTGTCTTTTGCATAACGAATTGTAGTTTTTATTGGTACCAGTTTTATGGTATGTATGACTTTTTGATCACTGTTATTCAATTTTTTGGAGGGGACAAGACTATAAAAAATGATGAATCGTGTGTTTTTCTTTTTTTTCCATTACGGCGTTCACCGCACAGGAAATTTTTTTATATTTTAATGCTTCAGACATTTTTGGATGTGGCGATACCTAATATGTTTAGTTTTTTTATTATTTTTATATGTAAAATTGGAATTGGGTGATTTAAACTTTTAATATTTTGGTGTTTTTATTTTTTTAACTATTAGCCCTCGGGCCTTAGGGGGGCAGAACTGGATTGTCGTATTCACCTTAATGGAGATCTATTAGAGTGAATAGGATTCTGACACTGTCCCTGCTGAACTATGCCTTGTGGTTAGTTCAGCAGGGAGCTTACCATGGCAGGCCTAAAAGGCTTCAGAAGTGTCCAGGCTGCCATAGTAACCGAACAAAGCCCCACAATTTCACTGCAGGGGCTCCAATCGGAAGGCAGATGGAGTTGCATTGTTCTGCCTTACCTCACAGATGCAGCAATCAGCGTTGAATGAGGCATCTGAAGGGTTAAATGACAGGTGCGGCACAATCGCCATTCCCTATCATTGCGACCTGGTGCCTGCTGTATGATACAGCCAGCACCTGCAGTACATGGAGTGGGCTCACCGCAGCAGCCCACTCCATACAAATGCGGACACATATTGCCATACATGTACGGCATTATGCGTTAAAGGGTTAAACACCAAAATAGGTTATTCTTATGTGTCTGTCTGTAATGTGCCCCCTAAATGTAGACTAACCCCCCCCCCCCCAAAAAAAAGGGGGGAAACTACTGTATATATTGATTTAGTCTTAGTCATTGCCATAGACTTGTACTGAAACACCATACAAGTCTATGACAGACTGAAACTGCAACTGTGTTTCTGTTTAGGCTGTGCTTCTCCACTGGTACCGCTGAGATGGGGATAATCTGACACAGACCCTGGTCACCAGCCCTTTGACCAGAGGGTCACCCAAACGCCTTAGCCACAGACACTGGGCCACCAGGCCTTTGGCCACGGTACCATTGTTGTCACTCTCTCAGGCCTTTCCTCAGCACAGAACTTCTTCTGCCAGGAAGGAGACCGGAGAAGCCAGCTCAGTACCTTGCTTGCATTGTTTTGCCATTCAGTTCCTCCAGTAATGAAGCACACTGGTTTACTGCAAACTCTGACTTTCTGGACTTCCCATTGGGGTGCACCACGACTTAACATCCCTTCTGGAGAGCAGCAACATGTGCTGACACCCTGACATTGTCAAAAAAATGGCAGTGGTGCTGGGAAAGCACTACGCCACATTGGCTCCGCTCAGCTCTTTTTGAAGGCTGCATGGTGCCCATCATGGTCAATGACCCTATCTTGACCTTCACTGATTGAATATGCCATCAATGTCTTAAGTGAGGCAACACTTATAAGAACAACATGATTTTTCTATTGTATTTTAAAGAGGTTGTCCAGGAGCATAATATTGATGGCCTATCGTCAGAATAGGTCTATCAATATCTGATCAAAGTGGGTCCGACTCCCGGCACCTTCTCTGATCAGCTGTTTGGAACAGCCACAGAGCTCCGGTGAGCGCCATGGTCTCTCCCTAGGCTATTGATGCCATGTTCATCAGTCATAAGTCCTGTGAGGAGGCCACAGCACTCACTGGAACACTGCAGAGTCTTCAAACAGCTCATTGGTGGCAGTGCCGGGTGTCGGACCCCCACTGATCAGATATCGATAACTTATCCTGAGGAAAGGTCATCAGTATTATATCCCTTTAGTTCTTAGGGCCTACTACCTATTGTATTATCTCCTTATATGAAATTAACCATCATATTTAACATCACTTTAAAGGGTTTATCCCATGATTAATATAAAGAATGAGAATCAGACATCATATTGTACATGACAACCTCTTTCTAACAAAACTAGAACCAGCCCTGCACCTCACATGGATCCAGAAATCTCCCAATTCATTGCTCTAATTGGTCTTCTAGATTTATATCAAGCTGGCAAATGGCAGCTCAAGAGGGGTGTCCTTTATGCAGCAGCTTTCTCCCTATCACAGCTCAGGAGGCAACAGAAGAATGAAACTGAGAAGCCATTCCAGTGAGTTGGACAAAGAAATAAGGAAAACAACAAACACCAGATGGCGCTATACAAATAAATGTCAGTGAATAACTCAGTAGCTATACTAAATTTTTAATTACATGCAATTACAAAAGTATTCAGATCCAAGTGCTGGTTTTAAAACTGTAAAATATTTTTTGTGGGACAACACCTTTAAATTGTTTTCTTGGAAAACTATAATTTTTTCTTGGAAAGCTGGGTGACAGGTAAGCCTGCCGCTGCAAGTCTGCCCAAGGTCATGACCACTTTGCTGTTTTATGTAGATTAATGATCTCTGTGTTAAACAAACAGAACTTTTTTATTTTATTTGCTGTTTGTCGTATTTGGCTGTTCAGTTTAATGTCAAGATGTCTCATACAGCAGCTTTGTCTGTCAGTGGCTCTAAAATTATGGAATGTTACCGCAATGTTGGCATAAAATTGGCACTCCACAGGGGGCACAGGACGGCAAGACATACAGGATGATTCATGTATACAGGGTGAAGGCAGATCTCGGCACTGTTCCTGCTGAGCTACCTATGACATAGGGCTCATTTATGGAAAAAGACAGAGCACATCGTATGTAGGATGGTTATGCATAATTTATATACAGAACATGACACACGTATGTGTGATGCTAGAGTGCAAGAATATAATATACACATCATGCCTATTTGCTCCATGTAAACAGCTTCATTCTTAAACATCACCTTTCTGCAGGATCAACCCTATTCAATTCAACATACTATCTGGTAGGGTTGATCCTGCTGATACCTTACCAGAAAGTATGCCTTGTTAATAGGGTTGATCCTGCTGACAGTTTTTTTTTAAGCTCATGGACATAATTGAATTACAGCTGTTATGTATGGATCTTTAATAGGCCTTCCATATAGGTACACGGTACCACTGTCGTAGCTCTCTATGCTTCTGATTTCATACAAAGGCCCTTCAGTTTTTTAACAGGTTTTCCGAACCCATAAAAAAAGTTTTCTAAATGTTACATTGGACAGTACATTACCAATATATGAACTAATTGTCAGTAGCTGAGACATTATGTAGGATCTTTTATACGTGGCTGCCTACTCAAGGGTGGTGGAAGAAAACAGACGGGTAGAGCCATAAGAGCGGTTGTATTGAACTCGCATGTGGCAACTAGCTTGATAGTTACAATGGCTTAAAGGGGTTGTCCCTTGTTAAATATTCTACATTTTTTTCAACTGGATCTGAATACTTTTGTAACTGCATGTAATTAAAAAATATTTAGTATAGCCACTGAGCTATTCAATAAACTGTATCTGTATAGCGCCACCTGCTGTTTGGTCTTTTTCTTCTCTGTCCACATCACTTAGGTGGTCACACGTGCTCAGTTTAAAACTTCAACTGTCACCAGCCATATCTTCTGTTAGAAGTTGTGACAGTTAGGGCTCATGCACACGACCGTTGTTGTTTTGCGGTCTGTTTTTCATGGATCCATTGTTCCGTATCTGAGTTTTTTTTACTCTGATTTAAAGGGAACCTGTCACCGGGATTTTGTGTATAGAGCTGAGGACATGGGCTGCTAGATGGCCGCTAGCACATCCGCAATACCCAGTCCCCATAGCTCTGTGTGCTTTTATTGTATAAAAAAATTTGATACATATGCAAAACAACCTGAGATGTGTCCTGTCCCTGACTCCTCTCACGTACAGGACTCATCTCAGGTTAATTTACATATGTATCAAATCGATTTTTTTACACAATAAAAGCACACAGAGCTATGGGGACTGGGTATTGCGGATGTGCTAGCGGCCATCTAGCAACCCATGTCCCCAGCTCTATACACAAAATCCTGGTGACAGGTTCCCTTTAAGTCCTCTTCCGTTCCGTTATTCCACAAAACATATCCGTATGGTTTCCGTATGCGATCTGTTTTTTGGGGATCGGAAACAGTAACTTATTAATCACCAACACATGAGCAATATGGGCTGGGCATAGCATTTCTACAGTATGGATCTGCAAAATACGGATGAAATACGGATGACATACGGATGTGTTCTGTGTGTGCTCCGTATTTTTTGCCGGACCAGTTGACTTGAATGGGGCCTCGGACCGTGATTTACGGACAATAATAGGACATGCACTACTTTTTTGCGGAACAGAAATACGGAAACGGAATGCACACGAAGTACATTCCGTTGTACCCATTGAAGTGAATGGTTCCGCATATGATCCGAAAAAACCCGGGATGGAAGCGGAAAGAAAATACGTTCGTGTGCATGAGGCTTTACAGGGAGAGAGCTACAGCAGAAAGGACACAGTGATAATTAATTCCAGAAGTTACTACAGAAAGTCTCGTGCGACTTCGCAAAGTAATAACTTCGGCTCATCGGAGCCCATACATTCTAATACTGTATGGAGAGGGATCTCCGTACAATATTAGAACTACGTTTTTTGCTCATCTCTAGTCGTGAGCTGTCAATTCCATCGAGACAGACTAAGAAGTGTTATTTAATTTATTGTTAACCCTTTGTAGCCCATAAAAAAAAATAAGATTTCTCTGGAAAACCCCAAAGCTACAATTTCTCTTTAAGGGCACAGACTTTGCTACAGACAACAGGTTTGGTAAATACACATGGGGTCATTTATCAAACCTGGTGTAAAGTAGAACTGGCTTAGTTGCCAAAGCAACAATCAGATTCCACCTTTCATTTTCCAAAGCAGCTGTCAAAAATGAAAGATGGAATCTGATTGGTTGCTATGGGCAACTAAGCCAGTTGTACTTTACACTAGTTTGATAAATGCCCCAACAGTCTCTACCTGGGGCAACAGGTTTACTCTCTGACATTGCACCCAATTTCTTTGTGCAATGACAACACTATCCAGTAAGGCAGGGATGGCCAACCTGCGGCTCTCCAGCTCTTGCAAAACTACAACTCCCAGCATGCCCAGACTGCCTACCAGGGCATGGTGGGAGTTGTAGTTTTACATCAGCTGGAGAGCCGCAGGTTGACCACCCCTGCAGTAAGGCCTCTTTCACACGGGCTGTGCGGGTGAGGGCCGAATAGGATGAGGGTGCGTTCAGGGAAAATCACTGCGTTCTTCAGTTTTTTTCGCGCGAGTGCAATGCGTTTTTCACGCGCGTGATAAAAAAACTGAACGTTTGGTACCCAGACCCAAACCTGGACTTCTTCACTGAAGTTCGGGTTTGGGTTCGGTGTTCTGTAGATTTTATTATTTTCCATTATAACATGGTTATAAGGGAAAATAATAGCATTCTGAATACAGAATGCAAAGTCAAATGTCAATTGAGGGTTAAAAAATAGTAAAAACATTACTCACCCCATCCACTTGATCGCGCAGCCGGGATCCTCTTCTTTGTTCTTCTTGAAGGACCTGCAAACGGATCTTCGCTGACGTCATTGCGCTCACCACGTGATGAGCGCGGTGACACGTAAGCGCAGGTCCTGCTGAATGAGGATAGAAGGTCCTTCTATCTTCATTCAGCAGGACCTGCGCTGACGTCACTGCGCTCAACGGTGAGCGCGACGACATCAGCGAAGGTCCTTTTGCAGGTCCTTCAAAAAGAACAAAGAAGAGGATCCCGGCTGCGCGACCAAGTAAATGGGGTCCCGGGTCGCTCATCCCTCGTCTCCTTAGCAACCATCCGTGAAAATCGCATCGCATCCGCACTTGCTTGCGGATGCTATGCGATTTTCACGCAGCCCCATTTATTTCTATGGGGCCTGCGTTGGGTGAAAAATGCTGAATATTAAACATGCTGCGATTTTCACGCAACGCACAAGTGATGCGTGAAAAACATCGCTCATGGACACAGCCCCATTGAAATGAATGGTTAAGGGTTAAGTGCTGGTACAATGCATTCACCTCACGCATTGCACCCGCGCGGAATACTCACCCGTGTGAAAGGGGCCTAAGGCTAGGGCTTCTCTCCATACTGAACACACATTCAAAAGGCGTGACACAAGCTGCAGATCTAAAGAGTTTATATATAAGTTAATATATTGTGTCAGCTCCTGCCATATATTGGATCCATTTATATTCATGTATTGATAGCTGCTGGGCCCATAGCATTTACCATTCTGGACTATCCGCTATACTATTATCAATTATCTGGACCACTATTTATTTTATTGTCATTTTATCATGGATATATCCTGTGTGATTTATTCGTATTTGATATTTGTTCCTGATCAATAAATATAATATTTTTTTTATATACTTCTGGAAGTACTCACTATTTACAATTTATAATATTTCCTTTTATTCTGTTGGCACCAGATTAGTGAGTTCTCAGACTATATTTTATATATTGAACAACATCCAGCATTCAACAAGTGAGCCATCTTTATTTTTCATATAACTTGGTTTTATTTTACACGGTTGGTTGTGCAGCAAGCCAGCTAGTCTGTTCCTTATGACCTGGCAAACCGCAGATCTATTGAACGCTCTTCGGCTTCCAGAGCTATGAAGTGCAAGTTGGCTACCGCTGCTCAGTGCTGCAGGTGTTACTGCTTCACCGCTCCTAACTAGGCCATGAGGTAGTGTGCCAATTGACGAGAACCACTCACCTCCACTTGCTAGCTAACAACCAGAAAGATTGCCGCTGGTCCTTTATATATCACAGACGTTCCCTCGACAGGTGGCAGAAGATCGGTGAGACTGGCAAAACGTGGTTTGATCTGACATGTTTTCCGTTTGGATGAAATGACGTCTGTGTTGTTTCTGGTGCTTGCCACACCTATACCCAGGTGTGGCTATTAGGCTGGTTCACACCTGAGTGTTTTACAGCGCGTTCCTACGCGCTGTAAAACGCTCAACAGGCAAGAATCAATGATTCCCTATAGGCATGGTTCTCACCTGAGCGTTTTACAGCGCGTACGAACGCGCTGTAAAACGCCCTACGCCCCAAGAAGTACAGGAGCTTCTTTGGGGCGTAATGTCGCGCGTTCCCGTACATAGACTTCCGGGAACGCGCAACAATGGGCGTTTGCTTGTTTCCAGAGCCGCGTATGTAAACGCCCGATAAAATCGCGCATACAAAGCGCAACAGAGTACGCTCAGGTGTGAACCCAGCGTTAGGGTCATTTAACCTTCTCTGTTTATTGTTGTTTCTTCCACTATGCTGTGCGGTTTATAGCTTGTGTTGGAGTTGTGGATAGCTGGTGTGTGGATCTCAGCTGAGTTCCTGGTGCTGCCATAGCCACTTGAAGTGTTTTCTTTCCCTTTTGTATTTTGTTTGGGTTATTTTGTGTGTTGCATTTCCCTGTCATTTGTATTAAGGCCTGAGGGAGACTCCTGTTCGTCCTTCCTTTTGGAGTACCAGGGTCCTATAGGGTGAGTTAGGACATTAGGTATTCCGGTGATTAACTCACCTACCTCTGGGGTCTGTTCATACTGGTAGTTAGTCAGGACTTTGATTAGTTTTTTACTAGGAGATCTCCTTTCCCTAGTTTCCAGGCCTTATTCCCTCACCCCTTTCCCTCCTATGTTCGGTGTGGTGTTTCCCTCCCACACCTGAACGTGACATTATACCAGCAGCTATGGCATCTCTTGGCACACTCTCTCCCCATCTGCATGTTCTGCCATGAAGTCCTCATGGGCAGCACTATTTATGACCTCCCAGGAATGTGCTACATCCTTTCGAGGGTATATGATCCATATACAGAGAGCGTTCCACCCACAATGGTGCATACATTACTCAAAAACCTCACTGGTGTCTCACAGAGGCACATTACATCACATGTTATATTAAAGTGCTTCACATACACAGGATAGACTGTCACAATACTGGTGGCTTTTCAAGGAAAGTAGTAACTTTGCAGTCAAAAAGTTCAACTTGTGTGGTAATGCCACCACAACAGTGGTCAGCGGTAACCCATCGGAGCAGAACGGCAATATTGTTCAACCGTAAAGAATAAATGCTTGATTTTTAGGGGTGTATTTGGCACGTAGTGGCATGAACGATCTAGATAAATTGAAACTGTATGCCAGCCATTTCCTGCATTCCCCAACAGCTGGTGGAAATATGTACATGTGACGGTACATGGAGAAAGGAGAAGATGAATGACCCATATCCTGTCCCCTGTGTCAATGTATCAGGACTCCTGCTCACCCCAGTTGCTCTCTGATAGTGTGAGCCTGGAAATCCACAGCTCCGGGTAGTTTAGCTCGCTCTCAATGGTTTCTCCAGCTGTCTCCCTCCGAGCAAAAGGGGGGCAACGGTACATGGATAAAATGCGTTGGAAGGCTCAGTTCACATAGGCACATCTGGAGATGTCAACAGGGAAAATTCACTAAATTCTTAACTTGTATTCTCAGTGAGGAACCAAGCATTTTCCTCATATATGATAGCAATGGGAATCAGACCAAGAAATGAACTGATCCTGCGTGGAAGATATATTATTGTCTCTGATTACTGACATCCTGATAATCCTCTCGGCTTTTCCGCACTTATGAGACTTGATGAAGTGAAGAATATGTGGCAACAATAGCAACACTACTTGTCACGTACCTAGATATGTAGGAGACGGCATTAGGTTGGCATTACCATTAAGCTGTATAATTGGGAGGTGTGTAATGAGGGTCATGGGTTTATCTGCCCTGGAGCTGCCGTCTCACGGTTTTCTTGTATCTGGTCCGTCACCTGCTTAGCAAACTGCCTAGGTCATTGGTCGTCATAAGAAACTCTCTATTAGGGCTCATTCACACAACCGTATGAATGAGTCCACATCCGTTCGGCAATTTTGCGGCACCGTGTGCTGTCCGCATCCATTGTTACGTTCCGCGGCGACAGAAAAAATATAGAGCATGCGCTATTCTGGCCAGCAATCGCAGACAAGAATAGGCATTTCCATAATGGGACGCCCGTTCCGTTCTGCAAATTGCAGAACTCACACGGGCAGCATCCGTGATTTGCGGATCTACTATTTGCGGACTGCAAAACACGGCGCGGTCGTGTGAATGCGCCCATATGCTGTATCCCTACCCACATCTTTGTACCCATATAACGACTCCTTCTGATTGTCAGTGTTAAAGGAATAGGCTATGTTACATTAAAGGCTATGTACACCTTTAGGACAATTATTTTTTCATGATTTCCTTTTACATATTTTTGGCTACAGAGCATTTTTTCAAAAGTTAGTTGTTAAAAATATTCACCTGTTTCTGACAGACAAGAGTTAAAAATAAGTCTATTTGCAGGCTCTTTCTGTTTTCTTTGATTCCTGTCATCTGACTGCTCATGTGTAGCTCTTATCTCTGATCTTCTGATCTCACAAACAATCATTATAGCTCAATTTTTATCAAACTTATAAGAATATAGCTTAAATAAATGTCTACGATGTCAGGGGATCAGAGATCAGCTATACAGAGATCAGCTATACATGTGCTGTCAGATGACTACTAATTTTAGGCTTTAAATCATTTTTTAAAAGGTCTTTATTAAAAATATTCAGCTGTTTCTGCGATACAAGGGTTAAAAATCTATCTATTTGCAGGCTGTCTCTTTCTGTTTTCTTTAAATCCTGTCATCTGACTGCTAATGTGTAGCTCTTATCTCCGATCACCTGACCTCATAAACACTCATTATAGCTCAATCCTTATCAAACTGATAAGAATACAGTCAGAGATAAGAGCTACACATGAGCTGTCAGATGACGGGATTTAAAGAAAACAGAAAGAGACAGCCTGCAAATAGATTGCTTTTTTAACCCTTGTATCTCAGAAACAGCTAAATATTTTTAATAAAGACCTTTTGAAAAATGATTTATAGCCCAAAATTAGTAGTCACCAGAGGTTAAGAGAAGCAGCTGTCAGCCAACAGCTATCTATTGTGCATGGTCAGCCTTAAAGGGGTTGTCCGGGATTTTAATATTGATGCCCTATCCCCAGGATAGGTCACCAATATCAGATCAGTGGGGGTCCAACACACGGCACCCCCGCCAATCAGATGTATGATGAGACAGCGCATGCAGTGCGCATGTGCCATCTCCCCTCTTGCTCGCTGCTGCTTTTCCATAGACATTGCATGGTGAACACGAAGAGAGAACGGAGACGACACGTGCACACTGTGAGCGCCGTCTCCTCATACAGCTGATCGGAGGGGGGGGGGCGGGTGTCGGCCCCCCGCTGATCATATACTGATGACCTATCCTGAGGATAGGTCATCAATAGTAAAAGCCCGGACAACCCCTTTAATATTTGAACGTTTTAAAAGTGTTCTTCAGTAATGCCTGGATTAGATGATGACTTTCAGTTTCTCTCCTGCCCTTGTTTCGTGCTCGTTACTCAGACCTCAGGCATGTTTGACTAGTCTGTTTCACGTCACTATGTGCTGAAGGTGTTACCTGGAGTCTATGGGGGGGCCATTTCTGAACAGTACATTTTATAGTAAAATACATTTTGTTATTAACTAAATAGGTACTATCAAGATTTGCATCTATCAGACTATGAAGGCACTTAACTATTAAAGGGATAGAGCTCAAAATAATGAAAAGAAAATAGAAAAACTTTTTGGGAATCACTAATTAAAATGTCAATTTACAAATGAGGGAACCATTGTGTGATATAAAAGAGGCAAATAGCCGTTTGTAAATTGACATTTTAATTAGTGATTCCAATAAAGTTTGTTTTTAATTTCTTTTCATTATTTTGAGCTCTATCCCTTTCATAGTTAAGTGCTAAAATACATTTTGTACACAGAATATACAGTACAGACCAAAAGTTTGGACACACCTCCTCATTCAAAGAGTTTTCTTTATTTTCATGACTATGAAGGCATCAAAACTATGAATTAACACATGTGGAATTATATACATAACAAACAAGTGTGAAACAACTGAAAATATGTCATATTCTAGGTTCTTTAAAGTAGCCACCTTTTGCTTTGATTACTGCTTTGCACACTCTTGGCATTCTCTTGATGAGCTTCAAGAGGTAGTCCCCTGAAATGGTCTTCCAACAGTCTTGAAGGAGTTCCCAGAGATGCTTAGCACTTGTTGGCCCTTTTGCCTTCACTCAGCGGTCCAGCTCACCCCAAACCATCTCGATTAGGTTCAGGTCCGGTGACTGTGGAGGCCAGGTCATCTGGCGCAGCACCCCACCACTCTCCTTCATGGTCAAATAGCCCTTACTTTCAAAGTTTTCCCAATTTTTCGACTGACTGACTGACCTTCATTTCTTAAAGTAATGATGGCCACTCGTTTTTCTTTACTTAGCTGCTTTTTTCTTGCCATAATACAAATTCTAACAGTCTATTCAGTAGGACTATCAGCTGTGTATCCACCTGACTTCTCCTCAACGCAACTGATGGTCCCAACCTCATTTATAAGGCAAGAAATCCCACTTATTAAACCTGACAGGGCACACCTGTGAAGTGAAAACCATTTCAGGGGACTACCTCTTGAAGCTCATCAAGAGAATGCCAAGAGTGTGCAAAGCAGTAATCAAAGCAAAAGGTGGCTACTTTGAAGAACCTAGAAAACAACATATTTTCAGTTGTTTCACACTTGTTTGTTATGTATATAATTCCACATGTGTTAATTCATAGTTTTGATGCCTTCAGTGTGAATCTACAATTTTCATAGTCGTGAAAATAAAGAAAACTCTTTGAATGAGAAGGTGTGTGCAAACTTTTGGTCTGTACTGTACATGAATGGAGTAAAATGAGACTTTTGACAAAACTGTGTCCCAATGGGATATTCCATATTACATTGATATGTGAAAAAAAAAAAATGGAATTTGCTACAAAATTATATTCTGTCAAAAAATAGTAATCACATTTCTACTAATGTCATAAAAAAGATAAGACTAAAAGAACATTACTCCTTCTGCATGAGGACTCCAGCTGCAAGAGCCGCATCAATAGCATTTTATGTCATTGTTTCTCGTCTGATGCGGGCTCATTTTACGGCTGCAATCAGAAATATTCAGAAATGGACGAAGATTGATATAGATATGGGAGATTAGTTGCCCTAGGAACTGCACAATTCATGCTTATTGGCCGGGGTGAGATTACAATTTTCAGCAGCAGGTTTCCTACCTTGGCTAACTAAAATATGGCGTGCAAGATTCCAGTGGAGTTGTGTGCCGCAGAAAATTATCTTGAAATGAGTAATCAAAAAAAAGCCTGTTACAATATTCTAAATATATATATTAATGTAATAATGTCAGAACTAAGTTAATTACATAAATAACATTTCAGAACCAAGCTCAGTGTAGTACAAAGACCGAGCTCAGGACATGCAGCAGAACAAAACTCTTTACATATAAGCAGGCCTAGATCCAAGCACTTTATTACATCAATACAGCACCAGAACCATCCTTAAAGGGGTTGTCCAGGCTTTTAATATTAATGACCTATCCTCAGGATAGGTCATTGCACACTGAGAGCAGTGTCTCCTAATACAGCTGATTGGTGGGTGTGCCGGGTGTCGGACCCCGCCGATCCTGAGGATAGGTCATCAATATGAAAAGCCCTGACAACTAACATCACAATTAAATTAATACATAAATGCAATACCAAAACCAAGCTCAGTACATAGATGCAGCACAAGGGCCACGTTCAGTACATGCAACACCAGAATTAAGCACTTAACATATGAACGGGACAAGATCTAAGCTCATTATTGCCAGAAATAAGTTATTTACATAAATACAGTACAGTAACCAATATAAGTACATATATGCAGCACAAGAACCAAGATCAGTACATAGAGCACTAGAATGAACCTTTTAAACATATAAATGGTACCAGATCCAAGCTTATTAATACCAGAACTATGTTCATTAGGTTAATACAGTACTGGAACCAAGCTCAGTGCAAAGATAAAATACAAAGCTATAAGTGAAATTACAACTCCCAGTATGACCTGAACAATGTTTAGAGTATGCTGGGAGTTGTTATTTCACAACCCATCACCTCACTGCAGATCCCCAGTCAGAGGGAGAATATACAATGACACCCAGTGACTCACAGGTGATGCCAGACATTTATGACCACTGTGTGCCCATTACACAACAGTGCCTTTAGAAACCCAAAAAATAACAGTGCCACATATTGTACTTTCCATGCAAAAGTTTTAAACATTAGCCTCCTGAAAGACAATAGTGCCCTTTCGTAACACCACTTTAATGGTGCCCCCCAAATAGTGCTTCCCACAGAAAAAAAAAGTAATACCTGTCCCAATTCCTATGCCACCATTAAGGTGATACAGGCCCGCTCAGGCCTCTTCTGTCCAGGTCTCGCACTTAAGGCTCATGCACATGAATGTATGTATTTTGCTGTCCGCAAAAAAAGGATCCGCAAAAAATACAGATGACATCCGTGTGCATTCCGTATTTTGCGGAACGGAACAGCTGGCCCTTCATAGAACAGTCCTATCCTTGTCCGTAATGTGGACAATAATAGGACATGTTCTATTTTGTTGCGGAACGGACATACGGAAATGGAATGCACACGGAGTAACTTCTGTTTTTTTTTGCGGACCCATTGAAGTGAATGGTTCCGCATATGGTCCGCAAAAAAAAAAAACAGAACGGACGCAGAAAGAAAATTGAATGGGTCCGGCCCGCTGCACGGATGTTGCCCGTGCATTGGGGACCGCAATAGCCGTGTGCATGCGGCCTTAGGCCTCATGCACACGACCGTTCTGTTTTTTGCGGTCGGCAAATTGCAGATCCGCAATTTGCGGAACGGAGTAGGCGGCTCATTGTAGAAATGCCTATTCTTGTCTGCAAAACAGACTAGAATAGGACATGTTATATTTTTTTTTGCGTGGCCACGGAGCGGAGCAACGGATGCGGGCAACACACGGAGTGCTGTCTGCACCTTTTGCGGCCCCATTGAAGTGAATGGTTCCGCATATGGTCCGCAAAAAAAAAAAAACAGAACGGACGCAGAAAGAAAATTGAATGGGTCCGGCCCGCTGCACGGATGTTGCCCGTGCATTGGGGACCGCAATAGCCGTGTGCATGCGGCCTTAGGCCTCATGCACACGACCGTTCTGTTTTTTGCGGTCGGCAAATTGCAGATCCGCAATTTGCGGAACGGAGTAGGCGGCTCATTGTAGAAATGCCTATTCTTGTCTGCAAAACAGACTAGAATAGGACATGTTATATTTTTTTTTGCGTGGCCACGGAGCGGAGCAACGGATGCGGGCAACACACGGAGTGCTGTCTGCACCTTTTGCGGCCCCATTGAAGTGAATGGGTCCGCACCCGAGCCGCAAAAACTGCGGCTCGGATGCGGACCATAACTATGGTCGTGTGCATGAGGCCTTACTGTGTTTTTTTGGTGCAGATTTTATTTCAGATTTTGATGATTGTGATTTCTCATAGAAAGATATGGAGCAATTGGGCTTCATAATATCCGCAGCGCATCATGTTGTTGGCAGCGGAACACAGATGCACAGATTTTTCATGTAGAGAAATTTAATAAACTTCATAGGAGGAGTTCATGGGGAACTATTTATAATGTGGATTTATCAGGAAATACTTTCTGCCGCGTGTGATCTGATGGGTCGTTTGAATGCAGAATTTTGCCCTCGTCTTTGTAATTCTATAAAGTGAAAAACCTATTCTACGGACACTGCTAGGCTGAAAATTTAGTTTCCAGAGCATATTCTAGCATGTTGTGCCCGTAGTTTTCCCAGACCCGTAGACTATAATATGTGTAAGGGATTTCTAATCACAGACAAAAATACAACATGCTTCCGTGGTGTCACCACGTACCCACAGTCCATGGAAAACCACTGAAGTGTGAACACACACATTAAAATCAATGGATACGTGCACTGTCTGTGGAGACCATCGACAGCACACATCCGTGATTCGCTGATGTGTGAAAGAAACCTTAAAGTAGCCCGCCGCTCTCCTGAGACATCTACTTTATTAAGCATTTTCATTTTGCATAAAATTACAATTCTACAGCACCATTTCCTACAGCACTGCATTGTGCCATTCCTCTGTTATTCCTCTTGGAAATGTATAACTAGACTGACAACTTGTTGTTACCATTCCCATTGTGACTATTGACTAGCAGTGATGGTCAGTTCGCAGTGTTCGCCAGCGAACACATGCGGGCTGCCATCTTTAGTAAGGTAGACTCACCCGTCCGGCGATGCACAGGTAAGCCCTTCCATGTGCCTGTGCCGGGAGCCGGTCTGAAATCAAATGCAGTCACCGGGAAAAGGCAGTTCCGAGAACAGCCGCCGGGGGCCTTCATCGGGCTGTTCTCGGAACTGCCTGCTCCCGGTGACTGCATTTGATTTCAGACCGGCTCCCGGCACAGGTAAGGGCTTACCTGTGCATCGCCGGACGGGTGAGTCTACCTTACTAAAGATGGCAGCCCGCATTGTGTTTGCTGGCGAACACTGCAAACTGACCATCACTATTGACTAGGCTATGTCCTTACAAAGCCTAACACTGTCTGAAAAGATGCTTCAGAACTGTTATTTTTGAATACAAAGCATGTACTAAAACAGACATGGCACCCAGCTTTCCAAGAAAGATATATATTTAGTAATTCGATTGTCTGTTATTGAGTGCGCTCTGGAGATGTAGTCCATCACACTGAGCTCGCAATGCGCCCATATGAGCGTCTATGTGAGTGTGTGAGCGTGACTGCGAGAAAATATAATGTGCGGAGGACAATCAGCAATGTATGGTCTTTGTGTCCGCAGATGCTGATTGGCCGGAAGTATCTCCTTTGTATGTGCAGATGTTGGATTGTATCCGTCGCTGCCGTCCTCTATCAGTCAGATAATGGGCCTAGCTAATCCAACGTCACCAGCATGCAGGAAACTGCCACCGCAACCACAATATCCCTTCCCCCATCATCGCTGTCACCATTAGCATAAAACTTGTTTTTTCTTTTTAAAGGAGACATCTATTCCTTGAAATTGAAAGCTATCGCTCTCTATCAGCATTCGGGGCGTTTATTTTTGAAATGAAGCATAACTTTTATTGTTCTACACTAGAAATACAATACTTTTGTTGCGTACCCAATTGGGAGGCGTGAGCTGGAAAGGATGGGAGTGGTGGTGGAGGGCCGGATGGTGATAGTAACTCTCTCAGTGGCTATGGCCCTCTCCCTTGCTCACAGCTGTGGGGAGGGCACACCCTGGATTCTGGGGAGTCTCCTGCCTGGTGGGTGTTCGGGGGGGCCCTTTATTGACAGGCCTGGATGTTATTTCTTTGAGTCAACCTTCCAGTAGATGTACTTTCCCTCACTCTCCATTCCAACACAGGGGTGCAATACCTTTATTTCTATCTCTTTTTCTGTATGTCTCTCGATCTCTCCAAGATGCAAAATGCGGATACGTGTTTTCATCTCGCATTTTGCCCTTCTGTACATACCGCCCTATGTTAGAAATGCCTATTCTTGTCCACAAAACGGACAAGAATAGGACATGTTCTCCTTTTTTTGGGGCTGCAGAAGGGACATATAAAGGTGGACATCACACGGGAGTGCTGTCTGCATCTTTTGCAGCCCCATTGAAATGAATGGATCCGCATCCGAACTGCAAAAAATGCGGATCAAACTGCCAAAATATGGTGTGCATGGGGCCTAATAAGGATGACCACCCAGCCAATGCAGGAACCTCAGGATCTAAAAACTCTCTCTCCCTAAAGGGGTATTCCGGTAGGTACAAGTTATGCATCAGATCAGATCATGAGAACGGGGTCCCCATACCCCTGGCAGACCCCTTGCAGCTCCCCTAAAATAATCGGAGCGGCCGGTTGCACATTTCTATGGTAGTTCCAGAGATAGCCGAGCGCTGTACTCAGCTATTGCCAGAACTCCCATAAAAATTTATGGAGCAGCCATTCCCAGCAGTAGGACCCTCAGTGATCTTATAGTTATAGTTAGTTATAACTTGTGCCTACAGAAATACCCCTTTAATCCCTAGTCTTAAACCCCCTCCTCCAATGTGTTTCACCGTTAGTTCGGCTCATCAGGGAGCACCATGTAGGGTATAACAAAGATAAATGGCATTAGCCCGAGGACCCTGCAATGGCCGGTATCACAGACCTGAGAGGTCTTCCATCAGTGGGTCCAAAAATCTAGGAGAAGTACTCAAATAAGTATATCACAGAAAGCAAAAAACTTCCTCTAAAAACATAACCTTTATTACTAAAATGTATAAAATCCCAAAAATATAACCAAGAAAGACCCTCAAAAAACCCTACAACATCCCTATTCCAGCCTACCTAAGAGCGGAACTGCCGTCCTGACAAGGGCGATCCCACTGTCTTCTTTGTTGTCCCTTGAAAACCCTGTGCACACCAGTGGCGGATCCAGAGCCTGGTCTCGGGAGGGCCACTTCCAGATTGTTTTGTGGCGGTGGGCAGAAAATAATGTGGTGCTTATAGAACAGACTATTTTATTTAACCTATCGTACAGCTTTAACCTTATTTAAAAACAGTCACATTTGTCTTTCCGAATTACAGATTTTAAAAATTACAAACAAATAGGCGACATTTAACCACATATAACTTTAGTATTTAACAGTTCTGGAGACATTTTGGGCATCTGTGGGGATGACACTGTTATGGGCATCAGTGGATGACTGTTATGGGGGGGGGGGGGGATGGGGGGAGGAAAGAGAAGAACTTGTGGAGGGGCCAGGGGTGTCCTGGAGGGGCCAAGGGGTGTACTGGGGCCAGCCAGTCCCTCCTTCACACAGTATTTATTAACCCCCTTCAGCAGTCCCCCATGGGGTTATTAAATACTGTGAATGGGGGACTGCTGAAAGGGGTTCATAACTACTGTGAAGGGCTTTTCACAATAGTTATTAACCCCTATCAGCAGTCCCCCATTCACAGTATTTATTAACCCCTTTCAGCAATCCCCGGCAGCACAGACCAGTTAGTAGTACCTAATTTCCCCCCTACCCTAGTTATTACAGTCAGTCCCCCACTACTCCCCCCATGACCCGTTGCGCCCCCCGCGCCCCCCCCCCCCCCCCCCCCCCCCGTTCTGGATCCACCAGAGGTGCATACTGGGGTATCCAAGTAAGGAAGTGGAATTGCAAAAAAGCGCTTAGATTTATGTATTCTAATATACCTACAAGTTGCAAGAACAAGTATGTGAACCCTTTGGAATGATATGGATTTCTGCACAAATTGGTCATAAAATGTGATCTGATCTTCATCTAAGTCACAACAATAGACAATCACAGTCTGCTTAAACTAATAACACACAAAGAATTAAATGTTACCATGTTTTTATTGAACACACCATGTAAACATTCACAGTGCAGGTGGAAAAAGTATGTGAACCCCTAGACTAATGACATCTCCAAGAGCTAATTGGAGTGAGGTGTCAGCCAACTGGAGTCCAATCAATGAGATGAGATTAGAGGTGTTGGTTACAGCTGCCCTGCCCTATAAAAAACACACACCTGTTCTGGGTTTGCTTTTCACAAGAAGCATTGCCTGATGTGAATGATGCCTCACACAAAAGAGCTCTCAGAAGACCTACGATTAAAAATTGTTGACTTGCATAAAGCTGGAAAGGGTTATAAAAGTATCTCCAAAAGTCTTGCTGTTCATCAGTCCATGGTAAGACAAATTGTCTATAAATGGAGAAAGTTCAGCACTGCTGCTACTCTCTCTAGGAGTGGCCGTCCTGTAAAGATGACTGCAAGAGCACAGCGCAGACTGCTCAGTGAGGTGAACAAAAATCCTAGAGTGTCAGCTAAAGACTTACAAAAGTCTCTGGCATATGCTAACATCCCTGTTAGCGAATTTACGATACGTAAAACACTAAACAAGAATGGATTTCATGGGAGGATTCCACAGAGGAAGCCACTGCTGTCCAAAAAAAACATTGCTGCACGTTTACAGTTTTCACAAGAGCACCTGGATGTTCCACAGCAGTACTGGCAAAATATTCTGTGGACAGATGAAACCAAAGTTGAGTTGTTTGGAAGAAACACACAACACTATGTGTGGAGAAAAAGAGGCACAGCACACCAACATCAAAACCTCATCCCAACTGTGAAGTATGGTGGTGGGGGCATCATGGTTTGGGGCTGCTTTTCTGCATCAGGGCCTGGACGGATTGCTATCATCGAAGGAAAAATGAATTCAGAAGTTTATCAAGACATTTTGCAGGAGAACTTAAGGCCATCTGTCCACCAGCTGAAGCACAAAAGAAGATGGGTGTTGCAACAGGACAACGACCCAAAGCATAGAAGTAAATCAACAACAGAATGGCTTAAACAGAAGAAAATACGCCTTCTGGAGTGGCCCAGTCAGAGTCCTGACCTCAACCTGATTGAGATGCTGTGGCATGACCTCAAGAAAGCGATTCACAGCAGACATCCCAAGAATATTGCTGAACTGAAACAGTTCTGTAAAGAGGAATGGTCAAGAATTTCTCCTGACCATTGTGCACGTCTGATCTGCAACTACAGGAAACGTTTGGTTGAAGTTATTGCTACCAAAGGAGGTTCAACCAGTTATGAAATCCAAGGGTTCACATACTTTTTCCACTGCACTGTGAATGTTTACATGGTGTGTTCAATAAAAACATGGTAACATTTAATTCTTTGTGTGTTATTAATTTAAGCAGACTGTGATTGTCTATTGTTGTGAACTAGATGAAGATCAGATCACATTTTATGACCAATTTGTGCAGAAATCCATATCATTCCAAAGGGTTCACACACTTTTTCTTGCAACTGTATGTACACATGAAACGGGAAGGTAGGATTTTAATTGTTCTTATGTCTCAGGATATTAGCTATTGTTCCAACGCGTTTCTCCCCATGGGGTTTTATCCTGGCGTTCATCAGGGCCTCTTACTACAGAGAAACAAATAGGGGAAAGTAGGTAAACTGAGACAACCTTAGATATCACCCCCACCTCCTAAGATAAATATCTCAAGCAGGGCCGGTGCTATAATAAGGCAGACCAAGCGGCTGCCTTAGGGCGCAGAGACGGGGGGGCGGAAAAAATGAATCTTTTTATTTCTATTTTTTAAATACCCTGTATTTTTCGCCCCTGGGTCTTATGGGCGAATACTAATGAAGCGCTTCCATTTTGGAAGCGCTTCATTAGAACCGGAGGACCGGGAAGCGGTGAAGGATCTGTACACACCGCTTCCTGGTCCTCCACTCGGCTGTCTGCTGTAAAGAGCTGCGCACCATGTTACCTCACTGTGCGCAGCCTTCACAGCTGACAGCCGAGAACCAGTAAGAAGAGAGATAGCGCTGGTGGTGAGGAGCGGCAGCGTCCAGGAGCAGCAGAGGTAAGTAATTTTTTTATATTTTATTTGCGCTGATGGCTGACATGGGGAGGCATGATTGATGGCGGGCATGATGGCTGACATGGGGGCATGATGGCTGACATGGGGGGCTGCTGGCTGACATGGGGGGCTGATGGCTGACATGGGGGGATGATCTGAGGCATTGGGGGTCTGATCTGAGGTCTTATTAACATTGGGGGTCTGATTGCTGGTCTGACCTGAGGTGCAATGGAAAATATTTTTTTCTTATTATCTTCTTCTAAAACCTAGGTGCATCTTAGAGGGCGAAAAATACGGTCCTCAAACCAGTAATTGTCTGAAGCAGAGAGAAGATACCAGGACCACACAGAGGAGAAGCCAGCTGCTGCAGACGGGACCAGGGCCAGGTGAGCTGCGGGGGGGCGCCAAAATGTAGCTTTGCTTGTGTTGGCAAAAATCCTTGCACCGGCCCTGATCTCAAGGACTAGATGGAGCAAGACACAAGGGTTTATGGTATCTACAAACAAAAAAATAGGGCAATATGGAGACCCTAGAGAAATGTATCAGGTTGCGTGTATGATGTACACATAGAGTAATAAATGTTAGATATACATAGCAGTTAGAGTACAGACATTGCCCCCAGTGTAGGTGTGTGATATACAGTGGCATGCCTGAAGAAGGGGAACGCCCCCGAAACGTCTGCCTTGTCTGCCTCCGGGATTTGGACTTTTAAAAACATGGACTTTGTTGATTACACTTTTTGAATAATGATAAAATGAAGATGTTAATATAATATAGCAGGTTTTTTTGTTGCTTGGACTGTGTGGGAAGTATACAAGAGAACTTCCTGAGCTATGCTACTACTTATACCAGCGATATATGTTGATTTCTTTTTTAATATTTTTAATATAATCTTAGCCTCCAACAGCATCCAAAACATGCTAGATAGTTCACTAGTGTTGATCGAATCGAGCTTTGGATCCAAGATCCAAAGTCGATTAGTTCAAAACTTTGTTTTAATGCTGTACCGCTACATTAGCTGGAGGAGTGACCCGCTATGTCAGCCATGGTCTAGCTGAGTAGGACCCCCTGCAGATAGCCCTGCAAAAACCTTACTATTAACCCTGATTCTTTTCGTATTTTATGAGTAACAAAAAGTATTGCATTTTTAGTATAGAACAATAAAAGTTGTGTTTTATTTGAAAAATTAACGCCCCAAATGTTATTGATTGAAAATTTTGGAATAGTTTGGTATACTATAGGAGGCACACATCAGATTCCTTAGTTTGGAAAAGTGAAAGCTATCTCTACCTGCATACGACATGCTGGAGGTAATTTATATAAAGGGACTTGTGACTATTTTGTCACGGACGTTCCTGTGGCAGGTACCAGGAGATCTGAGAGACTGGCAACTCGTGGGTTAAATTGACAAGTTCACTGTGGATCTTATTGTGTCTGTGTTTTGGTGAATGCCACACCCCTTACTTCAGGTGTTGCTTGTTGGTAATTAACTTTTCCCATAAGTAGCTGCTTCTCACTCTTGGAGGTGCGGTTTATAGATTTTCTTCCTGCCTTCTAACTGGTCGGTTGTACTCTGTGGTGCTTCTGGAGCGGAGTTGCCAGTTTTCTACTTTCAGATGTCTTGTCTTTTCTTATTGTTTTGTGTTTGTTATATTCCCTGTTGATTGTATCTAGGCTTGAGACAGAGACTTCCATTCGTCCATCTGGGGAAGAATGGGTTGTCTCTGGTCCTAACCTCATTCCAGGGCCTTATAGGGATAAGGGCCTAGGTATTCAGCCTATGAATATTCCTACCTTCAAGGTCTATTCATATTGATAGCTGTAAAAATAGTCAGAAGTCCTCCTTTTTCACCGGCTGTGTGACAATATTAAATCAGGCGGCCAGTGTAGAAAAGTTTCCAACAGCTGAGCAGGACTGGGGTGGAGCGGGAGCATGTCGTGGGTTGGGAAACAGGCATAAATGTTGCCAAAAAACGACACCAGCCTGGGGCTGGCATAGTTTTTCCAACAGGACTGCCTCAGATTAGACTAAATTATGGCGAGGCACACACCACATCATAAATTAGGCTAATCCTCCAGCAGTTCAAGGGGAAGCAAAGACCAGCATAAAAACGCCATGTAGCTGGCCAGCTAAGACCTGTCCTAGGTTGCTAATATAGCTTATATGTTTATACAGCTAGACCTGCCAATAATCTCAATACAGTTCTTATGTTTGTGTGTTAAAGACAAAAGCAGAGTTATTTACAGTGATTTCATGTTTGGATGTCATATAACTGTTATATATATTGTGTTCACAGAAGCATAAAAGATAATATGCCTTTAAGATTCATTATATTAATGTGAGGTAAGCTCAATGACACAGCAGAAACAACAGGAAGCATAGAGTTAAACTGTTGTTGCTGGGCAACAAGTCTAGACCAATCACAGCCAGCCTCACACACAGCAGGAGTCTTGGCCAATCACATCCAGCCTCACACACAGCCTGTTTGGGAAATTCCCTAGCAGGAGCTGCTATAAATTATTATTCACCAGAGAGAGAAGCTGAACAGACATTCACTACACTAAGAGCTGTGTTTTATGGAAGCAGAGAGGCCAAAATAGGTATTTAAAACAGTTATATAATGTTCCTACTGTTAATATAGTGATTAGAACTGTATACTGAACCAGTTATATGCGTGTTTACTTACAGTTCCACCAATTGCAAACTACAAAGTTCACAATTCAAATTCCATATTGCAATTCAAATTGCATACAACGATACCAGATCAAACTCAACCAATCTGCAAATAGTTACTGCTAACTGCATATTGCAAACTGCGACCAAATTCAGCAAGTGAACTATTAGACCTCAGATATACCTGGCAGAGAGATCATAAAGTGCTTAAATAACTTAAAGTGAAAGCACAGATACTCAAGAGAGAAATATATCTACTATTTTATGTTTAAATGACAAGATTGAACAGTTGAACCACCATCTAATGCATACCGCCATCTTGTGATATCTTTTTAACACGTGTTATGTACATGGACTATCTGCTGCGGAGGCGGCAGTGTTATATATGAAGAAAAGTTGAAGTTAATAAAGAAGTTATTTCAAGCATTTGGTGTGCTCTTTAACCCTACTGTTTCCATAGAATGGCGCTAGAGGAATTACAGAGTAATAGACAGTCTGGTTAGATTAAAAAGTCAGAGATATCAGAATTCTTCTAATGCCACAGCGCAAAAGGCACTTCATAGTGCTGCTCCTGCCACAATGGAACCATTGCCCTCAGAGGGCAAAGCGATAGCGCTCCTCAATTTGCACAGAAAAGAGCGCATTAGAGCAGCGGAGCGCCATCATATACCGCCGCGCAGCAACTGTTCCCTGAGTGAGCAAGCAAAATCATCTCAGCGGAGCTACCATAGAGGTCATAGAACGTGTGCATTAGTCAAACTGCAGCCGACTCTTAAAGTGGCAGAACGGCAAAGGCAAAATAGTCAGAGAAAGAGCGCCAACCCTCCTGCGATCCCTAGAGAGAGAAAGAGATGCATGGTGGGAGGCCAAAGTCCAGAGTTGGAGTTCCTGTACCGGTATCCACGGAGAGACCGCGTACTGCAGCCAGCTACTTTTCCGCCACTAGGCCCAAAGCCTGCAGCAGCGTATCCAAGCCAGCACATCGCAAGTCAGCACAAAGAATCGCAAGTCAGCACAGAACATTGCAAGCAGCGCATCCAAGTCAGCGCATCGCAAGTCTGCACAGAGCATCGCAAGTCAGCACAGAACATTGCAAGTCTGCATAGAGCATCGCAAGTCAGCGCAGAGCATCGCATAATATCAAGAAAAGACACGTCTCCTTTAAGACTGACATTTGTTCCTGCTCTTCAGAATAAGGTCAGAGCTTTTATTCTATTACTTATCATTGCATATAGGCTTTGGCATAAAGAGACATTTTTTGTGTTCAGAAATAAGAGACTTTAAAGTACAAAGGACAGTTTGTAGTATATGGACTCTAAAGTATTTAAAGTGAATGTCATTTAATTCTGCATTTTGTCAGTATTGCTTTTAAAGTGAAAGGCATCTTATTATTTGTATTGATTGTGATAGCATTGAAAGTAAAATGTCTGAGCCTAGTATTACCATGCCACTGTGGATGCAAAGATAGATAGAGTAGAAGTTGAAGAGCAAGGGAACCTGTCTGAGGTAGAAGAGTCTGATGCAGCATTAGTCTTGCCTCAAACAAATATATCCCAAGCAGATAAACTAAGACGTTCATCACGTGCCAGTAAACCGACCCTAAAGATGCTGGAAAATTTCGAGCAAGAAGCAGCACTAGAAGAGAAAAAGTTCGCCCAGATGTAGGATAGGTGGAAATCATACATTAAATACATTCGTAGAAAGCTAAAGCAAGAAAGTATAAAAAGGAACTTGAGTGATATGGTAGAGATGGTAGAAGAATCTTAATCAGAGCTTATGGCAGCATATGTCAACCTGCGGTCGTTTACGACACCTTCCCAGGATATTGTAAGGAACATGGACACATGTACTGCAGTCACTAAAGATTTAGTAAAGCTCATGAGATAACTTTCATCTGCAGCTAATTATGATGAAGTTAAAGCAAGAAGTAGAATGAATAAGCTTTTAATGAGAGACTATGCTAGGTCCTTAGGGGGAACCACAATCTCAAGTGTGACTACCTTCGCTAGCAGAAATGCCACCCATATATCAGAGTCCTCAAATACTTCAGCCAAAAGAAAGGAAGTAGCTGAACAACTTGCAGAAATTGAAATGGAAGCTGCCATCGAGGCACAGTGATGTCAAATGGAAGCACAGCGCCATCAAATGAAAGCTGAAATGGATGCACAACGCCATTAGATGGAAGCTTAAAGGGACACTGACAGGGCCAAAAAGCATATTAAGGTATATATATGACCGTACAGGTCTTATAAAGTGTATAAGAATCATGTAAGTATCCCCCCTGTCCACCTTATAACTACAGTAATGTGAAGTTTTATAACCTGCTGGAATTGGGTTCAATCTGCCCAAGGGGCGACGTTTCATCTCAGCTTGCGCCCAGCCAGCCTCGCCACAACTGCCGTTTGAAGCGCCGCCCAGCTCATCAATATTCACTTCGCTGGGCGGCTAACTAGTGTCCCCGGCTATCTTCAGTGCATGCGCCCGGCACCCTCACTGGCCGGGATCGCATCGCGCCTGCGCACAGTCTCATTCTCAGAGGCGCGATGCGATCTCAGAGGCTGCCTCTGAGAATGAGACTGTGCGCAGGCGCGATGCGATCCCGGCCAGTGAGGGTGCCGGACGCATGCGCTGAAGATAGCCGGGGACACTAGTTAGCCGCCCAGCGAAGTGAATATTGATGAGCTGGGCGGCATTTCAAACGGCAGTTGTGGCGAGGCTGGCTGGGCGCAAGCTGAGATGAAACGCCGCCCCTTGGGCAGATTGAACCCGATTCCAGCAGGTTATAAAACTTCACATTACTGTAGTTATAAGGTGGACAGGGGGGATACTTACATGATTCTTATACACTTTATAAGACCTGTACGGTCATATATATACCTTAATATGCTTTTTGGCCCTGTCAGTGTCCCTTTAAATGTTGGCACAGCAACATCAAATGGAAGCTGAAATGGAAGCACATCGCCAACAGATGAAAAGTTTGGAAAGGCAGAAAGAAGTTAAGATCATAGAAGCCAGACTCAGAGTACATGAGGAGGATATGTCAGAGTACATGAGGAGGATATGAGTCAGAGTAGTTATAGGTTCAAATCTGTACTAAGTGAAGAAAAAGACTCCTATTTTCCTTCATAATCTCAAGAGAATGAAAGGAAATCTCCAGCATGTAGCGAACAAATAAGTAATTATCCTTCCATCCCTGCTCAGAAAGACAAAGAGAGGCCTAGTCCAGTGTTAGGAAAAAGGTGTATGGATTTACCCTCTATCTCTACCGGAAAAGAAAAAGAAAGGGACTCACCTAATTCAGAACTAAGTGAATAGGACCGGATGATTGAATTCCTAGGTGCCACAGCAATGCTCAGGAGAATGTTACAACCATTGTCCCAGCAAGACCACAGAGAACAGTCCTAGCCAGACTTCCCATTCCAGAACATACTGTATTTTCAGGAGACGTACTGAAGTTTATAGAGTGGAAGGCAAGCTTTGAAAGCATCATTGCTTCAGTCCAGTCGACAAGTTATTCTACCTTCAGTGATATGTTGGTGGGGAAGCAAAGAAAGTTCTTGAAGGTAACTTCTATAGAAAAGACAAAGAAGCCTACAAGCAAGCTTGGGAAAAATTAAATGCAAGATATGGTCATTCTTTCTTAGTACAAAGAGCTTTTAGAGAGAAATTAAATAACTGGCCTAAAATAGGTCCTAAAGAACACTTCACAATCCAAGAGTATGGTGACTTCCTGCAAACATGCAGCAATGCCACCCCACATGTTCAAGGTCTAGAAGTACTGAAAGACTATCTAGAAAACCACAGGATGCTAGCCAAGCTACCTGAAGAGTGGCTTCTAGATGGAATCGCTGTTGAGGAACGGTTGAGATGTATGCATATATATCCATGCATGCCTGCAAACACGTGCAGGCATGTATGGTATATATGTGCATACATTGGCCATAGCATCATGGGACTATGTGCGCAAATGTGCCCAGCATCTGCGCACGTCTGTCCCTAGTGATCCCCAGGGGCTCATGGTGGCCCCTGTGGGAAATATGTGCCTCCTTATGATGTAGGGGCTTGTGCCCCCTTATGATGTAGGGGCTTGTGCCCCCTTATAATGTAGGGGCTTGTGCCCCCTTATATAATAATGTGCCCCTCATTATCTGTGCCCCCTTATATATATGAATATCCCCTTATATAATCCCACTTAGAATGTATTAATGTATACATGTGTATGGATGTGCCCCAAGCATCAATACACATGTATATTATATATATTCCCCCCCCCCTCCTACAACTGAAACCAGGTGCATCGGTGTGAATGTGCCCCAAGCATTCGCATCGATGCAATCTGGCTAATTGCATCAGAATGACCGGACAAGGGTCCGGTCATCCTGATGGATACAAAGAGCTCAGATTCAACAGAATCTGAGCCCTTTGTTGTAATTATCCCCAGCGCCGCTGGAGATAATTACACATGATAGAAGAAGGGGAGAAGCCTCTCCTCCTTCTATCATGTGCATTCCGACAGTGCGATTACTATCGCACTGTCCGGAATGCGAGGTGCAGCAGGCGGGAGATCAAAGGCTTCTCCCGCCTGTCTGCAGCGCGTCCCCGATGTGCTGGCCGGCGCAGTGACGTCATGTCACTGCGCCGGCCCACGTGGATGATGGGGGCGCGCGCGCGCCACCTGGTGGCGCGGGAGTGCGGGCCGCCGGGGGATAAATATCCGGCGGCCCCGGCACTCTGGAGTCTTCATCTGGGCCCCCACCTGGAAGAGGAGCGCGTCCTGTGCTCCGGGAGTCAGGGCCTCCCACGTGGCAGCTGTTCGGTCCCCCCCCCTGAAGAAGAGCCGTGCCGCCCCCCCGCCGCTGAAGGAGATCCCCCTTAGACGAACGAGCGACCCCTGGACAACGAGCATTAATCCTAAGTATCATTCTATATACCCTCCGGACCCCCCCTGCATTATCTGTATACCCTCCGGACCCCCTGCAATATACCCCACTACTCTCTCTCCATATATACCCCCTACCACTCTCACCACTATATACTATATACCCCACTACTATATACCCCACTACTATATACCCCACTATATACCCCACTACTATATACCCCACTACTATATACCCCACTACTATATACCCCACTACTACTATATACCCCACTACTATATACCCCACTCTGATATACTCCCCTGGTAACCCTATACTCCCCTGGTAACCCTATACTCCCCTGGTAACCCTATACTCCCCTGGTAACCCTATAATGCTTTGAGGTCGGCTTACACCCTTGTAAGACCACCGTCAACCTTCGTCTACCCCATAGGGATAGTTAATAGTACTAGGTGGGTGGGCTGTTAATATTGAATGTGTGTATCGTATAGTTAGTTTATGGGTGGAATTGGGAACGTGTAGTGTAGTTGAGTACTGTATGATTAGTGTTGTATTGTTAGTGTATTGCGCAGTGTATTGTTAATAAATACTGTTATATTTGTCTATCTGTGTAACGTGTAGTTATTGGCGATAGTTAGTAAGGCGCATGCAGCTAGTGTAGCGATCAGTGTAAGGCATAGTGAAAATATTGTTATTGTTATATAAAGGCATAAATAGGCGGAGTTAGCACTAGATGGCTCCTCCCATTTGTGAATATTAATTATCGATATTTGCATAAATATTGGTGATTAATAGTCCCCCATTACATTGGCGAGCCAGATCCCCCAAACCCTTGCTCCACCGTGTAACCCTTTCCCTACCCTGATTAACCCCTGGTGGTAACCCCTGCTCTAACCCTGCCACACACACCCTCGCATATATCTGGGGCATACAGGGGACATATATAAGGGGGCACATATATATACTAATATAAGGGGGATTATAAGGGGGCACAGCTTCCAGGGACCACATATTTCCCACAGGGGCCACCATGAGCCCCTGGGGATCACCATGGGCATCACTCCATGATGCGGTGGTTAATGTATGCATATATATACCATACATGCCCGCACGTGTTTGCAGGCATGCATGGATATATATGCACACGTCTCAACCGTTCCTCAACAATCGCTATGTGACTAAACAGTTAGATCTAGGCAAGAACTTCCCAAGTTTTGAAGAGTTCTCTGAGCTCGTCAATAAGGAACCACGCATGTAATCCAGTAACATCATCTTACGTCTTAAAATCCTTAGAAGAAAGGCCTGCAAGAGAGAGATAAGACATGCAAGAGCAACTAGCTTTGCAACCACCACAGCAGCTAAAGGTCCAGATACCTACGAGAACAAGTTCAAAGTCACTACTGGGATCAGTAGAGAGACAGAACCGACAAATCTTCAGACTACCTTCAAGTGTATATTCTGTGGAGAAAACCACTCCATACACAGGTGCCAACAATTGAAGGAGAATCCCCCAGATGAAAAGAAAAGGTTTGTACTTGAGAACCAACTGTGTTTCGGTTGTCTAAGAAAAGGCCATGTTGCTAAGGAGTGTAAGAAAAAGGCCACATGCAGCATTTGCAAAGGAGGCCATCCTACACCACTACATGAAGAACGTCCAAAGAAAGATAAATACTCACTACCTAAAGATACTGAGGAAGGAAACATTTTTGGTATTCTCTTGAAGAGTGAGGAATGGAGAAAGCAATGGCACATCAATGGTTGCACCACTGTGCATTTTAAATCCTAAAAGGAGGAACAAGAAGGTATACGCCTATGCGCTACTGGATGCACAGAGTGACGTCACCTTCATTGATCAAGAAATCTGCAAGAAATTACAAGTGGCTACAGAACCAGTGAATCTCAAACTCACCACAATGACGGGGAGACACATTAGTGAACAGTCAAAGGGTCAAAGGACTAAGAGTTAGAGGACTTCATTCAAACTGCACATTAGATCTGCCTCCAGCTTATACAAAAGACGATATACCTCTAGATCGAGATCGCACACCTACCTGTGAAACAATCAATGATTGGGAGCACCTATCTGTCATATCTCAAGAAATGTCCCCGCTGAAGGAGTTTGGTATTGGACTGTTGATAGGCTACCATTTTCCCGAAGCCTTGGTACCACGAAAGGTAATCACAGGAGGAAAGGGTGAACCCTACGCTGTTCAAACTGATCTATGATGGGGTGTTGTTGGAGGAAAACAGCAGATCGCAAACTCAAGACAGGTGACAGGATTGTGTGATCGAATATCTGTCCAAGAGTTACCAACTGTAAGTCCAGCAAAAGTAATCAAGATCCTTGAATCCGACTTTGCAGACATAAGTTCTAAAGAGTGTATCCCAAGAAGATATAAAGTTCGTACACACTCTAGAAGAAAGTATTCAGCAGAATCAACAAGGTCATCTTCAAATGTCCTTACCTTTTAGAGAGCGACCTCGTCTGCCAAATAACAGAAATCTTGCCCTAGCAAGATTGAATTGTTTGAAGAAAAGGATGGGAAAAGATCCCAAACTCAAGAATGATTATTTAAAAATTCATGGAAGAAGGACATGCAGAGAAAGTTAATAACCAACCCAAAGAAGGAGAAGTCTTGTACATCCCATATCAAGGTGTTTACCACTCAAAGAAACCAGATAAGATTAGAGTAGTATTTGATTGCTCAGTAAAGTACGATGGTGTTGCATTGAATGATCATCTACTTACAAACACTCTGCCTGGAGTACTCTGTAGATTCAGAAAGTATCCCGTAGCAGTCATGTGTGACATTGAAAAGATGTTCCACCAGTTTCATGTGAAGAATGAAGATAGAGACTTCCTGAGGTTCCTATGGTGGGAGAACGGAGATACAGAAACAGAGCCAGCAGAATACAGAATGAAAGTACACTTGTTTGGAGCAGTATCGTCTCCAGGTTACGCCAATTATGGTATGAAGTACCTGACAAATCAGAATGAAAAGGATTGCCTATCAGCAGGAAATTTTCTGAAGAAAAACTTTTATGTAGATGATGTTCTTATAAGTCTAGAGTCCACAGAATCTGCAATCAAGCTAGTGAAAAAATTCACTGAATTGTGTGAATCTGGTTCTTTGAACTGTTCTAAATGTTTATTTCTTAAAATGACAAATAAAAACTTAGAAAAAAAAAAGTGAAAGAAACCCAAGAGTTATGCGCAAGAGGAAACCTGCGCCTTCATAAATTTATCTCAAATAACAGAGAGGTACTGGAAACCATCAGTGACTCGGAACGTGCATCAACAATGAAGAATGTAGATCTCAATTATGATCATCTTCCAGTCCAGAATGTACTTGGATTGGGATGAAATGTAGAGAATGACAAGTTCTTCTTTAAAGTATCTATTGAAGAGAAAGTTGCAACTAGACGTACCATTCTTTCTGCAGTGGCTTCTATATTTTATCCATTGGGATTCTTGGTCCCAGTAATCCTCAGAGCAAAAGAAATACTACAAGAATTATGCAGACAGAGGTTCGGATGGGACGAGCCCATACCTGAAAATTTGAGGCCAAGGTGGGAGAGTTGGATAAGAGACTTGCAAAACTTGAGAGAAGATGTTTTGTACCTTATGATTTCGGAAAGTACAAGAAGAGAGATCATTTTTCAGATGCCAGTAGTTATGGTTATGGTCAGTGCTCCTACATCAGAGTAATAGGAGAAGAAAAGATATACTGTGCCCTGGCTATGGGGAAGGCCAGAGTTGCACCTACCAGTATTCAGACAATACCAAGACTTGAACTGACAGCAGCCTTAGTTTCAGCATCAGTAAGGAAGTTTCTGAGAGAAGAATTGGAATTGAAAGTAGATGAAGAATATTTTTGGACAGACTCACAAGTTGTCCTAGGATACATAAACAACGAAGCTCGGCAATTCCATATCTTTGTCGCCAACAGAGTTGAGAAATTTCTGGAAATAACAAATCCGGAACATTGGCATCACATTGACACAAAGCATAACCCAGCAGATCATGCTTCAAGAGGCCTGAATGTAACAGAATTGAAAAATTCTACTTGGTTCACAGGCCCAGAGTTCTTTTGGGAAAAGGAAATCATGTCTAGTAAAGGTTACACAGAATTGTCTATAGGTGATCCAGAAGTAAAAGTTGTACATTGAGCAGTGCTGCCAAGTGTCAAGATGACATACTTGAAAGACTAGCTAGATGTTCAAAATGAAATACGGTCATAAACGTAGTAGCTCGAATTCAACGTTTGGCAAAGGGAATCAGAAAGAAGGAATTCTTGAATGTAGAAGAAAGAATGAAAGCTGGAGAAACAGTCATAGGACTCATTCAACAGAGATTCTGCAGTGAAGAGTTGAAGAGACTTAGTCAAGAACCTAAAAGGCTTTCAAACAACCACCCATTGTACAAGCTTAATCTTGTTCTGAAGGATGGTATACTGAAGGTGGGAGGGAGGCTGGAAAATGCATCGTTACCTAGCAGAGTGAAAAATCCAGCAATTCTACCCAAAAACTCTACCTTCACAAGATTGATTATTGATCACTACCACAACAAATCCTTGCATCAAGGAAGAAGCTTTACCCAAAGCTGTTTGAGAGAAGGTGGTTACTGGATTGTGAGAGGAAGCAAAGATAGCAAAGTATATAAGTAAATGTGTAGTCTGCAGAAAGGCACGTAGACCTACCGAAGAACAAAGAATGGCAGATTTACCGGCAGATCGTGTAAACCCATCACCACCATTTCTTTATAGAGGAATGGATTGTTTTGGCCATTCATCACCAAACAGAACCGCAAGGAGTACAAGAGATATGGACTAATATTTACACGTCTGAGCTCCAGAGCAATTCACCTGGAAATGTTAGAAGATATGTCAACTGACGCATTCATCAACGCCTTGAGATGTTTCATAGCCATTAGAGGTACTGTCAGGAACTTAGATCTGACCAAGGATCTAATTTTGTCGGAGCAAAGAATGAATTGAAGAAAGCTCTAAAATAAATCGATAAAGAAAAAGTAACTGAGTATTTGTTAGAGAAACAGTGTGATTTTCATATGAATGCTCCACATGCAAGCCAAGCCATACAGGAGGAGTTTGGGAAAGACAAATCAGAACTGAAGGAAATGTGTTAAGTTCAGTGTTGAAAAAGAACGGCGGAAGAATAGATGATGCTTCACTTAGGTCCTTGTTCTATGAAATAATGTCTTTTGTTAACAGTCGTCCCTTTACAGTTGATAATATCAACGATCCAACAAGTTTGGGCCCTTTAACTCCCAACCATCTACTTCACCTTAAAGAGGACCTTTCATCTGGCAAAACATTGTGAACTAAGTGTCATGATCTGTACAGCGGCGCCCAGGGATCTTACTGCACTTACTATTATCCCAGGGCGCCGCTCCGTTCTTCTGCTATGCCCTCCGGTATGTTCGGTCACTTGGTTATAGTAGGCGGAGACTTAGGGGACTTCGTTATAGTAGGAGGAGACTGCCCTTGTTCTCCTGGGCGTCTCCTTCTCCCAGGCTGTAGCGCTGGCCAATCGCAGCGCAGAGCTCACAGCCTGGGAGGTTTTTTTCTCCCAGTCTGTGAGCTCTGCGCTGCGATTGGCCAGCGCTACAGCCTAGGAGAAGGAGACACCCAGGAGAACAAGGGCAGTCTCCTCCTACTATAACCAAGTGACCGAACATACCGGAGGGCACAGCGGGAAAACAGAGCGGCGCCCTGGGATAATAGTAAGTGCAGTGAGATCCCTGGGCGCCGCTGTACAGATCATGACACTTAGTTCACAATGTTTTGCCAGATGAAAGGTCCTCTTTAAGTCTGATTACATACAGCCACCACCTGGCAAGTTCACCAAAGAGGATTTATATGCTAAAAGGAGATGGCAAAGAGTTCAATATCTATGAGAACATATTGGGAATAGATGAAGAAAAGAGTACTTAGCCAATCTTATGCTAAGAAGTAAATGGCAAACACCCAGAAGAAATGTCCAAGTTGGTGACATAGTGTTAGCAAAAGAAGAAGATTTACCTAGAAGTCAATGGAAATTGGCCAAAGTTCTAGAAGTTCAAAAGGATGAAGACAAACTAGTAAGAAGAGTGATGTTACAAATAGGAGACTCAAAACTTCACAAAGGGGAAAACGTCTCACTACTCCACTCAAGTTGGAACGTCCTATACAAAAGTTCGTTGTTTTACTTGAGAGTGATAAAAGACACTTGGCAGTTGAGAACATGATGAAAAATTCCTCAAATTCATGTTTAAGTCCTACTACTGAGAACATAGAATTATAGGTAATTTTGGTGGGAGTGTAGCTGGCCAGCTAAGACCTGTCCTAGGTTGCTAATATAGCTTATATGTTTATACAGCTAGACCTGCAAATAACCTTAATACAGTTCCTATGTTTGTGTGTTAAAGACAAAAGCAGAGTTATTTACAGTGACTTCATGTTTGGATGTCATATAACTGTTATATATATTGTCCACAGAAGCAGAAAAGATAATATGCCTTTAAGACACATATGGATGTGAGGGAAGCTCAATGACACAGCAGAAACAACAGGAAGCATAGAGTTAAACTGTTGTTGCTGGGCAGGAGTCTAGACCAATCACAGCCAGCCTCACACACAGCCTGTGTGGGAAATTCCCTAGCAGGAGCTGCTAGAAATTATTATTCACCAGAGAGAGAAGCTGAACAGACATTCATTCCATTAAGAGCTGTGTTTTATGGAAGCAGAGAGGCCAACATAGGTATTCAAAACAGTTATATAATGTTCCTACTGTTATTATAGTGATTAGAACTGTATACTGAACCAGTTATATGCGTGTTTACTTACAGTTCCACCAATTGAAAATACTATACAATTGCAAACTACAAAGTTCACAATCCAAATTCAAATTCCATATTGCAATCCAAATTGCATACAACCATACCAGATCATACTCAACCAGTCTGCAAATAGTTACTGCTAACTGTATATTGCAAATTGCGACCAAATTCAGCAAGTGAGGTTAGACCTCAGATATACCTCTCAGAGAGATCATAAAGTGCTTAAATAACTTAAAGTAAGAGTACAGATACTCAAGAGAGAAATATATACACCATTTTATGTTGAATGACAAGATTGAACAGTTGAACCACCATCTTATGCATACCGCCATCTTGTGATATCTTTTCAACACGTGTTATGTACATGGACTATCTGCTGCGTAGGCGGCAGTGTTATATATGAAGAAAAGTTGAAGTTAATAAAGAAGTTATTTCAAGCATTTGATGTGTTCTTTAAACCTACTGTTTGCATAGAACAGCGCTAGAGGAATTACATTCTTCTAATGCCACAGCGCAAAAGGCACTTCATAGTGGTGCGCCTGCGACACGCCAGTCTTTGTAAATGTGCCTTGTTATGTTGGTGGTCCATGAACGCCACTTTACTCACTGTGCCATTTGGCATTATGGTTGCCGACATTACTTTTAAACTGCTGCCTCCATGATCCTGCCAAATATTCCCTTACCCAACCAACGGCTGTGGGTCCAAGGGTACTTAAGACACGCACCCTCTCCAGGCATAGGGTGCCTGAGCTTTAGGTTCCCTGGTGACCAGCAAAGGTTTTTGGAAATTTAGTGCTTCTGTGATTCTCCTGTGTTATCCTGCCTTAGTTCCTGTTATTCTCCAGCCTTGTACCCAGCCTGCCTGTGTGTTCCTGTACTTCCACTTTCAGCTTTGTTCATGTTTTAGTTAAAGCTTGTCCATGCCTTCTCTGTGCTTCTGCTTGAGTCTCCACCACTAACCTGCCTGACAATCTATCCCAGGGATGCTCAACCTACGGCCCTCCAGATGTTGCAAAACTACAACTCCCAGCATGCCCAAATAGCTGTATGCTGTGCAGGCATGCTAGGAAATGTAGTTTTGTAACAGCTGGAGGACCGCAGGTTGTGCATCCTTGATCTATCCTGTGTCCATCTCTGCTACCTGTCTAGATCTTAAAAACTAGCATATCTGTCTAAGTGGCTGTTCAGGCTACTCCTGTAGTTTTTGTGTGTTTTCTGTATTTTGAGATTCCGGTGCTTGCACCGGTGTCCCTGGCCGACTTCAACGAGAGTATCTCAAAATGTTGCTCACCTGCAGCGAAGTCCAGATCCCTGTACAGTGGTTAAAGGGTGAATACCAGGGGAGTGATGGAATAACGCTCTTAGGGTTAGCCCAAGCAGCTGGTTGGCACAGTTGGTCCACACTCACTGATCATTTACATGTAAGCTAGGCTGTGCGATCTGTGCATGTAACTGACCATACTACACATGGACTAATGGTATGTAGACGGCTAAACATCCCATCTACATGTAACTGTTGTCTACAGATGTGTGTCCCCAAAGTCTACATACACCACTCTGCCTTGCCAATGATGTATCACTCTAAATCAATAGACAGTAAAGGCCCTTTTGGGTATGGCCACACAGTCAGGTATCTGCATGCAGTTTTGGAAGCCAAAATCAAAAGGAGAGAAAGTACAGTGGTCTCTCAAGATACAATGGTCTCAGGATCCAATATTTTCAACATACAATGGTCTTTTCTGACCCATCGTAAGTTGAAACTAGACTCAACATACAATGCCTCAGACTCAGATCCAACCAATCAATGCCACTTCTCTGGTAAAATATCTGTATTAGTTGGTAGTTAGCAGCTATTCCTAACTGTTATATGTAAGGACTTCTTTTATCTGTCTTAGTTATCTGCTTATTTTTCTTAAATCTTATTTTTCTCTTATCTTGGATGACATTTTGGGGCTTTGGAACCGATTACTTAAGTTACAATGGTTTCAACATACAATGGTTGTCCTGGAGTCAATTAATATTGTAACCTGAGGGGCCACTGTATAAAGGACAGATACTGTACAACTTCTCCTCCCTGGATTCACTCTTGGTTTTAGCTTAAAAAACTGCATCAGGAAACTTGACCATGTGGCTGTACCCTTTCACAGGCCGACACAGCAGGCAATTGTCTGGAATGATTATCCCAGTAATTACCTGCTGTGAGAGCTGCATTTACAGGCAGCAATCACAAGTTATTACTTTTGCGATCACTCCTCCCCATAGAGAATTGTTTCTTCTGGGCAGCAGATCCCTGGGGCACATTTACAAAGACCATTCTTTGTTTCCCGTTGAGCTGCCGGAAAATTAGCCTAATTAATGACGAGGCATCCCTGCTTCACCCCAATGCCGCGCAACTGTCAAAAACTTTTCAACACTGGTCAAAAAAGGGACTTGCGACTATTTTTAGGACTAAAATAGTCACAAGTCCCTTGATAAATAAAACCCACTGTTTACACAGCAGACTCTACTGTTCGTTCCCAATAGTTTGACAGCATAAAAGTTATAGACAAACACTCGTTCACTGGATGACTGTGTCGGTCCGCCGTCATGGATGATCATTGTTCCTGCGCCGCAGATCATGGTATATAAACAGTGATCTGCTGCGATGAAACAATGATTGCCTATGGGGACAAGCGATCGCTGAATTGTTTGCCTGTCCCCATACAATGGAGGTGACTGCTGCATGTAAATGCTGCTCTCATCTCCGCTAATGATCTGACCGTGACCAGGAACATCTGCTTCATTCCCGATCATCTGTCAGATAAGGGTCCTTTTACACAGTCCAATTAGGTGTCTACATCATGCTTCGGGTAATCAGCAGTACCTTTACACAGGGAAATTATCAGGAATGAGGGGTCCTAGCAGGGGCGGACTGAGAACCCTCAGGGCCCCCGGGCAAAATAAATCAAGGGCCCCCCTTACAGGCCCCACCCATGTTCTGCTGCAAGCCCCACCCTTGTCCCGCCTCCAGCCACACCCTACACAATCTTTAATAAGATTTCAAAGTTAAAGCGACACAAAAGGCACCCAGACCACTTCAGCTCATTGATGTGGTCTGGGTACAGTGTCCCTTTTGCAAATCGAGCTGCAATGTTCTAGAGAAACTGCATTGTTTACGTCCCAGCAATAAGTCGGCCTCTAGTCGCTGGCAGCCACCTGAGGGCTTCCTGGAGTAAAACAGACCTTTGGTCCGATATCTGACGCTGGACGTCCTCACACTCTGCATGATGACCTCCAGGGTCAGATTTTTCCCCATAGGAAAGCATTGATTCAATGTCAGTCACTTCGGTGCGCAATCCCATCCTGATCCCACGAGACCCGTGACTGAACTCATTCCCGCGCAGCCCACAAGTAGCGGAACAATTACAAGAGGGGTGGGGAATAGCCAAATTAAAAAATATTTTGAACCAAAAGGTGTTATGGGGGCTCTGTGGGTGGCACTGTTATGGGGGCTCTGTGGGTGGCACTGTTGTGGGGGCTCTGTGGGTGGCACTGTTGTGGGGGCTCTGTGGGTGGCACTGTTGTGGGGGCTCTGTGGGTGGCACTGTTGTGGGGGCTCTGTGGGTGGCACTGTTGTGGGGGCTCTGTGGGTGGCACTGTTGTGGGGGGGGGGGATCTGTGGGTGACACATATATAGCACCTTATGCTATATATGTGTCATCCACAGATCCCCCCATAACAGTGTCCCTGTGAGTGAATGATCCCCAATACAGGGTCTGGGGGCCGGCATCTGGTGCTGTAATGGCAGCGGGGCCCAGTGCAGTCACTGTATTCTATTACACCGGGCCCCACTCACTGTAATACTAATATTCATATGTGAACAACTTGAAATCCTCTGCGATCCTCTCCCTCTCCCTCTCTGTACTCACAAACTCAGTAGCAGGCAGGCCGGGCGGCAGCACAACTCACTGACGTCACGCGCCTGCTCCGCCTGCTTCATTCATAAAGTGGGAGGAGCAGGCGCGTGACGTCAGTGAGTTGTGCTGCCGCCCGGCCTGCTACTGAGTTTGTGAGTACAGAGAGGGAGAGGATCGCAGAGGATTTCAAGTTGTTCACATATAAATATTAGTATTACAGTGAGCGGGGCCCGGTGTAATAGAATACAGTGACTGTACCAGGCCAGCATAGCATTCGGAATCGGGGTGCTGGGCACAGTGCTCCAGACTAAAAAAAATACCTAGTAGCCATTGGCTCCTGAACTGAAAAATTTAGGAGCCAAATTACATTTTTAGTCGCTAAATCAAAACTGAATCAAAATTTTGGTATCGTGACAACGCTACGCCGATCAGATTGGCGTAGGGTTGTTTCGATACCAAAGTTTTGATTCGCTTTCGTCACCATAAAAAAGTATTGCGATACTCAATACCGTGCAAAAAAAAAACACCAAAAAAAGCCGCGTGCATTTCGCATTTTATGAAACGTTCGGCCCATAATAGAACAGTCCTATCCTATTTTTTGGGGTGACAAGGTGACTAAAAATGGCGAATGCTCACTGCATAGGAGATATTTTTTAATAATTTAATAGTTTGGACTTTTCGGACGCAGCGCTATGTAATATGTTTATTTATTTATTGTTTATATATTTTATATGTAAAATTGGGAAAGGGGGGATTTAAACTTAATATTTTAGGGTACTTCACACTAGCGTTTTTCATTTCCGGCATAGAGTTCCGTCACAGGGGCTCTATACCAGAAAAGATGTCTTCAGGTCAGTCTTTTTGACTGATCAGGCAAAAGATAAAACCGCAGCATTCTACGGTTTTATCTCTGACGAAAAAAAACTGAAGATTTGCCTGAATGCCGGATCCATCCTTCCGGTTGAACCGTGCGATTTTCACGCATGGTTGCTAGGATGAAAGTCTATTCACTGTATTACTTTCCCTTATAACAACATGGTTATAAGGGAAAATAATAGCATTCTTTAATGCAGAATGCGTAGTAGAAGGTCAATATAATAAACATTGGTGGCGCAGTGCGCCCCTACCCCTCCCTAGTATAATAAACATATAAACATTGGTCGTAAGCTGTGAAAAACTGTAACTACTGTACAGATATATATTTGCAAAAATGTTATCTATTTCAATATGTACATGTGTTTGCTTTTATTTACTATGTAACCTATTGTTATAAAATCCTTCAATAAAAAACTATTGTTCAAAAAAAAAAAAAAAAACATTGGTGGCGCAGTGCGCCCCCCCCAACACCCCAGTATAATAAACATTGGTGGCGCAGTGCGTCCCCCCCCAATATAATAAACATTGGTGGCGCAGTGCGCCCCCCCCTCCCTAGTATAATAAACATATAAACATTGGTGGCGCAGTGCGCCCCCCCCAACACCCCAGTATAATAAACATTGGTGGCGCAGTGCCCCCCCAACATAATAAACATTGGTGGCGCAGTGCGCCCCCCCTCCCTAGTATAATAAACATATAAACATTGGTGGCGCAGTGCGCCCCCCCCCCCCCAACACCCCAGTATAATAAATATATAAACATTGGTGGGCAGTGCGCCCCCCCCTCCCTAGTATAATAAATATATAAACATTGGTGGGCAGTGCCAATGAGGGTTAAAAAAATAAATAAAAATTAACTCACCTCCACCAATTGATCGCGTAGCAGCCGGTCTTCTGTACTTTCTTCAGGACGCAGGACCTGTGGTGACATCACTGTGCTCATCACATGATCCATCACCATGGTAATGGGCCATGTGATGGAGCTCAGTGACGTCACCACAGGTCCTGAAGAAAGAACAGGAGACCGGCAGCTGTGCGATCAACTGGAGGAGGTGAGTTAATTTTTATTTATTTATTTTAACCCTCATTGGCACTTCCCACTGCGCCACCAATGTTAATTATACTGGGGGGGGGGGGCGCACTCAATGTTTATTATACTGGGGGGCGCCGCACTCATAGTTTATTATACTGGGGGGGGCGCCACCAATGAAGATAACTGAGCTGTTAATACAAATACAGGAGGCGGGTGCCGGAATCAAATAGCGGCACCCGACCTCTATGACAGGGAGCTGCGATCAGCGGCAGTTAACCCCTGCAGTGCAGCTCCCTGTCATAGAGGTCGGGTGCCGCTATTTGATTCCGGCACCCGCCTCCTGTATTTGTATTAACAGCTCAGTTATCTTCATTGGCCACAGCCCCTCCCCCTGTCCCTCTTCTTATTGGCCGCGGCAGCAGCAGCGCAGGGGGAGGGAGAGACTCTTCCACTGCGCTGCTGATAATAAATAATATTATTCTGCGGCGGGCCCCCATCCCGCCCGGGCCCTCGGACCATGCCCGAAGTGCCCGACCGGTCAGTCCGCCCCTGGGTCCTAGGAAGACACCTACCCAAGCCTGTGTATAGGGGCCTTTAAATGTGTAGTCCGCTTGTTGGAAGTGGGGGTCCTACCGCAGGGACCCCCACTGATCACGAGAACAGGGGACCCATACCACCTGCAGCCCCCCTGAAATGAATGGAGCGGCCATTCATTTTAGTGGTGCTGCAGGGGGTACGGGGCTCCGGTTCTCATGATCAGTGGGAGTCCCAGTGGTAGAACCCCCACCGATCTAATAGTTATGTGGATAGTGTGTGGCCTACCAGGAAAGATTGTGGCTTAAAATGTGCCAATGAGCATAAAAAATGTGCAAAAATTTTGGAACAGAGGGGCAAATTTATAAAGATCGGCGTTTTTACGCCGGTCTTTGTTTCCCCTTGCGCAGCTGGAAGACTAGACTTATTTATGATGAAGTGTGTGCATTGTCATGAATTTGGCTAATCTAAGGCAGCCATGCACCAACATGTTAGTAAATTACATGTAGTTAGTAAATTTACCGGGACCAGAGTCACGTCCCTGGAACTGCCTCCATCCTGCCCAACTGTCAAAAACATTTCAGGGAAAGTTCACACTTCAGTTATTTGGTCAGTTATTTCCATCAGTAAGGCCTCCTGCACACGAACGTGTGCGCCCAGTGGCCGTGCTGCGGACCGCATATTGCGGACATGTCCTATCTTTTTGCGGAACGGAAGTACGGGACGAAAGCCCATGGAAGCACTCTCTAGTGCTTCCGTAGGGTTCCGTTCCGTGCTTCCGTTCCGCACCATTCCGCATCTCCGGATTTGCGGACCCATTGAAGTGAATGGGTCCGCATCCGTGATGCGGAATGCGCACGGAACGGCGCCCGTGTATTGCGGATCCCCTTTTTGCATTCTGTATACGGACCGTATACGAAACCATTCATTTCAATGGATCTGCAAAAAAAACGGTAGGTACTCTGTATGCCTTCCGTTTCCGTATTTCCGTTTTTCCGTTCAAAGATAGAACATGTCCTATTATTGTACGCATAACGGACAAGGATAGTACTGTTCTATCAGGGGCCAGCTGTTCTGTTCCGTCATCCGTATGTTTTGCGGATGCGTTTTTTTGCGGATCGCAAAATACTGAAAAAGCCATACGGTCGTGTGCAAAGGGCCTTATTGTGAGCCAAAACCAGTAGTGAAACCTACTCAGAGATAATGTAAAATAGAAATATCTGCACCTGTTCTGTGTTTTTGACCCGGGCCTGGTTTTGGCTCACAATAACTGATGGAAATAACTGACCAAATATCTGAAGTGTGAACTTGGCCTTACAGTCAAGGGACCCTTCTATAAAATATATAAAGTATTTCTATAAAATGTACATATTGTGTATACATTGTGTGAGAGGCAGGATCATGATGTAACTACTAGGGTAGCAGGCAAAGCAGCTGCTATGGGGCCCATTAACTAAGGGGCCCATTTCCCCTCAGACATACAGTATGCACAGTTAGAGATGTATACGGACAATGGAAGAGCAGGTAAAAAATGAAGGGAAGGCTGTGCTCGCACGGTGCGCGGCCTTCCCTACAGCCAGCTTATTGGCGGGGGTGCCGGGTGTCAGACCCCTCCTGAGCATAGGTCATCAATATTAAAATACAGCAAAACCCCTTTAATTATACAATATTAATAGCAGATAATATTTCATATACCGAATATATTATTACACCGGCTCCACCTCCACAGCCCTGCCTAAGGCCTCTTTTTTTTTCCGTTTCCGTTCCATTTTTTTTGTGTTGCATTGCGTTCCGTATGTGGAACCATTCACTTCAATGGGTCCGCAAAAACAACGGAAGGTACTCCGTATGCATTCCGTTTCCATATTTCCGTTCCGTTCAAAGATAGAACATGTCCTATTATTGCCCGCAAATCACGTTCCGTGGCTCCATTCAAGTCAATGGTTCCGCAAGAAAAACGGAATGCATCCATAGGTCTTTCTTATCCGTTCCGTTTTTGCGGAACCATCTATTGAAAATTTTATGCCCAGCCCAATTTTTTGATGTACTTACTGTTTAAACATTATTGTATGCTTCCATCTCCGTTTATGATCCGCAAAAAAAAAACGGATCACAAACCGCAAACGGAACAGCAAAACGGAACGGAAACACTACTGAAACAAAAACCCGGAAAAACGGATCCGTTAAAAATGGACCGCAAAATACTGAAAAAGCCAAACTGTCGTGTGCAAGAGGCCTTAAACTGCATGGTATGGCTGTGGGTGTGCAGTGACTGAGATGCAGCCGTGGTGCAGCAAGAGTCACGTGGCCATGCAAACAACGGCAGAATTCATCTAATAATTTTGTTTCACTAATGGTAACGCGATAACCCACCAACCCACAAAACCATTAAGAATCAACAGCGAAGAAGCAATCAGTTTGGAATGAGTCTGTTGAATACTTCCATAGCTTGCATGGCTGTGCAGCAGCTGAGATGCGGCTGTGAAATCTTGCCGCACCCTGACCCTGACAAGTCTATACCCCAGCATTGTGCACCATTTCAGTGAGGCCTCATGCACACAGGCATTACTCAGATTACTCGGCCGTTCTATGCATTGGGGATCCAAAATTTGCACGGGCACTATTCGTGCGGCTGCTGCGACGGATCCAGACCCATTGAACTTGTTCTATTTTTTGGCGGTGCGGAGGCATGAAGAGATATAGTGCTTCCATGGGGTTCCGTGCCTCCGTTACGCACCGCACTTTCCGGATTGCGGACCCATTCAAGTGAATGGGTACGCATCTGTGATGCGGTGAGCACACGGCCGGTGCCCGGCTGTTTGCGGGCCACGGACGGCATGAGGCCTCATGATTATGGGGGTACGTCTCCTGCCACCCCTGTCGATCACCTGCTGGAATGGGCCACGGTGCATAAGCAAGCGTTTTGGCCTTTTACCAGGTCTTTGACGTCACGTCCATTGACCACATCAATTTTGGGCAGCTCAGTCCGATTCAAGTAAATGGGAGTAAGCTGCAATACCAAGCGCAGCCACCATAAATGTATGGCGCTTTGCACGGTATAGTATAAGGAGGATGCTGCGGCCCCTTCTAACAGCAGATCAACGGGAGTCGGACCCCTATGATCTGATCCTGAGCATAAGTAATCAAAATGTTAAGGCTACATGCACACAACCGTGTGCCCCCCTTGGCCGTATTGCGGGCAATACAGCGGGCACCGGCCGTGTGCATTCTGCATCACGGATCGCGGACCCATTCACTTTAAATGGGTCCGCAATCACAGAAATGCGGAACGGAGGCACAGATCGGAACCCCACAGAAGCACTACGTTCTAATTCTGGAAGGCCCTTTTAAAGATGCCGTTCAGCATAAATACATTGGGCCAGATTTATCATTCCTCTGACAGCTCACTCCACTTTAACATATGGCTAAAGTCAGTTTTAGCCAAGTCAGATTTATGATCGGCCCTTTAAGACTATAATAAATGTGGTTTGACGGTAGCAGTTTATCCGTCAGTAAGCAGCTTTACAAAAGTCGCACATCTTGATGAAAAAGTCGCACGTTTTTATGAAAAAGTCGCATGTTCTATTAAAAAGTCTCATAAGATAAGCATGGTCCTCGCTGGAGTGAAATTGGGACTTTTTTGCGACTTTTTTGCGACTTTTTAAAAAAGTCGCAATAGTAAATTTGTCTTGCCAATCATTTGCATAAGGCAAAACGCCCATTTTCTCAAAACTGGAGTGCTTAGCGCTTGCCTTCAAAAAGTCGCAAAAAAGTCGCAAAATTTTGATTTGCGCATTTTTTTGCGACTTTTTGACTCCATAAAAGTGACTTAGCCTAATGATATATCTGGCCCATTGCCTATTATTCTGTTATATTACCTCTGATTTTAGTTTTCGATTCGGCCTTCACTGTGACCATTCTGCACACCTGCCAGTATGCTTCTCTACTGTCTGAGGACACTGAAGTGCCCTGGAGGATGCCCAGAAGAGCGTGCCAACATCACCTGTGCTGTGTAGATGGATCGCTGCATGCAGGGCTCATATGTGCAATACATTTTCTATTTATTCAGCTGATTTAACAATGTATCGGAGGATCGGTTAATATTTCCTGCTCACAGAGAGTTTATTTGTTCCCTTTGTCTCTGCCAGGTTGGGCAATGCTTATTATAATGGAGCACATGTGCCTCCTGCAGAGGTGGACATAGTGACACACACATCCCACCACAGCGCCCCCTGGGCCTGAGCTGTAGAACAATGGGGTGTAAGGAGAAGACTGGAAAGTTTAGTGCAGGGGTTGGCTAAGAAAAAGAATAGGAATTACAGGAGATGCGGCTGAGGGCGGGGGAAGAAGCTGAGAGAGAATGAGGACAGGGGTAATCATTCTCTGCCCCCAGGCACATAGATATGGTGGTTGGTGACAGTGACCAGTTACTGTGCTCATCCCGTCAGCGCACATCGCCCCCCGGCAGAAATCTGTCAGTTTTCCCCGCAGGGCAGATCAGCACTAGACCTATTAGGATAAACAGCGTCTCTCAGTGACAGAATCAGAAAGCGCTCCTCCATCTGACAATCAGATAAGGTGTAGTTCATTCTGTGATTTCTCCGCATGTTAGAAGCACTGGACCTTCGGGGACCTCTGTTCTAAAGAGCTTACAATCTAATTCCAATTTATCAAAACTCAGGGTTTTATTATTTAGTGCAGTTATTTCACATTTCCTATGGTGCCTGATCTGCAGGCAGCAGATTATAGAGCAGGAGGAGCTGAGCAGATTGATCTATGGTTTTTTTGGGAATAGATTCAGTAAAACTTGTACTTTATTCATCTAAATCTCTGCTTAAAGGGTTTCAGGAGGAAACCGAACAATACATGTGATCCGCCTGCAATAATAATACCTGACAAATCCCACACTGGTGCTCTGGTTTTCCCGGCCAGATTCTGTTTTCCCAGTTGCATTGGTGATGTCACGTCGACAATATGTGAAAACTGCAGCCAGTCATTGGCGTCAGCGTTGCACAAAAGAGGCCAATGATTGGCTGCAGCGGTGATGTCATAGCCTCAGCGGCGCACTGAAGAGGCCAGTGACTGACAGCAAAGGTGATTTCATGTAGACAGCATATGACCCCTGCATCCACTCAATGGCCTCAGCAGTGCACAAAAGAGGCCACTAATTGGCTGCAGCAGTGATGTCATGTGTTGTCGACGTGATGTCATTACTGCATCCAGGTAAACACAGCCTGGCCGGGAGAATTGGAGCAGTGCTGAGGGAGCTGTTAAGTAAGGGCTTGTTCACATGATCGTCGCCCCTCCGTGCCCGTGCTGTGGATCGCAAATTGGCCAGCTGCATGCGGATTGCGGACCCATTCACTTGAATGGGTCCGCGATCCGTCCGTTCCGCAAAAAGATAGAGTAAGTTCTATCTTTTTGCGGAGGCACGGAACGGAACCCCAGGGGTTCCGTTCTGTGCTTCCGTTCCGCACGCATCTCTGGATTTGCGGACCCATTCAAGTGAATAGGTCCGCATCCGTGATGCGGAATGCACACGGCCGGTGCCTCGTGAATTGCGGACCCGCCGTATGCGGGCGCAATACGGCAGCAGAGGGGCAACGGTCATGTTAATGAGCCCTAAGTAACAAACTATTCTTTATTACAGGCAGATCTGGTTTCCTCCTCAATGGAAATAACCTTTAAAGGTATCATACTGATAGCCATGCCTTATTCCTTTCAGCCTCAGAGGATTTTTTCAGCGTTTTTGTTTTTCACTCTTTGCCATAACTTTTATATTTTTCCGTGCACATATAAGGGATTCTTTTTTGGTGGGACAAGTTCTACTTGTACTTTTTAATGGCACCATTTATTGTTGCATACAAAGTAGTGGGAAACTGGAAAAAAAATCTAGTTTTATGGGTTTTGTTTTTACGACATTGCCTATATTATTAAAAATAATATACACCAATTATCACTTACAATATTATTTTAATATGATTATACAATAATAAAATTTTATTCCACAATATTCCAAATTACATGTAATAAAATTCATAGGACCCACTATATGCCATGATTATATTCTATGCTGAATTATAGCAGTGAAACTGTGCAACAAAAGGTGCCAAGAGAAGTATAATTACGGTAAATAAAAAGATAATAATACAGTGCTAGTGCAAAATTATTTTCCAATAATTGAACATATAAAAAGTGAACAATCAAAAAATACCTGCTATAGTATATAAACGCCAATAAGGTACAGATGCAATAATTGAATAAGAGAATACCGACTAGGCTGGGACATGTTAAATAGTAATGTGGACCTAGGAGAACCTCAACGCTTTTCGCTCATCAAATTTTAGGAGGTATGTATTGGAATATACAAACGCAAAATACAAATGTGATAGCACTCTGCAACCAGCATTCTGCCCTGCCTCTATGCTGGATGAGGCATTGGTGTACATTTTGGCCAAAGCGTAATAAGCCACTCACCACGTCAAGGTCGCCTCTATGGAGTGGTCCCTAACACTAGTTCCTACCTGTTTATGGGCCATGATAGCCACACAAAGTCCAGGGAATGCAGGTCAGCATGCACGCCAAGCACACTCTGCTTTTAACCCCGTCCGGTGCCATTACAGCTTTCATCGGATCCAGGGATGCAAGTACCAACATGCATGCTGAGCCCACCATATGCTTCTCCTGGAGCCAAATGGCTACTGGTAGGTTCTATATAAGCAGACTCAGTTTTAGGCCTCATGCACACGACCGTATTTTTTCACGGTCCGCAAAACGGGGTTCCGTTGGTCCGTGATCCGTGACCGTTTTTTCGTCCGTGGGTCTTCCTTGATTTTTGGAGGATCCACGGACATGAAAAAAAAGTCGTTTTGGTGTCCGCCTGGCCGTGCGGAGCCAAACGGATCCGTCCTGAATTACAATGCAAGTCAATAGGGATGGATCCGTTTGACGTTGACACAATATGGTGCAATTTCAAACGGATCCGTCCCCCATTGACTTTCAATGTAAAGTCAGGAGTTAATATACCATAGGATCTGAGTTTTCTCCAATCCGATGGTATATTTTAACTTGAAGCGTTCCCATCACCATGGGAACGCCTCTATGTTAGAATATACCATCGGATTTAAGGTTACATCGTGAAACTCAGATCCGACAGTATATTCTAACACAGAGGCGTTCCCATAGTGATGGGGACGCTTCTAGTTAGAATATACTATGAACTGTGTACATGACTGCCCCCTGCTGCCTGGCAGCACCCGATCTTTTACAGGGGGCTGTGATCAGCACAATTAACCCTTCAGGTGCCGCACCTGAAGGGGTTAATTGTGCGTATCATAGCCCCCTGCAAGAGATCAGGGGCTGCCAGGCAGCAGGGGGCAGACCCCCCTCCCTCCCCAGTTTGAATATCATTGGTGGCCAGTGTGCGGCCCCCCCCCGCCCCCCCCCCCCTATTGTAATATCATTGGTGGCCAGTGTGCGGCCTGCGTCGGCCCCCCTCCCCCCCTCTATTGTAATTTCATTGGTGGCCAGTGTGCGACCTCCGTCGCCCCCCCTCCCCCCCTCTATTGTAATTTCATTGGTGGCCAGTGTGCGGCCTCCCCTCTCCCCCCCCCCCTGCCCGATCATTGCTGGCAGCGGAGATTCCGATCGGAGTCCCAGTTTAATCGCTCTGGGGCTCCGATCGGTAACCATGGCAACCAGGACGCTACTGCAGGCCTGGTTGCCATGGTTACTTAGCAATATTACAATATTAGAAGCATCATACTTACCTGCTGGCTGCTGCGATGTCTGTGTCCGGCCGGGAGCTCCTCCTACTGGTAAGTGACAGTATATGGTGGGCTCAGCATGCATGTTGGTACTTGCATCCCTGGATCCGATGAAAGCTGTTATGGCACCGGACGGGGTTAAAAGCAGAGTGTGCTTGGCGTGCATGCTGACCTGCATTCCCTGGACTTTGTGTGGCTATCATGGCCCATAAACAGGTAGGAACTAGTGTTAGGGACCACTCCATAGAGGCGACCTTGACGTGGTGAGTGGCTTATTACGCTTTGGCCAAAATGTACACCAATGCCTCATCCAGCATAGAGGCAGGGCAGAATGCTGGTTGCAGAGTGCTATCACATTTGTATTTTGCGTTTGTATATGTATTTCGCCATAGTGATGTGCACCACATACAGGGTTGTGCTGACTCAATCACCCACATTTTTTCTTTGTAGTATATATTGGAGGCGTAGCGATCTCCATTCAGTCATGCACACCTGACCAGTCAATCTGTCCTGGATGCTGGTTTTAAAGTCAGTATAAAACTGAGTCTGCTTATATAGAACCTACCAGTAGCCATTTGGCTCCAGGAGAAGTATATGGTGGGCTCAGCATGCATGTTGGTACTTGCATCCCTGGATCCGATGAAAGCTGTAATGGCAGCGGACGGGGTTAAAAGCAGAGTGTGCTTGGCGTGCATGCTGACCTGCATTCCCTGGACTTTGTGTGGCTATCATGGCCCATAAACAGGTAGGAACTAGTGTTAGGGACCACTCCATAGAGGCGACCTTGACGTGGTGAGTGGCTTATTACGCTTTGGCCAAAATGTACACCAATGCCTCATCCAGCATAGAGGCAGGGCAGAATGCTGGTTGCAGAGTGCTATCACATTTGTATTTTGCGTTTGTATATGTATTTCGCCATAGTGATGTGCACCACATACAGGGTTGTGCTGACTCAATCACCCACATTTTTTCTTTGTAGTATATATTGGAGGCGTGGCGATCTCCATTCAGTCATGCACACCTGACCAGTCAATCTGTCCTGGATGCTGGTTTTAAAGTCAGTATAAAACTGAGTCTGCTTATATAGAACCTACTAGTAGCCATTTGGCTCCAGGAGAAGTATATGGTGGGCTCAGCATGCATGTTGGTACTTGCATCCCTGGATCCGATGAAAGCTGTAATGGCAGCGGACGGGGTTAAAAGCAGAGTGTGCTTGGCGTGCATGCTGACCTGCATTCCCTGGACTTTGTGTGGCTATCATGGCCCATAAACAGGTAGGAACTAGTGTTAGGGACCACTCCATAGAGGCGACCTTGACGTGGTGAGTGGCTTATTACGCTTTGGCCAAAATGTACACCAATGCCTCATCCAGCATAGAGGCAGGGCAGAATGCTGGTTGCAGAGTGCTATCACATTTGTATTTTGCGTTTGTATATGTATTTTGCCATAGTGATGTGCACCACATACAGGTTGTGCTGACTCAATCACCCACATTTTTTCTTTGTAGTATATATTGGAGGCGTGGCGATCTCCATTCAGTCATGCACACCTGACCAGTCAATCTGTCCTGGATGCTGGTTTTAAAGTCAGTATAAAACTGAGTCTGCTTATATAGCACCTACCAGTGGCCATTTGGCTCCAGGAGAAGTATATGGTGGGCTCAGCATGCATGTTGGTACTTGCATCCCTGGATCCGATGAAAGCTGTAATGGCACCGGACGGGGTTAAAAGCAGAGTGTGCTTGGCGTGCATGCTGACCTGCATTCCCTGGACTTTGTGTGGCTATCATGGCCCATAAACAGGTAGGAACTAGTGTTAGGGACCACTCCATAGAGGTGACCTTGACGTGGTGAGTGGCTTATTACGCTTTGGCCAAAATGTACACCAATGCCTCATCCAGCATAGAGGCAGGGCAGAATGCTGGTTGCAGAGTGCTATCACATTTGTATTTTGCGTTTGTATATTTATTTCGCCATAGTGATGTGCACCACATACAGGGTTGTGCTGACTCAATCACCCACATTTTTTCTTTGTGGTATGTATTGGAATATACCTGTGATAGGCATCAAAGCCTCCAGCAGGCTCTAGACTATCATTACCAGACAACAGCTTCCCCGATCTCAGCAGGGGGAAGCTGTTATCAGCACGGGAGTGCAGTGCTCTCTAATTTTCACCACTAAGATGTCATGGTCACATTTGACCACAGCATCTGAGTGGTTAAATGTCTGCAATCAGTGTTATTGCCGATCAAAGACATTAGCCCCAGGAGTCTGTGATATATCTTTGAACTGTACATATTACTGCCGTATGTACTATTACTCCCATCTTCACCACAGTAAAGAAAGACTTTATTTATTACAACCTGTGGCCTGGTTATTGACTCCACCATACATCAACCAGTCTGTCCTCCTACCTAAGGCCTCTTGCACACGGTCCATAAAAAACGTATCCGCAAAAAATACGGATGACATCTGTGTGCATTCCGTATTTTGCGGAACGGAACAGCTGGCCCTAATAGAACAGTTCTATCCTTGTCCGTAATGCAGACAATAATAGGACATGTTCTATATTTTTTTTCAGAACGGAAATACAGACATACGGAAACGGAATGCACACCGAGTAACTTCCGTTTTTTTTGTGGACCCATTGAAGTGAATGGATCCACATACGGTCTGCAAAAAAACGGAACGTACACGGAAAGAAAATATGTTTGTGTGCAAGAGGCCTAACCCTGCCAAACCATCTACCATCAAGGTCACCTCAACTACCATCAGGCAGAAGCCCCAATACCAGGGTGCGCCCTATAGTCACTGCGTGGCACTAGGGAGCACCAATGGGGAGGTTGCCACCACGAACAGTGAGTACTTCCATCACTCTCAGAGCCATAACAATCACTCCTATCCTGCAGTAACTTCTCTGCGGCTCGCTGCAATAGGATGCCTGAGAAAACCACATATTTTTGCATATAAAAATAAACAATAATAAATTGAACATAATTGGTATTGCAGCGTCTGAAAAGGTGGCTGAAGAATACTTATTGTACGTGTTTGGTCACTTTGCCCCAACCCCGAAGTGGTTGGGGAATAAAAAGCAATCAAAAAGTTGTACGGTATGTGTCCCAAAATTGCCAAAATTGTACCAACAAAAACTACAGCTTCTCTCCTAAAAAAAAAGCCCTCACACAGCTCTGTAGACAGGAATACAAAAAAGCTGTGGGTGTTAGAAGATGGCGGTACAAAATGTGAAATGTGGATGAGAAAGTGGGCGTGGTTAAGTATGTTAATTTGTTTCACACCAGATTTATCACTGTGACTTTCTTAACAAGTTGCAAAAAAAAATAAAAAAAATCCACGGAGGAAGAGGGGTGGCATAGAAAAAGGGTTTTGTTTAAAGGTGCGCCAAATTTATCAAACAATATGCAATGTCAAAGACACAAATGCAATGGCACTCTGCAACCAGCATTCTGCCCTGCCTCTATGCTGGATGAGGCATTGGTGTACATTTTGGCCAAAGCGTAATAAGCCACTCACCACGTCAAGGTCGTCTCATTTGAGTGGTCCCTAACACTAGTTCCTACCTGTTTATGGGCCATGACAGCCACACAAAGTCCAGGGAATGCAGGTCAGCGTGCAAGCCAAGCACACTCTGCTTTTAACCCCGTCCGGTGCCATTACAGCTTTCATCGGATCCAGGGATGCAAGTACCAACATGCATGCTGAGCCCACTATATACTTCTCCTGGAGCCAAATGGCTACTGGTAGGTTCTATATAAGCAAACTCAGTTTTATACTGACTTTAAAACCAGCCTCCAGAACAGATTGACTGGTCAGGTGTGCATGACTCAAAGGAGATCGCCACACCTCCAATATATACTACAAAGAAAAAATGTGGGTGATTGAGTCAGCACAACCCTGTATGTGGTGCACATCACTATGGCGAAATACATATACAAACGGAAAATACAAATGTGATAGCACTCTACATCCAGCATTCTGCCCTGCCTCTATGCTGGATGAGGCATTGGTGTACATTTTGGCCAAAGCATGCAATGTGAGATTCATGGTTTTTTTTGTGTGTGCCAAACAAGGGGGCAAAAAACACAAGGAAACTGTCATAAAACGCCACTACAAAAAAAACTATGCAAACATGTAACATGGCCATAGGATTTTTTTTTTGCTTCCAAAAATAAAAACTCTGACAAAATAATGTAGTATTTTGGGGGTAAGAAAACACTGGAATGTGAAAGCACCCGAATACTGTTATATTCTGCATTGTTATTTGTGCAGTTCCCTGACATATTGGACCAGCTTTTTACACTGGTCTTAGTTTTCCCCTTTGCTCTGTCGTAAGATTTGACTCTAATTTATGACGAGGCATGTGCTTTGTGATAAATTAGGCTCATCTGTGGCAGTCCTTGCGCCTGACATAAAAATGTCGACAAACCCTAGCTGGCGTAGTTTTTCTCTAAAATTTGCACCTGTTTCCAGGCGTAAATGTTAGTAAATTTGCTGGGGTTGGAGTATCGGCCCCAGCACGGCCACACTCCACCTCCATCCCGCCCAATTGGCAGACACGACTTAAATATTGTTGCACGGCCAGGCCCATCTTTAGTATTGATTGGACCCTGAGCAAGAATTGACTTGGGCCCCCTGGATCCTGCCTTCCCACACCCTAGCATGCAATCACATCCTCCACCACAACACACACACAAAAAAAAAAATCCACACACCTCGTAGAGTAGTAAACTTTAATAATGATGAGTGGCCACTAGAGGTGTTCCTTGGCAGTAATGTAAATACTGCCTTTTTTCTGAAAAGTCAGTGTTTACATTAAAAAGCTTGCAGAGGGAAGGGATGCAAATGAGCTCTTAACAAGCTCTGCCTCTGATGCCACCAGATGTAAGGCAGCTATCCTATAAGTCAATGTTCAGCCCTTAAAATAAGCCTTGAGACATGACTTGGATATTAAATAAGCCAGCATCTCATCTGCAGAAAGCTGTTTCGGGGTGATTGCCCCTCATCAGTGCAGAGCAGAGCGTACTGGCTTAACTGGGTGAGAGGCCTGTGTCCGGGTGCAGAGACATGCTATAGACACCAGAACTACTACGTTTAGCTGTTGTGGTTCTGGTGACTATAGTGTCCCTTAATATAGAGGGGAAAAAAAGAATCAGCACAAAAGTATCAATTAAAATGGCTGTATCATTAATCTAAAAATTAAAAAAGCACAACTTCTGACACAAATATATACTATTTTGCAGATTATTTTATTTTTATTTTTTACAATGTGCAGATAGTACTATACTACTAACCCCTCCATCCACCCCTACATGCAGGGTAATACAGCGCCACATGCCTCTTACATCCAGTGACGTCTCTTTGACGTAGATGTTCTCTTTCCTCATCTTCTCCTTTCAGACCTTTAGATCAGACCATCATTTTTCAGCCATTTCTCGTCTCTGCAGTTTGACAAACAAAATCTTAGTTTACTACTTTTCCATTATCCTCCCATCTTCTGGACAAATCATCCTACCACCCCCAATACTATGCCGCTGTGCTCCCCAATACTATACTGCAGAAACTGATAAACCCCCTGATAATAGTAGTACCATGCAGATAGTGCCCTTCAATAATTATTGGCCATTATAAAATACCACTATATAGTGCCCCCAGTAAATGCCCCCATAGTGCTCCTCTCCTCCCTACTTCCTAGTGCCCCCATAATGTAACAGTATAAAATGCCCCATATATAGTGCCCCAGTAGATGCCCTGTGTCCCCCATAATTTTCAAGTATAAAATACCCTTCTTAGTGCCCCCCATAGATGAGCCCATAGTACTCCTCTCTTCCCTTCCCCATAGTACCCACCATAATGTGCCCCAGTATAAAATGCCTAATACAGAGCCCCCCCATATAAAATACCCCTTCTTTGTGGCCTCAGTAGAAGCCCCCATAGTGTTCCTCTCCCCCCTTCCCCCATATAAAATACCCCTTCTTTGTGGTCTTAGTAGATGTCGCCATAGTGCCCCCAATAATGTGCCAGTAATAAGTGCCCCCATAAATGCCCCCATAGTGCCACCCAATAATGTGACAGTAAAAAGTGCCACCAATAATGTGCCAGTAAGAAGCGCCCCCATAGATGCCCCCAATAGTGTGCCAGTAACAAGTGCCCCCATAGATGCCCCCCAATCATGTGCCAGTAACAAGTGCCCCCATAGATGCCCCCCAATCATGTGCAAGTAACAAGTACCCCCATAGATGCCCACCAATCATGTGGAAGTAACAAGTACCCCCATAGATGCCCCCCAATCATGTGCCAATAACAAGTGCCTCCATAGATGCCCCCAATCATGTGGCAGTAACAAGTGCCCCTATAGATGCCCCCCAATCATGTGCCAGTAACTAGTGCCCCCCATAGACGCCCCCCAATCATGTGCCAGTAACAAGTGCCCCCAAATCATGTGCCAGTAACAGGTGCCCCCATAGATGCTCTCCAATCATGTGCCAGTAGTAGTACCATATAAAAAAAAAAATAAACACTTATACTTGCCTCCATCAGGCTGGCGATGCAGGCCCTTCTCCGGCCTGTGTCCCGCACTGTACGGCTCAGGCGGCGCAATTACGTAATTGCGCTGTCTGCACCGGCCTCTTATAGGCTGCAGGCCTAGTGCCTGCAGCCTATCAGAGGAACGGGGAAGGGAGACGCCTTTCCCTCCCCTGCCCCGCCGCAGCACTTCCATCTGTATCGCTGTCCTGAGGACGGCGATACAGATGACTATGGAGATGAGCGCTTCCACAATAGAAGCGTTCATCTCCCTGTGCCCTGCCGCTGCCCCCCACATCACCAGTGGCCAGCGGGGCTCAAGAGGCAGCTGCCTTGGGCCCCCCAGGATTAACTGGGCCCGGGGCAGCTGCCCCTTTTGCCCTGCATTAAAGACGGCCCTGCGCACGGCCCTTAGTATATGTTCCCCATTGTCTTAGGCCTCTTTCACATGAGTGAGTCTTCTCTCCGGATTCGATGTGTGTAGCAAACGCATAGCATCCCGACTGAATCCTGACCCATTCATTTCAATTGCTCTGTGTATATGAGCATCGTTTTTCACGCACCATCTCTGCGTTCAGGAAAAATCGCAGCATGTTCTATATTGTGTGTTCTTCATGTAGCTCTGACTTCAAAGAAATGAATGGGGCTGTGTGAAAAACGGAAGGCAGGCAATGGGATTTTCACTGATGGTTACTAGATTGTTTTCATCATGCCAGTGAAAAACGCATACAATCTGATTGCATCCTCGTGGAAAAAACTGGAATACTGGACGCAGTCGCAGACAAAACTGACTGAATTTCCATGGAAAACTATCAGATTTTCCTTGAACAGACCCTGAATCATTCCGTATCGCTCATGTGAAGTAAGCTAAAAGGAGATGTGTGCTGGATGTAGGATAAAGTATGCATTGTGCACAAGAAGCTGAACAGCGTCTGACCCCTCCATATACATGTATGATCCAGTCCTGTATGACTGCACTGAAGGGTCATTGGGGGTCAAGACTGTCTTTTTACATCAGTTTTTTGTTTCCCAATGCCAATGACTTGTCACAAGGATCTATCAGAGGTGGTGACCTTTGCTCTGGCAGAGGATGCACATAATTTATGACAACGCGTGTGCCTCATCATAAATTAGGTGTACCTCTGGCAGGAATAAAAACGACTTCAGCCCCTGACTGGAGTCATTTTTTTCCAACATTTAGGCCCCTTTCACACGGGCGAGTATTCTGCGCGGATGCGATGCGTGAGGTGAACGCATTGCACCCGCACTGAATCATGACCCATTTATTTCTATGGGGCTGTTCACATGAGCGGTGATTTTCACGCATCACTTGTGCGTTGCGTGAAAATGCAGCAAGCTCTATTTTGTGCGTTTTTCACACAACGCAGGCCCCATAGAAGTGAATGGGGCTGCGTGAAAATCGCAAGCATCCGCAAGCAAGTGCGGATGCGGTGCGATTTTCACGCATGGTTGCTAGGTGACGATCAGGATGGAGACCGGATCATTATTATTTTCCCTTATAACATGGTTATAAGGGGAAATAATAGCATTCTGAATACAGAATGCATAGTAAAATAGCGCTGGAGGGGTTAAAAAAATAAAATAAAAAATTTAACTCACCTTAATCTACTTGATCGCGTAGCCGGCATCTCCTTCTGTCTTCATCTTAGCTGTGTGCAGGAAAAGGACCTTTGATGACTCCGGTCCTTGGTTTTACCATGGTGATGGATCATGTGATGGACCATGTGATGACCGTAGTGAGGTCACCACAGGTCCTTTTCCTGCAATCTGCAAAGAAGGAGACAGAAGAGAAGCCGGGCTGCGCGATCAAGTGGACTAAGGTGAGTTTAATTATTTTTTTTATTTTTTTTAACCCCTCCAGCGCTATTTTACTATGCATTCTGTATTCAGAATGATATTATTTTCCCTTATAACCATGTTATAAGGGAAAATAATACAATCTACAGAACACCAATCCCAAGCCCGAACTTCTGTGAAGAAGTTCGGGTTTGGGTACCAAACATGCGCGATTTTTCTCACGCGAGTGCAAAACGCATTACAATGTTTTGCACTCACGTGGCAAAATCGTGCATGTTCCCGCAACGCACCCGGACCTTTTCCCGCAACGCCCGTGTGAAAGAGGCCTTAGGCTAGTTTCACACTATCGTTTCTGGCACAAGTGGCCCAAAATGGATCAGTTCAGCCCCAAAGCATTCTGAATGGATAAGGATCCGTTCAAAATGCATCAGTTTGACTCCGTTGCACCTGTATTCCGCTCTGGAGGCTGCTTGCAGCATTTTTATGTCCACCTGACGATACGGAGCCAAAAGGATCCGTCCTGACTTACAATGTAAGTCAATGGGGACGGATCCGTTTTCACTGACACAATATGGTGCAATTGAAAACGGATCAGTCCTGAATTACAGTTAAAGTCAATGGGGGACGGATCCGTTTTCAATTGCACCATATGTTTTGACTTAGACTTTTTTTTTTAAAGAATATACGGATACAAGCGTTTGCATTATCGGTGCGGATCCGACTGTGCAGATACAAGACGGATCCGCACCGAATGCAGGTCTGAAAGTAGCCTTATCCTTTTTTGTTTTAGACAAGCCTGCTTATTCGCCTCTTCTACTGGGAACGCTTGGCTGAGTTTGCATTTGTATGCGAGACTCGGGAGGAATAGCTGTCGTCCAAATGCTATTTATGGTGTATGAGCACCTTATTTCTTATGGGATTTCCTGTGTACAATGCATCTGACGGTCATATTTACTAAAAGTGAAAATTACACTGAATGCTTAACTTCAACTAGGAGGAAATAGCCAAACACAAAAAATCCAGGCACAAATGGCCGGGTCAAACAAACAGGATACAAAGCAGAAAATCAGCAGTCAGGGCTTTGGTCTACTCCATATCAGGATAGTGAGATTATTCAATTTCCTTGCTGACGTTTTATTAAAGGGATATTCCAGCGCAAAGAAAACCCTTTTTTCAGGGCTGCACATTGTGAGAGAAAATAACAGAACTTATACCCACCTGACTGATTCCCCACTGCTGCCGTTCTGATGGTGCTGGGGTGCTCGCTGCACTCCACTTCCTGCTCCTGCCTTGACATTAGGGTTGCCACCCGGCCGCTATCTCACCGGTATTTAGTTCCCCTGATGGTGCCAGTAATTTTTTTATGTTGCCAATAATAATTGCTGGTATTTTCCTATATGGGCTGTTACTAATGAGAGCTTCCATTGTGGAGCGCTCATTAGTACAGCCTTTACCTCCCGCCCCCTCCCCCTCCCCCACTTGTGTTAATAAAAAAAAAAAAAAAAAGTACTCACCTCACCATTTGATCACTCACACAATTACACCATCCGTGGGGTGTGGCTTAACTTGGATGGTATTTTTTGTTAGGAAAGGTGGCAACCCTACTTGACATGGAAGGAAATGACTGGGCGGATCATTGCTGCAGTTGGTGACTGGTTCAGCGTGGTTCATAGACATTTCCTGCTGTGTCGCGATGTCAATACCCATTCAAAACAATCCATAAATTATGAGACTTTACCATCTGCAGAGAATTTTTTTCGGTTGCAGTGAAATTTTTTGATTTACATTTGTTTCCACAGTTTCCAAAAAATAGGAAAATCTTTTTTTTTCTTTTCTTGCTACCTGGTATGTGATACACAGAAACACTGCTGTAACATTTGAACTCCAGCAGAGGGCACCAAATCCTTGGTCAGGACAGCCAGGGAAGGAGGATCAGCCTGGACAGGATGAAGGCAGGGAATACTGCTCCAGTGTGTGCATATGTGTGCAGAAACCAGGTGTCAAGGCTCAGTCAATGTTAAAGCCCAGGTACCAGAGCACATAGCGTAGAAAATTGGAGCCACAAGTGTAAAATATATTGTATGGGCAGCACAGATTCAGAACCAGTCAGATAAACAGTGCAGCAAATAGAGCTTAAAGGAGATCAGAAGTGTACAAGGCACAGTGCTGCTGGAGAACCCCTTCACAGGAGTTGTCCAGCCTTTACTAAGGACAGGCCATCACTAACTGATTGGCGGGAGTCCGATACCCTGCACCCCCGCTGATCAACTGTTCAGGTGTAGATCCCTTGCCAAAAGTTGTTGCCGGAACTACAGCGCTATCAACCTTGTATTGGAGACAGCTTGTTACTGCAGTGCTGCTCTCAATGTCAAAGAGGTGCTTCCCTACATGATGACACTATATCATTGATTGGACAGTGTTAGGGTGTTTGAGGACACCCCCTCCACCCCCCAACTACTAACATCCAGTTGCCTATTTATTCATAAAGTTCTAGTATGAATAATAGAGGAACAGCACAATGCAGAGCTCTTGAGCATGCTTGAGCATTTCTAATGTTATGCAACTGTTATGTTCATATGTAATGTGTCTGGTTCACCAGCAGGTGGCAGCAAATATGGCAGAGCTATTTTATTCTAACCCCCCTCTGTGGAGAAGTGGGCTAGTCCTACTTCCTGCAAGAAGAGTGGGGACCAGTGAGAGTTAGTCTAGCTTATCCCCTGCTAGGGGACAGGTGCAGGGGGCATGTCTCTGCTGGACATGCCCAAGCCAGCCAGAGCACCCTCAGCTCTGATGACCATAGAGGCCAAAGCTTAGAGCCTCAGGAGTCAGGAGGAAAGTTCCCTGGCCTAACCTAGAGACAGACAATACAGATAGAAAGTGCAGCATCAAGAAGAAAGCAAAGATTCTATTTAAGCCTGTCAGTACAGCAGTACCAGAGAGAAACAGATGTAGCAGAGTCAAAATTTTCCTGAACTACGAGAAGTATTAGGCCTCATTCACACGCCATCTTTTGACACTGGAAATTTGGTGCAGATTCTGTGCCAAAAAGCCATCGTCAGCTGTGCGGAATCCGCCTCCCATTGTTTTCAATAGGAGGCCAAAGTGAGGGTTCATGGGGCCAGAGGTGTATAGCTGCAAAAGCAAAAAAAGGATTGCCACAAATCTCTGGTGTCTCATGTGAACGGAACCTGTTCACATTAGTATTTTGAAGTTTCCATCAGGGGTTCTGGTATTTTTGAAAATTAATACAGCATGGCTGTCATGTCTCCATTGGGGTAGGTTTTGGGGTGTTTCTGCCCTTTAGCGGTTTTAGCACCTGCTGTTTTTGGTGATTTTTTTTTTGGGTGAAAACTCCAGTTGCTACTTAAAGGTGTAAGGGAAATATAAAATGCAAGACACACAAATTTTTTCTTTAAAATGGTGTTTTTGGTAATTAGGTAGCTTTTTTTTTTTTTTTTTTTTTAATGCAGCATGTGTGTAAGGGGCCTTGTGAGATGAATAATGCCTCAGGTCTATAGTAGTTTTCAGCCTCTGGACATAAACTAGAATGTTTTTATTTACTGGCAGGAAACAGAGATCTTGAAAATGTTGAGAATTGAACCACGAGGCAGGCTTCTTAAAGAAGCACTCCCACAAAAATGTTTATTCTCTAGCCTGTTAGAAAAGTACATGATATAAATTGTACGTTATAACCTCCCTTCTGATTCTCACCTGTGTCATGTGATCAACACTCTGATCTCCAACAATCTTATGTTTGGACAGGAAGTCAGTCTCTCTATTCATTTCTATAGCAGTCTCAATGTCAGTCACATAGGAATGAATAGAGAAACTGTCACGGATGTAGTAGGGGAGAACACCAAAAGACAACAAGAAGGAAGGGAAAATACACTAGGCCTCACCGCTAGGGAAGGAAAAGGGTCACCACCTATAAAACCCTGTTCCTGGCCCTAACTCCTATCCGTATGGGGACCTCTCGATGGTAGAGATGCCCATACACAGGAACCTAGAAAACCCTGGTGGCCCTCGGATGCCCTAATGGTAATGACAGGGCAGAGACTACCCGCTTCTTCCCTGGTGAAGGAACCAGCGTCTCGCTGAGGCCTAGTAAACAACAAAGGTGGGGGGGAATACAAAATACAACAAACGGAACACTTAACTTCTGAGGCTGATGGATGATGGATGAACAGGACTTCAACTAGAACCACACTCTTCCAAAAACCAAATGAAGCCGTCAGATCGCTAATGTGCAGATAATCTTTCAGACCTTCTAAAACCTGTGACCGGTGTGACAGTACCCCCCCTTCTACAGGTGACCTCCGGGCACCCAGGATTGACCTTATCAGGATGAGCTCTGTGGAATGCTTTCACCAGACGACTAGCATTAACATCGGTCGCTGGAACCCACATCCTCTCCTCTAGTCCGTACCCTCTCCAATGAACGAGATACTGGAGAGATCTCCGGAGAACTCGGGAGTCCACAATCCTGCTGATCTGAAATTCTAAATTGCCGTCCACCATGACAGAAGTGGGAGGCAAGGAGGACGGCTCAACAGGTTCAACACATTTCTTTAACAACAATTTATGAAAAACTTTATGGATTTTCAATGCCTGAGGAAGTTCAAGACGGAAGGCTACAGAGTTAACAATGGCAGTGATCTTATATGGACCAATAAATCTTGGTCCCAACTTCAAAGAAGGTACCTTAAGTTTAATGTTTCTTGTAGACAGCCACACAGAATCACCCACTCTCAGGTCCGGACCACTCATACGTCTCCTGTCAGCCGCACGCTTATACCTGTTGCCCATCTTTTCCAGGTTATTTTGGATTTTCCGCCAAATAGAAGACAAAGAAGAAGAAAATCGTTCCTCCTCAGGAATGCCAGAATTATGAGCACCAGAAATGTACCAAATTGTGGATGGAACCCATATGCCCCAAAAAACGGCGACTTATCAGTGGATTCCTGTCTACGGTTATTTATGGCAAACTCAGCTAACGACAAAAATGAAGACCACTCTTCCTGATTCTCTGAAACAAAACATCTCAAGTAAGTCTCCAGATTCTGATTAGTGCGCTCCGTCTGTCCGTTCGACTAAGGATGAAAAGCCGAAGAGAAGGACAATTGTACACCCAGACGAGTACAGAAGCCTCTCCATAATTTGGAAACAAACTGAGTCCCTCTATCGGACACCACATAAGAGGGAATGCTATGTAGTTTCACGATGTTGTCGACAAACACCTGCGCAAGAGTTTTAGCATTGGGAAGCAGAGATCCGGAAGGCCGAGTATGTGTCACCTTAGCATGTGCACAGGTACCACAGGCTGACACATAGTCCTCAATACACTTACGCAACCCCGGCCACCAGAATATGCGAGAGATGAGATCGACAGTTGATCTACTCCCAGGGTGCCCAGCAAGCACCGTATAGTGATGTTCCTCGAACACCTTGTGACGTAATTCAGAGGGAACAAACAACTTCCCCGGAGGACAAGAGTCCGGAGCATCCTCCTGTGCCTCCAACACCCTGGCCTCGAGATCAGGATAAAGAGCGGATATAACCACCCCTTCAGATAAAATGGGACTAGGGTCATTAGCCTCCCCCCCCCCCTCCAGGAAAGCTACGTGACAAAGCATCCGCCTTGACGTTCTTAACCCCAGGGCAGTAAGTGATGATGAAGTTAAATCTGGTGAAAAACAATGGCCTGCCTTGGGTTCAGTCGCTTAGCCGAAGTAGGCCAGATTCTTGTGATCCGGAATTACCGTAATAGGATGAATTGCTCCTTCCAACCAATGCCGCCATTCCTCGAACGCCAACCTAATGGCCAGCAATTCCCTATTCCCAACATCATAATTCTTTTCAGCAGTCGAGAGTTTTTTTAGAGAAAAATGCACATGGGCGCCATTTACTGGGTGAAGGACCCTGCGACAATATTGCTCCTACCCCTACCTCAGACGTGTCAACCTCAACAATAAATGGCTTAGACACATTCGGGTTGCACCAGAATAGGGGCCGAAGCAAAACATTCTTTCACAGCAGAAAAGGCCTGTAATGCCGCATCAGACCAGATAGAAATATCAGCACCCTTCCTAGTCATGTCTGTTAAAGGTTTAACCACCGATGAATAGTTCAAGATAAATTTACGGTAGAAAAAGCCCAAGATTGGGCGTCCTCTTTAAGCAATGAAATAATCATACCCACATGTTGACACTCATCACCAGAAGAGTATGGATGCAACCTAAAGTATAATTTACACGACTCCCTTAACCGGATGAAATTGTCACTACCCCTGGAAAACCTGTCCGGGAGAGCTACCTTCGGTTCAGGGCAGGCCTGGAACCCGCCACCGGAACCAGCAGCCTGTGGACTCTGAATCTGCAAAACCATCGCATGGAGGTCTGCTACCTCCAAAGTCAGATTCTGCAGCTGTTCGACCAGTGCAGTCATAGCATCCATAGCTGCACAGATTAGAACATAAAATGGTGGTATTGGCTCTGGATAATAGCACACGTTTGATCGAGCATATCCGCACTGCCCATGATGCATATCTGCGTTGTCTTTCCTTTGCTGGAGTGGAGCATGTCCGACCCATCCCTCGAGGAGGGGATCGGCATCGCCTGCTCCTGCAGAGGGAAGCAAGGTTGATTATGCTCACTGGGGCCATGGGAGCGGCAGGGTTAAACGACAGGAACGACATGTCGGTCTTCTTGTAATGGGATGCTGTCACAGTGTTTGTGGCTAGCTATATGTGGCCCCTAGTATCTGTGACTTAACAGTTGCTGCGCGTACTCTTTAGCCACAATGTGATTTGCGTATGCACCATCATTTGCATAAGTGTCACTATTCACATATTTGTATCCTAATCACACCCTCATGTATATTCCTTTATCACAGGTATAGGCACCTTCAGCCATAACGTGATTTGCATGTACATCATATTTTCCATGATTCTATCTCAATTGTACCTCCATATTTACTTCTTTATCATATGTGTCTGCATTTGTCCCTCCTGCTCACATTTTAACGTCACCGATCCACGGCGCACAGCTGTGGCCGATGGTGCCGGCCGCATCCAGCCCGCCCCTATAAAGCGCAGGCTCGCGTCATGACGTATACAGCGGCCAGAAGAAGCGGGATCCCGCGCGCGAAACGGCCGTAGCCGCTACTATTTGCTACAGTGTGTCCGCCCCAGGATCCTACATGTGCACCGCCTTCGTATGAAGTTTTGAATAAAGCTGCAACATAATTACTACTTCGGTGAGTGCCGCAAATTCCTTCTTTTCTTCTCGACACATTGTGAATTGGCTCTGGATAATGTCACGGATGTAGTAGGGGAGAACACCAAAAGACAACAAGAAGGACACTAGGCCTCACCGCTAGGGAAGGAAAAGGGTCACCACTTATAAAACCCTGTTCCTGGTCCTAACTCCTATCCGTATGGGCATCTCTCTATGGTAGAGATGCCCATACACAGGAACCTAGAAAACCCTGGTGGCCCTCAGATGCCCTAATAGTTATGACAGGGCAGAGACAACCCGCTCCTTCCCTGGTGAAGGAACCAGCGTCTCGCTGAGGCCTAGTAAACAACAAAGGTGGGGGGAATACAAAATACAACAAACGGAACACTTAACTTCTGAGGCTGATGGATGAACAGGACTTCAACTAGAACCACACTCCAGCTCTTCCAAAAACCAAATGAAGCTGTCATATCACTAATGTGCAGATAATCTTTCAGACCTTCTAAAACCTGTCAATGGTGTGACAGAAACTGACTTCCTGTCCACACATAAGATGCTGTGTCAGTTGGAGATCAGAGCGTTGGTCACATGACATAGCTGAGGATCAGAAGGGAGGTTATAACTCACAAATACAGTTACCTGTAAGAAGATGACCTTCACTGCAATTTACATCATGTACTTTTCTAATGGGACGAAGAATAAAATAATTTGTGGAACTGCTCCTTTAAATCGGTGAGCTGCCTTGGTTTATACCATGGTATATACCGTAATCTGTTTCTCAGTCCCCTCACCCACTTTTTTGAAATGTTGCAAGAATGTGCCATAAAATATAAAAAGAACTTGCCAATTTTTGCACAAAACCAGCATGTTCCAAAAGTTTTTTTTATGCCAGAAATCTGACATAAGTTGCATAATAAATTCTCCCCAAAGTTTATTAGAAAGTCAGAGAACTTTTCATTATGCATGTGAGAAATCTGTGATAGCCGTTAGGACAACTTCATGTATACTAGAAGGGTTTATAAAGGGCAGGACTTCTGCCAAATTCATTTTCATTTCTGCAACAAAAAAAATCAAAAAGTTGCCCCATGTTGTAGGTGGGTCCAAATTGACAGAAGGCGGGGCAAAACAAGTAGGCAGGGAAACACAAGTAGGCGGGGCCAGCAATACCGTAGTGCAGCACAAAATACTTCCCCAGCAGAACCAAATACCACAAAATTCTGCCACCCCCGCCACAGCATTCAGCTGTATTACCATCCTGTGGCACCAGGCCTGGTGTATAAGTATCTGATGCACCTAGCAATAATTAATGCTGAGAGGATCAGATCGTTATGTACCCGGCTGGCAGCTGTGAGGAGGGCTCGGGCAGACCCCTGGGCATCGGCCCACCAGGAATATTTCCCTGTAGGGCAGGGATCAGCAACCTTCAGCACTCCAGCTGCTGTGAAACTACAACTCCCAGCATGCAAACATGCTTGGCTGTTCTCACAACTCCCATAGAATTGAATGGAGCATTCTGGGAGTTGTAGTTTCAGAACATCAGGAGTACCGGAGGTTGCAGATCCCTGCTGTAGGGTCTATGGCCAGTCCATCCTTGTCTATAAGGTTTGATAGAATATCTGTTGGTTATTGGTTTCAAGGTCAGTTCCAAATTACTGTATCTTCTGCTAGACCTCAGAGGCCCTCCATTATAAGGGGTCACTTATTGTGTCAGAGCTTGGGCCTTGGGATCTTCTGGTACTCTGGTGGGCCAGTCCGACCCTGCATTGAATAACAAAACAAAAAGATTAGGAGATCCAGACATCTACTCACTTATTTTCATCAAATCAGTAAGCAATTTGGTTTTACCCATATCAAATAACCCCTGAACCTAGTCCAACGTCTGCCTTCATTATAAGGCCAAAGAATGAGACCTGATGGTGACCAGGGGTCACGGCTTGACCTAGTTTTCTACAATAGTGGATTAAGTCCTAATTAATGTGAAGTGACTGTAACCAGATATGTTGAGCCCACGGAGGAACAGGTCACTCACTTTGCCCTAATTGACTAAAGTGATACCAAAAATATTACCATGTGTGGAGAATGTTATCTTCTACTTCTACGACTGATATCTCTTGGCTTTGAGGATATATTATAAAAGTATGAAAAACCAGAGTCCCAGTCACAATGTCCCCAATAAGGGATGAAGAAATATTAAAAAAAATACAGAAAAATGTGATTCGAAAAACACAATGGGGCAGATTTACTATGCCTGTAGATGACACCGGAATAGTAGAGTGATTTTGCGAAAAGTTGCGAAAAAAGGTTTCAAGTTATTCCAGACCCCTGGTGGCATGAAATCTGACAGAACCTTTGTAATAAATATCTAACAAATGGTGTGCAACATTTTTTAAAGTTGACATATAAAATTGCTTCAAATCAAGCAGACACTGCAAAAAAAAAAAAAAGACAGAAAAGTCGCATGTTGGAACATTAACCCCGAGACCTGTCTAGACCTGCACCAGATCTATCACAGGGGCTCAGGCTGGATGAGAAATGTGGTGCAGGGACAGACAATTTCTCTAACTCCATACCTATAACGATCGGTTGGCTTAGGCTTCATTCACACGACCGTATGTGTTTTGCGGTCCACAAAATGCAGATCTGCAAAAAATAAGAATGGCGCCCATGTAACATCCGTGTTGCATCCGTTTCCTTTGCGGATCCATTGTAACAATGTCTATTCTTGTCCGCAAAACGGACAAGAATAGGACATGATCTATATTTTTTGCAGGGCTATGGAACGGACATACGGAGGCAGACCGCACACGGTATGCTGGCTGCATTTTTGCGGACCCATCGATATGAATGGGTCCTCATCTAATCCGCAAAAAAAAGCGGAATGGACACGGAAACAAAATACATTCGTGTGAATGTAGCCTTAGGGTTCATTCACACGTCCGCAACTGTTTTGCGGGCCGCAAAAACACAGACACCAGACATGTGCGTTCCTCATTTTGCGGACCGCACATGGCCGGCACTATCATAGAAATTCCTATCCTTCTCCATGGCTGCGGACAAGAATAGGACATGGTTTATTTTTTTGTGGTCTCGTGGAACAGTAGTGCGGATGCGGACAGCACACGGTGTGCTGTCCGCATCTTTTGCTGCCCCATTGAAATGAATGGGTCCGCACCCGTTCCGCATAATCGCGGAACGGATGTGGACCCATTATGCGGACATTTGATTGGACCCTTAGGCCGAATGCACACGGCCGTAACGGTCCGTGGTATCCAGGCCGGGCATCCTGCTGAGAGCAGGAGCGCACGGCGTCATTGGTTGCTATGATGCTGTGCGCTCCTGCTGTCAAATGTTCCACGGCCGTGTGCATTCGCCCTTAGTCTGAGACAAAATTTTATGCCACAATTGTGCTGCAATTTTGGGGCTAAATGGTGCATTATTAGACCAAGCCCCATGATTGTGAAGCCACACTCCCTTTTCCGACTAAGGGCTCATGCACAGGACCATGCCGTGTTTTGCGGTCCGCGGATGCCGCCTGTGGAAATGGTCACCCGATAATAGAAATGCTTATTCTTGTCAGCAAAATGGACAAGAATTGGACACGTTTAATTTTTTGGGCGGCCCCATGGAACGGAGCAACGGATGCGGACAGCACACGGAGTGCTGTCTGCATCTTTTGCGGCCCCACTGAAGTGAATGGGTCCGCATCCGAGCCGCAAACAATGCGGCCCAGATGTGGAACCAAACAACGTTTGTGTGCATGAGGCTTAAGGCCTCTTGCACAAAGCCGTTGTGGTTCCGTTCTGTGCATTGGGGACCGCAATTTGTGGTCCCCAATGCACGGGCAATATCCGTGCGGCGGCTGGGACGGATCCAGACCTATTCAACTTGAATGGGTCTGTGATCCGTCCGTTTCGCAAAAAGATAAAACAAGTTCTATTTTTTTGCGGAACGGAAGCATGGATCGGAACCCCATGAAAGCACTCCATAGTGCTTCCGTGGGGTTCCGTTTCGTGCTTCCGTTCCGCACCGCATCTCCGGATTTGCGGACCCATTCAAGTTAATGGGTCCGCATCCGTGATGCGGAATGCACACGGCTGGTGCCCCATGTATTGCGAAACCGCCGTATGCGGGGGCACAACGGCCGTATGCAAGAGGCCTAAGTGAGATAAATTCTGTAAACCTAGATGTGCCAAACTGTTCCACCTGTTGGTGCAATTTAGGCCAGACTCTAGGTGCACTCATATTAGTAAGGCCACATGCACACGACCGTTAGGTGTTTTGTGGTCCGCAAATTGCGGATCCGCAAAACACGGATGGCGTCCATGTGCGTTCCGCAATTTGCGGAACGGCACAGACAGCCATTGATATAACTGCCTATTCTTGTCCGCAAAACGGACAAGAATAGGACAGGTTATATTTTTTTTGCGGGGCCACGGAATGGAGCAACGTATGCGGACAGCACACAGAGTGCTGTCCGCATCTTTTGCGGCCCCATTGAAGTGAATGGGTCCGCATCCGACCCACCAAAACTGCGGCTTGGATGCGGACCAAAACAATGGCCGTGTGCATGAGGCCTAAATGTGGGCCTCATTTTTGAAAATTGACTAAAAACTGTTGCCCATAGCAACCAATCAGAGCTGAGCTTTCATTTTCTACTCTGCTCTGATTAAATGAAAGCTGTGCTGTGATTTGTTTTTATAGAAAACACTAACGGTTTTACTTTTAGACAGTTGTCATAATATTTTCCCAATGTCTTAATTAGACAACTCCGTTCCATATTTGCAATTGAGGGTGGGAGTAGTTGTGTCACGTGTCCCTCAGGCTGTTGTTCCTTGGGGAATCGGTAGAGTGAAAATGTAGTTTGAAGGATCAGGCCAGAAGTAAACGTATAAAAGTCTCTCTTTACTTTGCAAAATATAACTTGTGGTACATCCTGCAGTATTAAAGGGTTTCTGTCACCCTGCAAAACTCATTATTATTTTTTTGGATAGTTAGATTTCTCATAGTGCGATATAGCAGAATATAATGCTCTTACTTACTTTCATGCGGCCGATTCTTTATAAAACGAACTTTTATAATATGTAAATGAGGGCTCTACCAGCAAGTAGGGCGTCTACTTGCTGGTAGCTGCAGCAGCAATCCGCCCCCTCGCCGTGTTGATTGACAGGGCCAGCCGTGATCTCCTCCTCCGGCCGGCCCTGTCAGTAATTCAAAAATCGCGCGCCTCGCGTCATTCGGCGCAGGCGCTCTGAGATGAAGAGGCTCCTCAGCACTCCCTCAGTGCGCCTGCGCCGATGACGTCTTCTCTTTCGGTGATGTCATCGGCGCAGGCGCACTGAGGGAGTGCTGAGGATACGAGCCTCCTCATCTCAGAGCGCCTGCGCCGAATGACGCGAGGCGCGCGATTTTTGAATTACTGACAGGGCCGGCCGGAGGAGGAGATCACGGCTGGCCCTGTCAATCAACACGGCGAGGGGGCGGATTGCTGCTGCAGCTACCAGCAAGTAGACGCCCTACTTGCTGGTAGAGCCCTCATTTACATATTATAAAAGTTCGTTTTATAAAGAATCGGCCGCATGAAAGTAAGTAAGAGCATTATATTCTCCTATATCGCACTATGAGCAATCTAACTATCCAAAAAAAAAAAAAAGAGTTTTGCAGGGTGACAGAAACCCTTTAAGCACAAAGTGCAGTTTCTGGCACCCAAGGAGGAGGTATGGTAGCTGGTTGTGTGCCAATTAAATGGCACTTGTAGGCACTTATTAATAAAGGTGTCTACTGTGAGATTCAGGCCTGAGGTTAGTCTGGACTGGTGGTTGTTCTTGGTGATGGGTGTCTGACCTGTTTTCCCTCACCAGCTGCAGTGTCTGTGCAGCAAGCCGCAAAACGACACAGCCAGTAACAATGAACAGTGAAGAAACATCAGTTTGTAAAGAGTTGGTTGAATATTGCTGAGGCTTGCATGGCCTTGAGGTTCAAGCTACACCATGACTGCGTCTCAGTCGCTGCATGGCCACACCATGTGGCGGTACCCTTACCAGACTGCCTTACTAGACCACCTACCACGTGCCATTAATAGTACTGGTATATTCTTATATGGCAGAGAGCCCTATGACTCTGCCTGTAACCAACCCCCAAAAAATACATTTATATTAATCATTAAGTATTATTAGTAGGCACTTGGTTAGCGGCGTAACTTTGGGGCGTGCAAACAGTGCAGGCCCAGGAGTCTAGGGGATCTATAAGACCTCTCTTTCCATGTGAGGAGACCAGTACTATAAGCATGATAGGCGAGGGACCTGTTGATGATTTTGCATTGGGGTCCACCACCTACAAGTTATGCTTCTGCAGTTGGTGTACATTATAAAGCACATAATGCATACATTAAATGGGGTTTTGTTTATTATACTTTACAATGTGCGCAATTTCTTATTTATTAGATGTATGACATCATGTCTGTGTAGATTCAGACCAGATACATATTTACTGTATATACATTTATCTTAATTGTGCAGCACCCTCTAGTGGGCAAATGGAGCATGACATGAAGAAAGTACAGAAGGGCTTGTATAATGTCATTAGTGTTGCTAGTATTGGGGGAAACACTGTTTCTCATGCTGTGGCCACCTGCTGCCATAGGAAGTATTAAAGGCAGTGCTCCCCGGAAAAAGGTATGCAAATGGTTAGGTCGGTGGAGTCTGCTGGGGCTGTGGTAAGGGATTGGTGGGGTGAGCTGTACTGTGTTCAGATCCAGGGGAGGCTCCTGTTGGGAAAATAAGGGAGGTCCTGGTCCCTGTGGGCCTTCAAAATAGCTAAAGTTTCGGTTGTCCTGCAGAACTGAGACAAGGTCTGGTAGTAAAGTCCTGAACATAGGCAGACTGGGAACTTAAAGTGGCCCTGGTAAAAAAATAACTAAAAGTGGCCCTATCTTGTAAGCTGGTCCAAATTGACAGAAAGTGGGGCAACATAAGTAGGAAGGGCAAACACAAGTAAGCAGAGACAAAAGAAGTAGACCAGGCCTGCAATACTGTGTTGCAGCACAAAATACTGCCTCAGCAGAACCAAATACCACAGTGCAGCACATAATACTGCCTCCCTCACTGGAGTATTCGACTGTATCACCATCCTGAGGACAGTGATACAGTTGAGTTCAGGAGGGCACCTGCAGACGTTGGCCTGTGCCTGATGGTCTTTGCATTAATTAATGCTTAGAGCATCAGATCCTTATGTTTCCAGCTGGCGGCCATGAGGAGGGCTGAGGTGGCCCCGAGGGCATTGGCCCACCGGGAAATTTCCCTGTAGGGTCTATGGCCAATCCGCCCCAGTCCTGAACTGGGTAGATTAGATAGTAGGAGGATTAGTGTAGTGGGAGTCTTTGAGAGTCAGGGCCCAGGTGTGAATGCTGACCTACTGTCTGAGTGAGTGAAATGCAGTGGACCTAAATAGTGGTCTGTGGCCTTAACATAGTTCTGTTTGTGTAGCATAGCTCCTTGTATGGGACTTGCAGAAACAGCGTAGCCCAGGCAGCTTGCCTATTTCTGTAACTTTGGCCACCCCTGTCCACTGCTTATAAGAATTACTCTGATCTCAGCCACGAAAGGCTGGGATGGGAATAACCCTTTAAGAAATTGCACCAATTTGTGTATACTGAAACCGCCAAGATTGTGTACCCCATTGGAATGTTATAACCAATAAGCATAATGTGCATCTTAAAGTGACAGTAACCAAAATGCTTTGTGTGCCACTATATTGTAAGTTGTGTGCAGTAAAGTTTAACTATTTGCAATTTTCTTTTTTAAAAGCAAAGGGAAGGGAAGAAATTCCCAACCTTATACACAAGGACCATTTTACTCATGTCATTGTAAGACATATGGATGCCATGGGGGCGGGGGAAACACACATTTCTATTACCCAGAGAGGCAAACAGCTCCAGGATTTGGCACCTGTGCTACATGGTTGCTCCTTCACTTGGGCACTATCTCGGGGGTACTATTAGTATGCTGCAGAGAGCACCAGAGCTGGAGTAGGGAGTCTTATAGGCCATGCAATGCTCACTTACAAGAAAAAAAAAGCTGTCTCTGTAGCGTGACCTACTGGAAGTAGCTACCTTATAGTTAATGTGATAATAACCAGTCGGCACTCCATATTTTTCAGGTGGTGCACGCCTCTAGGGTAGTCATCCCAAAATACAAATAATGAAGAAAGAGCGGCACTCGCTTCTCCTTGCGATTACTGCAGATTTATTGGGACATTTGTCTCTGTACATGGCCTCACATGGTCACAGTAATCACCCGGTCCTTCTTCAATGCCTTATAGTTAAAGGGAACCTGTCATCAACTTTATGCTGACCTTGATGAGGGCAGCATAAAATAGTGACAAAAATGCTGATTTCAGCGGTGTGTCACACATATGCAAACTGCTGTAATTCCTGCACCGTTCACCTGATTTGGATGTAAATACCCTCAAATTAAAGCTGACAGTCTGCAGTTAAAGCACTTCTTGTTCGTTTCATTTCAAATCCATTGTGGTGGAGTATAGAGCCAAAAATGTTAGAATTATTTCGATGTCCTAATATTTATGGACCTGACTGTATATGTAAAGAGCTGAGCAGCCATATACACAGATGTACTGTGATGGTGACAGCTTGCAGATGGTGCCCGGTAATATGACGACAGTGGACATCTTGAGCAGCGGCTAATATCCACAGTGATTAGCCACAAATAAAGCAATGTGTCTCCGCAGTAATGGTTAAACCGAAGGATTACATGGCTGACTGGCTTGTCTTTATTGCTTGTTGAGTTAGCTTTAATCTGTTTTACAAGGTAACAAATAAACATGCTTCACTGGGGAGCGGAGCAAATAAAAGCTTTGTTAGCAAAATTAATTTCTGTGAATAATTACATATTTCCAAAGGGTTTAACTCACCTGCTACTCAGTGCATTAGCAATGTGACTGTGCGCTGCGGCGTAAATCCCCGCACAAAAGCCCCAAATGTTCTGATGGAGATTAGTAACAAGTCATTGTCTTGTCTATAAAACCCTTTCCTTCCCGTAACAGGTTAAATAGAAATCTGCAGTAAGATATATGAAGATCACATCACTGCAATTCTGTCCGATATCCCCAGTAGAAGCCATATAGACCAGTCAGCTAAGTCATTAAAACCACATGACTAATTCTGTGTAGGTCCCCCTCATGTGGCCGAAACAGCTACGGCCCATAGAGGCATGGGCTCCGTAAGATCTCCGAAGGTGTCCTGTGGTATCTGGCTTAGAGACTTTAGCAGTGGATCTCTTAAGTCCTGTAAGTTTCGAATAGCGGCCTCCATGGATTGGACTGGTTTTCCCAGCACATCACGCAGAGCCTCGATCGGATTGAGATTTGGGAGGCCAAGTCAACACCTTGAACTCTTTGTTATGTTCCTTAAACCATTCCTGAACAATTCTAGCAGTGTAGCCTGCTGAAAGTGGGATAAATAATTAGGGAATTCTGCTGCCATGAAGGTGGGTACTCAGGGTCAGACTGTGGTCTATTGGACCTACCAGAGGTAAATATTCTCAGGGCCCAAACCCCATATCAACAATAAAGCCTAAAAGACTTTAATTCAACGAAGTAGAGTGTAGTGGCAAGTTATTGGCTCCAATTTTTTTTTTTTGGGGGGGGGGGGGGGGGGCTCCACGATGGTATCAGTGCTTGTGCCCAACAGAGGATCCTCTCGTAACCTGGTGGGCCAGTCTGAAGCTAAGGGTGCTTGGTCTGCAACAATGTTTAGGTAGGTGGTAAATGTGACATTCACATGAATTATTAAAGGCAGATTTACTCTTCCTCCACTATTCCATGGGTGCCACATTATTCATGGTTTTAGATGCTTTCCTGCTCCTCACAAGACACTTTATAAAGAGTCTAGAAAAGGGGTCGTGTCCAGGTAGATGTATAAAGCGGAACAGTTTTTTGGTGAAAAATAATGTCGAAAAGTAAGTCAACCTGGAGCTGGAGTAATGTAGAGAAAAGAACCTAATGTCACAAAAGATGCCCAAATCTATCAGACAGCATGCATCATTGTGACAAATTTGGCGCATCTTGTGACTGACTGGACTACGTTTACACTGTGTAAATATTAAGCAGCATTAATATATGTGGTCCATAGATTAACTTATACTTGTTACCTACCATAGGCCAGCAGTCATCATGATGGTGACAGAGCCGGCCACAGATGTTCCTGTGAGGGGGTTATTGTTCTTACGTAGTCCTTCAAGAAGTGGCGGCTCACTGTGATGTCAAGCACGTCAGGAAATACAGGGCGAGGCTGGTGTTTTTCTATCGCCCAGTTCCCATCCTTTCAGAACTAAATGAAAAAGAATTAGATGAATAGTTCATACCATGAAGACAGTGACTATAACATGGTGGTGTATCTGAGAGAATTTATCAGATTCATCTCTTTCATGGCTCATCATTACTTCCCGCCATGAACATTAAAATGAGTGTGCACGCCAAATGTATTCTTACTGTACCAAGCATTGAAGAGGCTGCAGAGCTGAATCTTGTAATAATGTACTAACAACACAGTTACATTCTGTCGATTCCGGCGCTCCCTCACAGATTTACACCCCATAAAGCTCCTCACACAGTTCTTCAAAACCGGAAGCGTGGGATTCCTCTTCAGGCGCGCTTTTCCCCAGAGGAGATCAGGGAAAGCACCCTATTCTAAAAATGAGTCACAGCCTGTACTAGGCTTCCAGGCTCATTGTTAGTATATCCCAGTTCAGGCCACTAGATGGCAGCACTGAACTCTGATAAAGTGATTTCTATACAGAATAATGGAGCAATTTACATCTGATGATTGTAAGTTGTGGTCCACTTGGGGGACTTAACAAAAAGAAATTTTTTTTTAAAAAAAGTTTAGAAAAAAAAACATAAAAAATTTAATCACCCCCATTCCCCCCCCAAAAATAAACAAAAAAATATAGAATTTTGGGCATCGACGCATGCGAAAGCACCCATACTATTAAAATATATTTAAAAAAATAGCCCATATGGTGAATGGAGTAACAGAGAAAAATTTAAAAAAAGCCGTTTTGAGTTTTTTTTCCATCACTTTATCTCCCAAGAAAATTGAATAAGAAGTGATACACAACCCAAATGGTATTGTTAAAAACGACAGATCGTCCCGCAAAAAATGAGCCCCCACACATCTCCGTGGACATAACTATAAAAAAGTTATGACGGTCAGAATATCGCGATGAAAAGAAAAAAATAGTGAGCCCTGATGAGGCTTAGCTTGCTTCAGTGAGCGGGCCTATAGAGGTCCTGAGTGGGGGGGCTGTTAGGGTTGCCATCTTTCCTAACAAAAAATACTGGTTACACAAGTTAAAAAGGTTGGTGTGGGTTAATACGGGTGTTATTTGATCATATTTTACATTTTGCTCCATTTTTTTTCTCAATAAAATAAAACTTTCCACTGTTAGGGACACCTTGTGTATTTAAGTTTCATTTAGTATCTATTTTTAAAATGTTTCTGTGGGGATTTAAACACAACCTTCTACATTAGGGGCAAAAACCTTAACCACTGGGCTGTAGACCTCAATGCTATGCTCTTGCTGAAAAACCTCATAGAAGTTTCTCTTGTATTATACAAGATAAACTTCTATGAGGTTTTTCAGAAGTAACTTAGCATTGAGCTTTATAGCCCAGTGGTTAAGGTTTTTACCTGTAATGTAGTAGGTTGTGAGTTCAAATCCCCACAGAAACATTTAAAAATACTGGTTACACAAGTTAAAATGGTTGATGTTGGTTAAGACGGGCATTATTTGATCATATTTTACATTTTGCTCCATTTTTTTCTCAATAAAATCTACATTTTCACTGTTGAGAACACCCTGTGTAGTTAAGTTTTATTTAGCCTCTATTTTTAAAAAGTTTCTGTAGGGATTTGAACTCACAACCTTCTACATTGAGGACAAGAACTTTAACCACTAGGCTATAGTGCTCAATGCTATGTCAGTGCTGAAAAATATCATAGAAGTTTCTCTTCTGTTAAAAACAGCATAGAAATTTCTCTTGTATTATACAAGAGAAACTTCTATAAGGTTTTTCAGCACTGACAGCATTGGGCTCTATAGCCCAGTGGTTAAGGATTTTGCCCTTAATGTAGAAGGTTGTGAGTTCAAATCCCCACAGAGACATTTCAAAAATAGAGTCTAAATTAGACTTATATACACAGGGTGTCCCCAAGTATAATGACAATGCTTGGGAATACCCCTTTTATGTTCATAACACTTACTCCATATATGGACATATACATATATAGAGTCAGAGCAGGGACTCCTAAGCTGGAAAATTCCCCACTCTGGAGTCCCTGCCAGGCATGACTGAAGCAGGGGGCCCCTAGAGAATCGGGGTCCTGGGCAATTGCCCCGTTTGCCGGCCCTGACTAGCAATTTAGATGAAGAAAAGTGGTGTTGCCAAAAACCCTTGGATACGGATTGAGATTTAAGTGGATCCCTTCAATGGAATCTATAGACCCTGTGATGCTAACATACTCTAAAAGAGTGTGTGCCCTCAGAATATATAAAATCAAGTGTGTAGGTAGATAATATCATATAAAATCACATATGATCACTTTTAAAATCAAAAATATTAGTGACTCACTTCACCCAGGAGGGTAATGTGGGATAAAGCTCACGACCCCCACACTACACCTCCTGCGCCTGGGTCGCCCGTAGAGGTGTCAGAATCGGACAAAAGCACACTCAGGAGTCTTTTTCTTTCCTTTTATTCCAAAGCCAGGGTGGGGGGAGTGGAGTATGGTGGCAGCTGGAGTACTCGAGATAGCTATTAGCATCCACCATTTATGTCTATGATAAACCAGAATGATTGGGGTCTCCAGTTCACCTGTGATTTTAACCCCAAGGTATCCACATTTCTGGATCTACACATTGAAATCATAGCAAACAAGATTACTACCAGCACCCACTTCGAAAAGGTGGCTGCTAATAGCTATCTCGAGTACTCCAGCTGCCACCATACAAAATGGAAAAGGAATATACCCTTTGGAGAAATGAAGAGAATCCGGAGGAACTGCTCCGATGAAAAGACTCTGAAAACACAACTAGGAGTCCTCAAAGAACGTTTTGTGGATAAGGGCTACCCAAAAAGTCTGATCAAGGCTTCATCTCATAGGATTCTGAAATTAGATTAAAAAACAAGCTTTGAAACAAGCCCCCCCCCAAAACCATTGACCCAAAGGGATATCAATATAATCTCATCACTAGGTACAATAGAGACCACCAGAATATCAGAAAGATACTCATGAAACACTGGAACATTCTGTTAAAAGACCCTATCCTCAAAAATGTACTCCCCAAACTGCCATCCATCACATTCAGAAGGGCACAAACGATTAAAAATATCATCGCCCCTTCCTGCCCCAAACTGCGAGCACCCAATAAAACAATCCTTTCTCCCCCGACAAGAAAAGGGTGTTTTAGATGTGGGGTAAAAAGATGTAAATGTTGTGCAATGATTACCCATGGCACTAGTGAAATTGAAGTAGAAGGTTCATCAGGAATGTGGGCCCTTAAACAAGAACTTACCTGTGGGATGAAAAACATAATATATCTACTCAGGTGTCCCTGTGGCTTAAAATACATTGGTAGAACTACTCAAACCTTAAGGGAGAGAATGTCCGAACATCGCTCTAACATCAAACGCAAAGTTCTAACACATAGCGTATCGCGCCATTTTTCTGAAATACATGATGGCTCTTTAACAGGCCATACAGTAACTCCCCTGGAGACCATTACGTCATCCTACCAACAACTATGCCGGAAGGAGATGTATTGGATATATACACTGAATACCTTATCTCCTTTCGGCCTAAACGAATGTTTAAAATACTCTAATTACTAAGGAAACACTATTGAGATACCCGTAGCAGATATACGTTCCTCAAGGCCAACACTTCAAAACATATCTAGTTACCTCATAAAATTATATTTTTTAAACATGACTTTTTAAACACGACTATATAAGGTACCCATCTTTACGCCAATTATATATAGATTTTTTCGATATGTTTCAGATCTCATAATCTACACTCCGTCGAACCCCCCCTTTTTTACCGATGTTTTTATTTTTATATTTATTCTTATTTTTATTTCTATTTTATTATTTTTCTATTTTTATTTTTATGTTATTTGTATAATATAATTTTTTTATGATCTGTCACACACTTATTTTCACCCCGAATGGATGAATGACCCATCCACAAATGTATTTTACCCCCATCCATGCATATATCTTCTTTACTTTTTGACTAATCGCCTTAGTATGGCTATGTTCCACGATCTTTGAGCTCTCTGTATATGTTATATATATATATATATATATATATATATATATATATATATATATAATGTTTTATATATACACTCACCTAAAGAATTATTAGGAACACCTGTTGTATTTCTCATTAATGCAATTATCTAGTCAACCAATCACATGGCCGTTGCTTCAATGCATTTAGTGGTGTGGTCCTGGTCAAGACAATCTCCTGAACTCCAAACTGAATGTCAGAATGGGAAAGAAAGGTGATTTAAGCAATTTTGAGCATGTCAGGTTGTTGGTGCCAGACGGGCCGGTCTGAGTATTTCACAATCTGCTCAGTTACTGGGATTTTCATGCACAACCATTTCTAGGGTTTACAAAGAATGGTGTGAAAAGGGAAAAACATCCAGTATGCGGCAGTCCTGTGGGCAAAAATGCCTTGTGGATGCTAGAGGTCAGAGGAGAATGGGCCGACTGATTCAAGCTGATAGAAGAGAAACGTTGACTGAAATAACCACTCGTTACAACCGAGGTATGCAGCAAAGCATTTGTGAAGCCACAACATGCACAACCTTGAGGCGGATGGGCTACAACAGCAGAAGACCCCACCGGGTACCACTAATCTCCACTACAAATAGGAAAAAGAGGCTACAATTTGCACGAGCTCACCAAAATTGGACTGTTGAAGACAGGAAAAATGTTGCCTGGTCTGATGAGTCTCGATTTCTGTTGAGACATTCAAATGGTAGAGTCCGAATTTGGCGTAAACAGAATGAGAACATGTATCCATCCTCTGATGGCTACTTCCAGCAGGATAATGCACCATGTCACAAAGCTCGAATCTTTTCAAATTGGTTTATTGAACATGACAATGAGTTCACTGTACTAAAATGGCCCCCACAGTCACCAGATCTCAACCCAATAGAGCATCTTTGGGATGTGGTGGAACGGGAGCTTCGTGCCCTGGATGTGCATCCTTCAAATCTCCATCAACTGCAAGATGCTATCCTATCAATATGGGCCAACATTTCTAAAGAATGCTATCAGCACCTTGTTGAATCAATGCCACGTAGAATTAAGGCAGTTCTGAAGGCAAAAGGGGGTCCAACACCGTATTAGTATGGTGTTCCTAATAATTCTTTAGGTGAGTGTATATATCTTTTATTTTTTACTATATATTGACCTAGCTATAATTTTATTCTTTCAAGTCTTCTTTTCAACTCTTATGCCTACCTTCAATGTTTACTGTAAACAACCATATAGGATAATTATTGATGATAATTTTGAACTATTGAGTATTGATATCTATAAGAAAAACCATTTACCTATCTTTATAATTGTTTTACCCTTTACCTATCTGTATAATTGTTTTACCATTTACCACTTATTTATTGTCTACTATTAATTGCCCTTTATATGTATTATCTAATGTCTATCTGTATCAGGTTGGTCCCCCAGAGTCCTAACCAATTGAACATATAATCTTAATCATTGAAATATATAACATTATAGTCCACGAAGGCTTGTCAATACCAACAGGGTTGCGAGCAGTGATACAAGTTCCCGATCATGTGACTGGGCTCCCGATCACGTGACTTTGCGCCCACTATTCTCCAATAAGGATTTTTACAACTAAAACCCTTATTGTGGGATATATGATACTCCATCCCTTGATGATCGCCACTCGTTATTTACAAAAAGAAGGTTTTGCTACCCCCTCCGAGTGTACTTCCGGTCCTGGTGCATTCCACTGTGGAACGCAAATGAATATGACCAGTGGAGACAGCAGAGGACTGCAGCGAGCGGTACCTCAGATATTAAGCCACATCGTGCCACATCCCTATATGTGTTCTTTATATACATGTTTTTTTCTTCTCTGCTAAATATATCTATTTATTAACCCTAACTTGGTATCTTTCGATCTGATGATCTGTGGGACGTCACTTCCGGTGCGTTCCACTGTGGAACGCATACAGATACCGGAAGTGACATCATTGTAAGTGTTTTTGGCGGTTTTTCTTGTTATTTAAACACGATCGCCTCATTATGATTGTATCTGCTCCTGATGAAGGGGACCCACCTAGAGGCCCTGAAACGCGTTGAGCTGTCCACTCCCCCCACCCTGGCTTTGGAATAAAAGGAAAGAAAAAGACTCCTGAGTGTGCTTTTGTCAGATTCTGACACCTCTACGGGCGACCCAGGCGCAGGAGGTGTAGTGTGGGTGTCTTGAGCTTTATCCCACATTACCCTCCTGGGTGAAGTGAGTCACTAATATTTCTGATAATATTTTTGATTTTATATGTGATCATATGTGATTTTATATGATATTATCTACCTACACACTTGATTTTATATATTCTGAGGGCACACACTCGTTTAGAGTATGTTAGCATCACAGGGTCCATAGATTCCATTTGAGGGATCCACTTAAATCTCAATACGTATCCAAAAGATTTTGGTGCCTCCCCCCTGGTCTTTTTTAGTGTTTCTACGCAACACCACTTTTCTTCCCTATCACCTACCTTGGTCATCAAGGTTAGGTTGAGACCAGTGGCAGCCTGCCTGCCTACACTTGATTTTTTTCTATTATTTTCCTAAATTAGTAGAAACTTCCTAGTTTGCCCTCCTTTGGCGCCCTGCGAAGTTACTCTCGGACCCTCGATCCGTAGGTCTAGTGACCTTTTCTTCTCCCGCTCTGACTAGCACTTTAGATGACATTCACTCTACTATTCACGGAGTTGGTTTCAGGATGTATACGAGTTCATCCTCAGAAAGACTCCAGGCCTTCATCTTAACACTTAGTGGGAGTGATGATCTACTCATGGAACATGGATTTTATTTGGACTTGACTCTACGTGATATATTTTGTATCTGCTTTGTGTCTTTGCTTTAATTACTTAGGCCTATACATGTAATTACTTTATGGATATTCACCCCTACCGTCTTAATTGCCCTTTCCCCGATGCAGACCTATTTACTTTGGTACAGACCCATATGCTCTCTCGAATATGGTGCCAAAACATTTTTAATTTGGAGGGGCATGGCCAGCAGCGCATGGAGTGAGCCGCGTCTTAGCTCGGCTCCGGCGCTACAGCTCTGAGACGGCGGGTCAAAACGCATCATCCCCGCTCAAAAACTGCCTGCACCTAGACAAGCAAGTACTGACTCACCCGGTCATGACGATGACTCAAAGAAAGGTGGCCACGGGCAAGTTAACAGAGTTTTTCTCCGCAACAAGCACTCCACAAGATGGCAGCGGTGGCGCGCTGCGAAGGCAAGAGGAAGCAGCACGTGTAACAGGCTCTCCTGCAGGCACCCAGCCACGCGCGTCTCCTACACAGGGGCCCTTGCTGCAGTATCCTGCTTCCTCCCCCAACAGCTCAGGGATGCATTTTCTTAATACCATTCAGGGGGCTAGTGTGGCAACACCACATGTCAGCCATGAGTCCTCTTCAGGGCAGTTCTTTACAACTGATGGGAGACCCCTAGTACACTGGATAAAAAATGGGGAATGTTCAAACGCAATGTACCCACAGCATTATTCTAATATTAATAACACTGACACACTATGTTAACACCTTTGCAGAAGGAAATCTCCGAAGTTGGGAAATCGCACATCCCATTTAGAGAATAAAATTTCTGAATTTGCTAAAGCTCATAACGAGCTAGTGGACACTACCAATGAAAAAGATGAGTAGCGCAAAAGTAATAGACTTGGAAGACGGCTCTCGTCGCAATAATATACGATTCCGTGGGATTCCGGAAGCTATGAAACCTGACCAACTGCACAAATTCTTGACAGACTTTTTTACGGTTCTCTTACCTACTGCATCTCCAACTGAGCTCTTTGATAGGGCTCACAGAATACCGAAACCTAAAAGATTGCCAGCAGACATCCCTAGGGATGTAATAGCGCGCATTACTTTATATCATATTAAAGAGCACCTTATAGCTGCTGCACGCAACAATCCGGTAGTACCAGAAAGATTTTGCTCCGTTTTCTCTACACAGATTTGTCCGCAGCCACTCTTAGTAGACGTCGGGAATTCCAGGAAGCTACAAAAATCTTGAGAGAGCACAGAATTCCATATAGATGAGGCTTTCCAGCTAAATTGTTGATATCCAGAGAAGGAGGCAAGCTGGTGGCGTCCACTCCATCAGAAGATCTACAATTGATCTCTAAATGGAACTTATCTATACCTTGTGTATCTGTGACACCACCAAAACCTGCCTCCCCAACGCACTTGGAAGAAAAATGGACCAGAGCCAGGCAGAGGAGTTCTCCAAATGACTGAACATGATCGCGAGCAAATAAGCTTTCTTCTTTTTTCTTTTTTCCCTTAGGGAATAATCCTTCATTGTCTCAGGCCAGTATGGCGGAATCTGGGACTTTTTGTATCTCCCCCCTAGTAACGCCACTTTCCTTCTGATCTAGGCGTTAGGTGTTCCTTGAGATGGGACCCACGTTTTTTTGATCTACAGTTTAATGTTTATGTATTTGTTGTTTGTTCTTATTCCTTTTTTGTAGCCGGAGAAAACACTTCACTGCAACTCAAAAATCCTTGGAGCCTGAAATCGTGTAGGTCGCCAGTGATTTGGGTGAGTGGAGGTTGTCAACTAGCGGTCTTACTGGTACATTACAATGGTACTTAAATTTACTTCAATTAATTCTAAAGGCTTAAATAGCCCATTCAAGAGGTCTCAATTATGGTGGGAGGCGATTAAAACTAAATCTGACATCCTTTGTGTACAAGAGACACATTTGCTTGCAGGCGACCTTCACAGACTCAAACATAAGCGTTTTCCTATTATAATTTCAGCAACTGCGGATTCAAAAATGAGAGGAGTCTCTTTAGCAATACGGGATACTATAGCATTCAAGCTAATAGACTCTTACACAGATGAAGGGGGCAGATACGTGATCTTAATCTGTGAATTTAATAACGTGGTATACACTCTAGTAGCTGTATATGCTCCCAATAACAATAAACTTTTTTCAAGAGACTTTTCGCGAGGGTGGGGACAGTCAGGAAGGGATACCTTCTTTATATGGGGGATTTAAACTCACTTATGTGGCCTGAACTAGATTCCTCAGCGATCTCTAAAACAACTCTCCCCTCTAAGGTATTTTACCTAACGCAAAAAGAAGGATTATTAGACGTATGGAGGTTGAAACACTCCACTGAAAGGGATTATAGTTTCTTCTCCTCTGCTCATAAAACTTATTCTAGAATAAACCTATTCCTGACAGACTATAACACCTATCGAAGGGTGACATCCTGCACGATAGGTCACATAGAATGGTCAGACCATGCCGCTATCTCCGTTATGATCTCGGAGCAATATAACGCTCCTCCGACTATACCTTGGAGAATTAATGGAAGGATTTTACATTCTTCCAAATATCTACCCCAGTCAAAGACGACTCTTGAAGAGTACTTCTCATTTAATGATCGGGGAGATACGGGCATTACTCCAATTTGGTGTGCTCATAAAGCCTTTATTCGTGGTCATTATATTAGTATAGCATGCCGATGCAAAGCAGAGCGGGAGGCCCAGTGTGTGCAGCTTACTGACTATTATACATCTCACCCAAATGAATAAACAGTCTTATGACCAGGGAAGAGAAAAAGAACTTAAGGACTTGCACCACAGGTTGCATCTTCTTCAACTTCATAAGTATGAGCTAGCTTTAAGAAGACTTAAAGCATCATACTATGGCCATAATAACAAGGCCACCTCTCGTTTGGAATCTAGATTAAAGGCCTTACAGGCTAAATCCAAGATATCCTATATATATGATTCGAAAGGGGATACGATTTTTGACCCCAGAGGGATAGCAGACTCCATAGCCGGGTTTTACTCCAAATTGTATAATTTGAAGGAGGACACTAACACATCCCAACCTGATTCCAAAGCCATTGAAATGTTTCTTAATTTGGTGAAACTCACACTAATTGAAGTATCTCAACTGGAAATCTTATTATCAGAGTTTACATCTGCAGAAATTACTGTGGCCATTAAATCCCTCAAATCCAATAAAACTCTGGGTCCAGATGGACTTTCCAATGATTATTATAAACAGTTCTCCTCCATTTTGGGGCCATACCTTTGCAGATTGTTCAATTATGTTCGTGACTCAGGGTCCTTCCCCGAAGAATTACTTTCAGCAACGATAGTTGCATTACCTAAATCGGGGAAAACACCGGACAAAACTGAGAATTTTCGTCCGATTTCTCTTTTGAACATGGATTTGAAATTATTTGCAAAGATATTAGCTACTAGATTGGCGGATATTCTTCCTAAATTGATTCACGGTGATTAAGTGGGATTTGTCAAGGGTAGACAATCAGTAGACAGCACAAGGAGATTTCTGGACCTGGTGGGGAGGGTGGAAACCTGTCGAACGCCTTCTTTGCTGCTTTCCCTTGATGCTGAGAAGGCGTTTGACAGAGTACATTGGGGGTATCTAGAAGCTGTACTAAATAAATGTGGGATCATTGCCCTGGCACAAAAAGCCATATTGGCACTATATTCTATCCCATCAGCAAAGGTATTGGCCTCTGGTCACTTCTCCGATTCATTCTATATTACAAATGGGACGAGACAAGGGTGCCCCCTTTCCCCTTTAATATTCACATTGGTCATGGAACCTTTGGCAGAGGCTATCAGATCATCAAAAGGGATTTGTCACGGCTGTATGTGAGCAACAAGAGTATACACAGTAAAAAGAGCTACTGACAGGACCCAAACTAGGGAAGATAAAGGGTGACCCCTGTCAGACACTCAAAGCTCTCCCTATGCTGCTAAAGCACATGCCCGGATCCAAATGGCGGAACGAGGCATGCCCGCGTACCTAAGACTCATGACCACTGTAACCCCTACAATAGTGGAAGGGGCACGGCCACCGGTGCCCTGCTCAGTATATGGAGGGAACCGTGGCCACCTCAGATCCAGTCAGAAAATAACCAGGTACCCAACAATGTCTGCACACTTAGCTGAAGGAGCTGCAGCCGCAGAGAAGACGGATCCAAGGACAGCTGGCAATATCCGGAGTGCTTGCTGCAGCAGAACACAGGTCCAGTGAACTGATAGCCACAAGTGAAGATACTCAAGCAAGAGCTACAACTGAAATGAGAAATATAATCCACGCCCTACAATAGGAGGAGGGGTGATTTAAAGGCAGGGAAATCAAACGCAGGAGGAACAGCTGGGAGGAAGGAAACAGAAAGTAAAGACTTCATCACAGGGGCGGAGAAACAGAGCAGTGAGAACTCCTCCAAGCTCTAGTAGTGACATCATCACAGGGGTGGAGAAACAGAGCTGTGAGAACATCTCCAAGCTCTGGTAGTGACAGTACCCCCCCCCTCTACGGGTGGACTCCGGACACCCAGGACCCACCTTCTCAGGATGAGCCCTATGAAATGCCCTGATCAGGCGAGTGGCTTTAATGTCCGACACCGGAACCCACATCCTCTCCTCAGGACCATAACCCTTCCAATGAACGAGGTACTGAAGAGAACCGCGGACAATGAGAGAGTCCACAATTCTGGAAACCTCAAACTCCAGATTGCCATCAACCAAAATCGGAGGAGGAAGCAAAGAGGAGGGTACCGTGGGCTGGACATATGGTTTTAAGAGAGATCTGTGAAATACATTATGTATCTTCCAAACCCGTGGAAGATCAAGACGGAAGGCAACAGGATTGATGACTGACAAGATTTTATAAGGCCCAATAAACTTGGGACCCAATTTCCAGGAGGGAACCTTCAGTTTAATATTTCTTGTAGACAACCACACCAGATCACCCACATTCAGGTCCGGACCAGGCACACATCTCTTATCAGCCACACGCTTATACTTCTCACTCATCTTTCTAAGATTACTCTGAATCTTTTGCCAAATGGTAGACAAAGACGAGGAAAATCTGTCCTCCTCAGGTAAACCAGAAAGAGCCCTTCCCGAGAATGTCCCAAACTGCGGATGGAACCCATATGCACCAAAGAATGGTGACTTATCAGAAGATTCCTGACGACGGTTGTTCAGAGCAAACTCAGCAAGAGGGAGAAATGAACACCAATCCTCCTGGTTCTCTGCCACAAAACAGCGCAAATATGTCTCCAGATTCTGATTGAGGCGCTCAGTCTGACCATTCGACTGCGGGTGAAAAACAGAAGAGAAGGACAGCCGAATCCCCAGGCGAGAACAGAAAGCCTGGACCTGGACACAAACTGCGTGCCTCTATCGGAAACAATATCAGAGGGAATGCCGTGCAATTTAACAATATGGTCGACAAAAGCTTGCGCCAACGTTTTAGCATTGGGTAAACCAGGGAAAGGTACGAAATGAGCCATCTTGCTAAAACGGTCCACCACCACCAGGATCACCGACTTCCCCGAGGAACGAGGAAGATCCGTGATAAAGTCCATGGACAGGTGTGTCCAAGGACGGGAAGGTATGGGTAACGGGAGAAGGGAACCTGAAGGCCGTGAACGAGGGACCTTAGCGCGAGCGCACGTCTCACAAGCAGCCACAAAACCCTCCACCGACTTACGAAGAGCCGGCCACCAAAATCTCCGAGCAATGAGATCTACCGTGGCTCTACTCCCGGGGTGACCAGCAAGAACCGTATCATGATGCTCCTTGAAGAGTTTGTGACGTAGCTCAGGAGGCACGAACAACTTCCCAGAAGGACAACGGGCAGGTGCCTCAGTCTGGGCAGCCTGGACCTCGGCCTCCAAATCGGAATATAGAGCAGAAACAACTACCCCCTCCGCCAAAATGGGACCCGGGTCCTCGGAGTTTCCTCCTCCCGGAAAACAGCGAGAGAGAGCATCAGCCTTCACATTTTTGATCCCAGGTCGGAATGTAATGACAAAATTGAATCTGGAGAAGAACAGAACAGAGACCATCTGGCCTGTCTCGGATTCATACGCCTGGCCGACTCCAACATATTTTCTTTTATCGATGAACCAATGGAGCATTCGCACTGTGCGGCTTTTTGCTGAATGAAGACACGGGGCAACCCGGGGTTAATAAGTCAGATGAATGTCTGCACAGTGTTTCATCAATTACAAATTGATTGATGTAAGCTGCGAAAAAAGGTGTGTCTGGGTGTGTTGCAACTGATGTTGCTTGAAACCAGTCCCTCCCTATTGGAGGAGGGGTGCTTTCAACTCCTTTATATTGAGGGGCCACACTCAGCAATTTGTTACGACTAAGGGTACTCACCCGAAACGCGTGAACCCTGCCGTGTACCTGATGGTTATGTCTGTCTACTGCTTATAAATAATAAAGAAGAGCTGAAAGAGGACTTTATCTGTCTCCGGGATCCTTCCTTAACTTTTCACTTCCAAAGAAAGACCCTGCATGCGGTCAACCAGGCCAGAAAGCGGATCCATGTCAAAAAAGGACGGTTTTGGTGGATTATAATGTCACGGCTGTATGTGAGCAACAAGAGTATACACAGTAAAAAGAGCTACTGACCGGACCCAAACTAGGGAGGATAAAGGGTGACCCCTGTCAGACCCTCAAAGCTCTCCCTATGCTGCTAAAGCACATGCCCGGATCCAAATGGCGGAACGAGGCATGCCCGCGTACCTAAGACTGATGACCACTGTAACCCCTACAATAGTGGAAGGGGCACGGCCACCGGTGCCCTGCTCAGTATATGGAGGGAACCGTGGCCACCTCAGATCCAGTCAGAAAATAACCAGGTACACAACAATGTCTGCACACTTAGCTGAAGGAGCTGCAGCCGCAGAGAAGACAGATCCAAGGACAGCTGGCAATATCCGGAGTGCTTGCTGCAGCAGAACACAGGTCCAGTGAACTGATAGCTACAAGTGAAGATACTCAAGCAAGAGCTACAACTGAAATGAGAAATATAATCCACGCCCTACAATAGGAGGAGGGGTGATTTAAAGGCAGGGAAATCAAATGCAGGAGGAACAGCTGGGAGGAAGGAAACAGAAAGTAAAGACTTCATCACAGGGGCGGAGAAACAGAGCAGTGAGAACTCCTCCAAGCTCTAGTAGTGACATCCTCACAGGGGTGGAGAAACAGAGCTGTGAGAACGTCTCCAAGCTCTGGTAGTGACAGGATTACAGGCATTAACATCAATGGTGTAGATCACAGAATATGGTTATTCGCTGATGATGTCATTATAGCTTTAACCAATCCTCAGAAGTCTCTACCGGAAGTTATGAACCTTCTTTCGAAATTTAGTGACATTTCATATTATAAGCTCAACGCTAACAAGTCCCTTATCTTAAATATGGGGCTTTCTCCCGGTTAGCTTCTCAGCTAAAATCCCAGTACCCGTTTAAATGGTCACCTGAGGGATTGCCGTACCTGGGAATAACACTTACATTCCCTTCTAAAGAATTGTTTATCTGCAACTATGTTCCTTTGAATAGGACAATCAAATCTGATATATCCGCCTATTCTAAGGTGGAGGTATCCTGGGTAGGAAAAGTTGCAACTACTAAAATGATGCTCTTGCCCAAAATACTGTACTTTTTCAGGAACCTCCCTATTGTTATACCCAAAAAATACATCGCCGGCTTACAATCATTATTGAACGCTTTTGTTTGGAATAATAAAAAGCCTAGGGTAGCTGCATCTACTTTATACAAATCTGAGGCGCAAGGCAGTTTAGTCCTTCCTAATTTATTTTTTTATTACCATGCTGCAATACTTGATCAAGTAAGGTGCTGGTTAGGGGGTGATAATGTACCACAATGGGTTCAGATAGAAAATACATTATAGGCCCTACACCCTTAAAGGACTATTTATTGGCGATCCTTAAAAAAAAAACTTGTTATTGATTCTGTCATTGCCACCAATGAAAGCAAGTTTAGACTCATGGCTTAAAATGGTGGTAAAAACCAATTGGTATCATGGAATATATTTGACATCACCTTACATATGGTGGAACTGCTGATACCAGATATCTCTTTCAAATTGGATAGCTGAGGGAATTACCAAAGTCCGTCAGATCTGGAGTTCAGGTCAGTTAGTCCCCTTCTCAACTCTGGCTAGTTCCTTTCAGATATCCAATAAAGAGTTCTATAAATACTTGCAACTACGATCCCTTTTGGGCTCCCTTTCAAAAATCTCGAGACTCGCTACTTCAACTTTTGAGATATATTTTTTTGGCACATTCTGACCGTATTAAAGGTTTATCAAAAGTTTATAAACTACTTCTGGAACACAGTTCCACTGATGGGGTGTCGGGGTTGGTGAGATGGACATCTGAACTGAATCTACGTAATGAAGAAATTTTTTTGGCATGTGGCATTTACTGCAGCAAGGAAATTTTTGAGCTATGCAACACACCTTGAATCTACACATAAAATGCTATATAGGTGGTATATGACACCTCAACGCTTATCACAAATATATTTAGATGTATCAGCAACCTGTTGGAGATGTGAGAAGGCGATGGGTGACATAAAACACATCTTTTGGGAATGTGAAGCTCTTATTGTCATCTGGAATAAAACACTATCATTACTGAACATAATTTTGGGTACCTCCATACCCAAAGATCCTGCTCTCTGTTTATTACTAATAGGGATTGAGGATTTTCCAAGAGTCGATAGGGTCATAATATTTCATATTCTCACAAGACGTTAATAGCTAAACACTGGCGTTCCATCCACATTCCTTCACTTGATTATATAATACGTAGGGTGGGCTATAATTGCGCAATGGAGGGTATGATGGCTTCCTGATCATGATTTATGGATTGGTATTAAAATATCACTTGTTTGGACCATTGATGGCACAAGGATGTCCCATACACATATCATTGCCTTATATGAATTGTGGGTGCTTGTTATTTTATTTAATTATTTATATGCCAATTAATATTTACCTTTATATTTTATATATTATATTATTTATTGGGTGTCATAATCGTGGCTGACTTATCTTATATGCATGAATATTACAATTTTTTGATGACTCACGTTATAAGCATGGGGGTTATTGTACATGTATTGTGGTAAGGTGCAGGGTACAGTAATGGATGGCAGATATGTGTCACCGAGGTTCCTGGTCTCGGTGAGGTAAGAGCCGGATTTTATGTGTTAACAGCAGAAGCTGTTGACACCTTTAATACTTAGTATGGCTGCAAAGACAATCCGGGCCGGCTTTTACTGGGAGTAGGTAAAAAGTTGGGGGGTGCCTACTCCCCACGTTCCAGAACCAGGTTTTGGAGCTGGGATTTAAATTCCCAGGCAGCAACCTCAGCTGGGAGGAGAAGGAAGGAAAATCACTGTTAGTTTGGGTGGTTTTTTCAGTGTGTGGAGCTGAGGCCTGGACCCCGACACAGGCATACAGAGTGCCCAGCATCCTGTGAGAAAACTTTATGTGGCTGTGCGATCGGCAAGGACAGGACTCATTCCAGTAAAGGAGCCAGGTGAAGCTCTCTGTTATTTTGTGTGTGCAGTGCAGTTTCTAGGTAAAATTTCTCTGAGGGCGAGAGACAAAAAAACTCCCCCCCCCCATCAAAACTGATGAAATCATATCAGAAGAGTACTTGCAACCGTCTCACCATATATATATATATATATCTATATATATATATATTTTTTTTTATGTTTTATGCTTAACACAAGATTTATTGAGAGCAAAAGAAAATCATAAATTACTGCTAAAAGTAGCAGGCAGAGTGGTACAGGAGAACTGCAGTATAAAGGAAGGCAATACCCTTAGAAGAGTAGTCATGAAATACAATCATCAATAATGTGCAAAACCAAAAAACTGTCATGTTAGCATTTAATAACTAACTAAAACCCAATCACAGCAGGTCTCAACTAGCACAAGCAAGTAAATGTACAAAAAACAAGTAACATATAAAACCAGATTCAAAGCATACAGTAGATGGCAAATCGGATTACTGTATACTGTACATAAAATGCATGGAGGTTACACCATGCCGGACAATATACCGTATTTTTCGCCCTATAAGATGCACCGGCCCATAAGACGCACCTAGGTTTTTGGGGAGGAAAATAAGAAAAAATAATTTTTGAACCAAAAGGTGTGCTTTTGGTGGGTTTGGAAGTAATGGTGGTCTGTGGATGACGGACACTGTTATGGGAGGATCTGTGGATGACGGACACTGTTATGGGGGGGATCTGTGGATGATGGACACTGTTATGGGGGGGATCTGTGGATGACGGACACTGTTATGGGGGGATCTGTGGATGACGGACACTGTTATGGGGGGATCTGTGGATGACGGACACTGTTATGGGGGGGATCTGTGGATGACGGACACTTATGGGGGGGATCTGTGGATGACGGACACTTATGGGGGGATCTGTGGATGACGGACACTTATGGGGGGATCTGTGGATGACGGACACTTATGGGGGGATCTGTGGATGACGGATACTGTTACAGGGGGGGGATCTGTGGCTGGCACTGTTACAGGGGGGGGATCTGTGGATGGCACTGTTATATATGTGCCATCCACAGACCCCCCCCAGCCCATAACAGTGCCATCCACAGACCCCCACCCCTTAACTGTGCCATCTACAGATTCCGTGTGCCCCCCCCCGCCGCCGCCGCCCCCCCCCCCCCCAGTATACAAATATAAAATGTATTATTGAATTAAAAGTTATTAAACATGCCCCCCTCACTCCTAATAGTACCGTATGTCCTAATTGCTTCTGTATAATGCCGGCAGGCGGGCCGGGCGGCCGGCGCGTCACTTACTGACGTCACTTGCCTGCGCCGCCTGCTTCATTCATAAAGGAGGCGGCGCAGGCACGTGACATCAGGGAGTTACGCTGCCGCCCGCCCAGCCTGCCTGCCGGCATTATACAGAAGCAATTAGGATATACGGTACAATTAGGAGTGAGGGGGGCATGTTTAATAACTTTTAATTCAATAATACATTTTATATTAGAATACCGGAGTGGTGGGGCGGGGCTATAGTACAGTGACCGCACCGCCCCGCCGCTATTGCCGGCCCCCAGCTCCTCTTCCCAGTCCCTCCCCCGGCCCCCGCTCCGTACATCGCATCTAGCGATGTTAAACTGTCAGCATTCGCCCCATAAGACGCAGGGGCATTTTCCTCCCATTTTTGGGGAGCAAAAAGTGCGTCTTATAGGGCGAAAAATACGGTAACCTCTGTGCCATGCTGTACAATAAACAGTATAACCCCTACACAGTGCAGCGGTATATTGTGTGGCACAGTGTAGAGGTATACTGTATATTGTGTGGCACAGTGTAGGCTATATGTGTATAACATAAGCATATTCCACATGAAAACTTACAATTACTTGGCTTGGCCCTTGGGGATCTCGGACACCACTTCAACACTTTGGCCGGGGGCTCGGTGGAGCTGATGTTGTGCTTTATCCTAATGAGAAAGATTTCATAATAAGGATTTGGAGAAGGGGCAGAGGGATAGCAGAGCAGGGAGAGGCTGGTGCTGCTACTAGGGGGTCATACCATGGGGGAGTAATAAAGCCCACCATAATGCCCCCCCAGTAGAAATAATTCTCCTTATAATGTGCAAAACATACCCCCTTGTAATGCCCCCAGTTGAGCTAATGTTCCCATAATGTGCCAATATAAAATACCCCTTCTCAGTGCCCCCGTAGATGACCCCATAGTGCTCCTCTCCCCCTTCCCTATAGTACCCACCATAATGTGTCTGTCACGACCGCTACCCCAGCAGCAGTCGTGTCGCACCAGACGGAGGAGAAGGGGGACCCTTATCTACGGATGGGAATAGTATGGCCACCCCTGACTAACCCTAAGCTGGCACCTGTCTGCCCTGATACCCTAGACGGGGTGTGAACCCGTGCGGCGAGCAGGATGCCTAAACCCTCAGTCACCCTAAAAAGGCCTAGAGTGGGGAAAGGCCGATGGGAGCACTAGTCACCATCACTCATGTCTAGGAGAACAGCAGGGGAAGACAGCAACAAACAAACTATATCAGAGATAGACTTATCCAGTCACGAGCAGAGAAGGCGATTACAATCACGACAGTCCACGCCGGACAAGAGCTCCACAGCAACACCATCAAACGATCTCCTTCAAAGGTCAGAATAGAACTGGAAGTAAGGACTATATCTGGCAATGACTGCAAGTGAAAGTGAAACTAATATAGTAGCTGGGAGTGGCAGACAGGACTCACCTGAGAAGGATGCCTACAAACTCCCAGTCAGGACAAAAAGGTTCACAAGGCAAAACCCAGATGACATACCCTGAACCACGGAGCAAACTCACAAGCTATCGCGAGTAGCAAGTCGCTGCGACCTTCTCCTCCCAGACCTGTCTGGATCAGTCACAGTCGTGACAGTACCCCCCTTTCTACGAGGGGCCCCTGGACCCTCAAGACCAGGCCTCTCCGGATGGGAGCTATGAAAAGCCCGAATGAGTCTGTCCGCTTTTATCTCTGATGCTGGAACCCACATTCTCTCTTCGGAACCATAACCTTTCCAGTGCACCAGGTACTGAAGAGAGCGGCGAACATATCGTGAATCAACAATCTTTTCTACCTGAAACTCAAGACTGCCATCAACAACCACCGGTGGAGGCGGTAGTGGCAATGGTTCAGGAGGTTCTACATATCTCTTAAGCAGAGATCTATGGAAGACATTATGGATCCTTAGAGTCTGAGGTAGCTCCAGACGAAAAGCCACCGGGTTAATGATCTTAATTACCCTATAAGGACCAATAAATCTCGGACCTAATTTCCACGAGGGAACCTTCAACTTGATATTTCTGGTAGACAACCACACCAAGTCATTCACCCCAAGGTCCGGACCTTCAGAGCGCTTCCTATCAGCCGCACGTTTGTATCTACCACCAATTCTCTTCAAACTTTCTTGCACACTCTGCCACACTGAAGAAAGTGAAGACGCAAATCGTTCCTCCTCGGGAATCCCAGACGGCCCCCCCCTCACTAAATGTACAAAACTGAGGATGGAAACCATACGCACCAAAAAATGGTGACTTATCGGTGGATTCTTGACGACGATTATTAATGGCAAACTCGGCTAACGGTAAATAAGATGACCATTCCTCCTGATTTTCGGAAACAAAGCATCTCAAATATGTCTCTAGGTTTTGATTGGTACGTTCAGTCTGACCGTTGGACTGTGGATGGAAAGATGAAGAAAACGACAGATGAACCCCTAAACGAGAACAAAAAGCTTTCCAAAATTTAGAAACGAATTGGGTACCACGATCCGAAAAAATATCGGAAGGGACCCCGTGAAGCTTCACGATGTGGTCAATAAAAACCTGAGCCAGTGTGTTAGCATTAGGCAATGCGGCAAGAGCAATAAAGTGCACCATTTTACTGAATCTGTCAACAACTACAAAAATAACAGTCTTCCCCGCTGATACTGGTAGATCCGTAATGAAATCCATTGACAGGTGCGTCCAAGGCCTGTTGGGGATGGCCAGAGGTAAAAGACGCCCTGCCGGACGAGTATGATCTACCTTAGAACGAGCACAGGTAGCACATGCAGACACAAAATTCAACACCTCCTGGCGCCATTTAGGCCACCAGAACCGACGAGACACTAACTCAGAGGTTGCCCTACTACCTGGGTGTCCTGCCAGTGTGGAGTTATGGTGTTCTTTTAGTATCTCCAGTCGTAAATTTTCTGGCACAAACAGTTTACCCGAGGGGCAGGAGGCCGGGGCGTCCCCCTGAGCTTCCAACACCCTCCCCTCTAAACCTGAGTGTAATGCAGAGACCACCACCCCCTTTTGCAAAATGGGCTCTGGTACCTCAACATCACCCCCTCCAGGAAAACTTCGAGACAATGCATCCGCCTTAGTATTTTTTGCCCCTGGGCGATAGGTTATTACAAAATTAAACCTAGTAAAAAATAACGACCACCGAGCCTGTCTAGGGGTGAGACGTTTAGCAGACTCCAGATATAATAAGTTTTTGTGATCAGTAATCACCGTGACGGGATGAACCGCCCCCTCCAAAAAATGACGCCACTCCTCAAAAGCCAACTTAATAGCCAAAAGTTCCCTGTTGCCAATATCATAGTTCCTTTCTGCAGTAGACAATATCTTCGAAAAGAAAGCACATGGACGCCATTCACCAGGGGACGGGCCCTGAGATAGTACCGCTCCCACCCCCACCTCTGATGCGTCAACCTCTACAATAAAAGGAAGCAAGACTTCTGGCTGTACGAGAATAGGGGCCGAGGTGAATCTCTCCTTCAGAGATGCAAAGGTAGTTTTGGCTGCATGTGACCATTTGGAAAAATCGGATCCCTTTCGGGTCATGTCCGTCAGTGGTTTGACCACCAAGGAATAGTTTTTTATAAACTTTCTATAAAATTTGGCAAACCCCAGGAAGCGTTGCAATGCCTTCAGGTTCTCAGGCAGATCCCAGTCTATAATCGCCCGGACTTTCTCTGGATCCATACGGAAACCTGAATCTGACAACACATACCCCAGAAATGGCAGTTCTTTTACGGCGAACACAAATTTTTCAAATTTAGCAAACAATTTTTTGGCCCTTAATATCTCCAGCACTTGTCTCACATGGATCTTATGTGTATCCAGATCCGGGGAATAGACCAGGATGTCATCAAGATATATCACAACAAATCTCCCGATAAGGTGACTAAAAATATCGTTGACAAAATGTTGGAATACCGCAGGCGCATTAGTAAGACCAAATGGCATGACCAGATTTTCATAATGCCCTTCCGGAGTATTAAAAGCCGTCTTCCACTCATCCCCCTCTTTGATGCGAACCAGGTTATAGGCTCCTCTGAGATCCATTTTGGAGAACCATTTAGCACCAGCAACCTGATAAAAGAGGTCGGGAATGAGAGGAAGAGGATAGGGATCTCGGATAGTTATCCGGTTTAATTCCCGGAAATCCAGGCAAGGACGTAGGCCCCCATCTTTCTTTTTAACGAAAAAGAACCCTGCAGCCACAGGTGAAGAAGAGGGTCTGATGTGTCCCTTAGCCAAACTCTCCGAAATATAATCTTTCATAGCCTTCCTCTCCGGGCCGGAAAGATTGTATAACCGGGTTTTAGGTAGTTTGGCCCCAGGTAGTAGATTAATCGGGCAATCATATGGACGATGAGGTGGTAACCCCTGACAACCCTTCTCAGAGAACACATCCATAAAATCTGACAGAAAGGCAGGTAAAGATGTTACAGAGAGTGTAGAGCACCTACTACTCAAGCAGTTGTCCTTACAATGTTCACTCCACTCCACAATCTCCCCGGCCTGCCAATCCACCACTGGATTGTGAGTCACCAGCCAGGGAAGCCCCAATACCATAGGAGCCGGAAGACCGTCCAGGACATAACACGAGATATGCTCTTTATGGAGGTCCCCTACCTGCAGATGGATATTATGAATGATCTGAGTTAACTCTTTCTGAGTAAGAGGGGAGGAGTCGATGGCAAAAACAGGAATAGTTCTGCGTATCGGTTCTGGAGTAAAACCCAGAGCCTGAGCAAACCGTGAATTCACCAAGTTGACCCCCGCCCCACTGTCCAAAAAGAAGGAACAGATCTCAGTCTTATTGCCCGCCTCAACGGTAGCGGACAACAAAAACTGAGACATGCGTATGGAGGAAACGAATACGCCCAGACTGTTATCCTCCGCACAATCTGGGGACTCTAGTTTTCCCGCGGCTCCTTTGTTTGTGGTCTCCTGGGTTCTGAGGGACAAACCTTTACAAAATGACCCCTCCCCCCACAACGAAAACAAACCTCTGACCTACAGCGGAACTTAGGAGGATTCACCCGTCTAGTGGCGCCCCCTATTTGCATTGGTTCGACTGGATCATAACAAACCGATCCCTGCCCTATAGAGGCCTCCGTAAAATTTAATAGTCTCTCCCTGAGTCGTCTGTCGATTCTTATGGACAGAGACATAGCAGCCTCCAGAGACCCAGGGACCTCGTATACCGCCAGCGCGTCTTTTAATTTTTCAGACAACCCCTGGCAGAACTGACTCCTAAGGGCCGAGTCGTTCCATAACGTATCAGTAGCCCACCTACGGAATTCGGAACAATATAGTTCAGCAGACCGGTTCTCTTGCCGAAGTCTACGTAGCTTAGACTCAGCCAGTGAGACCCTGTCCGGGTCATCATATACGAGACCCAGGGCTTCAAAAAACTCCTCCACTGATCGTAAGGCCAGAGAGTCTGATGGTAGGGAGAAAGCCCAAGCCTGCGGATCTCCTTGCAGGAGAGAAATTACAATACCCACCCGTTGTTCCTCACCGCCGGAGGATCTAGGGCGTAACCTGAAGAACAATTTGCAAGCTTCTCTGAAGGTTACAAATTGGTCTCTCCCTCCTGAGAACCTATCAGGTAAAGCCACTTTTGGCTCAGGAGTACCTTGGTTTCCCGTAGCAACGGTGGAACCCAAGGATGGCTGCTGCTGCTGCAGCACTGTTGCTTTTAATCCTGCCACTTCAAGGGATAATCCCTGTAATTGTTTCGCCAAAACCGTAACCGGATCCATAGTGGAACAGAAAAATACAAAGCAAAACAGCAAGCAAAAAAAAAAGGAAATGTCACTTTTTTTTTTTAAAAGGCCAGATATACTGTCACGACCGCTACCCCAGCAGCAGTCGTGTCGCACCAGACGGAGGGGAAGGGGGACCCTTATCTACGGATGGGAATAGTATGGCCACCCCTGACTAACCCTAAGCTGGCACCTGTCTGCCCTGATACCCTAGACGGGGTGTGAACCCGTGCGGCGAGCAGGATGCCTAAACCCTCAGTCACCCTAAAAAGGCCTAGAGTGGGGAAAGGCCGATGGGAGCACTAGTCACCATCACTCATGTCTAGGAGAACAGCAGGGGAAGACAGCAACAAACAAACTATATCAGAGATAGACTTATCCAGTCACGAGCAGAGAAGGCGATCCCAATCACGACAGTCCACGCCGGACAAGAGCTCCACAGCAACACCATCAAACGATCTCCTTCAAAGGTCAGAATAGAACTGGAAGTAAGGACTATATCTGGCAATGACTGCAAGTGAAAGTGAAACTAATATAGTAGCTGGGAGTGGCAGACAGGACTCACCTGAGAAGGATGCCTACAAACTCCCAGTCAGGACAAAAAGGTTCACAAGGCAAAACCCAGATGACATACCCTGAACCACGGAGCAAACTCACAAGCTATCGCGAGTAGCAAGTCACTGCGACCTTCTCCTCCCAGACCTGTCTGGATCAGTCACAGTCGTGACAGTGTCCCAGTATAGTTTTTTCTATGATCTAATACAGCGGTCCCCAACCGCCGGGCCGCGGCCCAAGACCGGGCCGTGGAGGATTGTTAGCCGGGCCGCGACGATCAGGGCAGTCTTTAACTCTGTACTAATGAAGCGCTTTCATTATGGAAGCGCTTCATTAGTACAGAAGGACCAGGGAGCGGTGAAGGATCTGTACTCACCGCTTCCTGGTCCTCGGCTCGGCTATCGGCTGTGCATGGCTGCGCACAGCGTGAGGTCTCTCTGTGACCTGACACTGTGCCCCGCTATACACAGCCAGCCAGCAGCAGAATGAAGAGGATCGCGATGGTGACCAGGAGCAGGAGAGGTAAGTGTTTTTTTTATTTGCACTGGGGGCTGATGGCTGACCTGGGGGACATGGGGCTGACCTGGGGGACATGGGGCTGACATGAGGGACATGGGGCTGACATAAGGGGCTAATGGGGGGCTTATGGCTGACATGAGGGGCTAATGGGGGGCTTATGGCTGACATGAGGGGCTAATGGGGGGCTTATGGCTGACATGAGGGGCTAATGGGGGCTTATGGCTGACATGAGGGGCTAATGGGGGGCTTATGGCTGACATGAGGGGCTAATGGGGGCTTATGGCTGACATGAGGGGCTAATGGGGGCTTATGGCTGACATGAGGGGCTAATGGGGGCTTATGGCTGACATGAGGGGCTAATGGGGGTCTTATGGCTGACATGAGGGGCTAATGGGGGGCTTATGGCTGACATGAGGGGCTAATGGGGCCTTATGGCTGACATGAGGGGCTAATGGGTGGCTTATGGCTGACATGAGGGGCTAATGGGGGGCTTATGGCTGACGTAAGGGGCTAATGGGGGGCTTATGGCTGACATGAGGGGCTAATGGGGGGCTTATGGCTGACATTGGGGGGCTTATGGCTGACATTGGGGGGGTTTATGGCTGACATTGGGGGGGTTTATGGCTGACATTGGGGGGGTTTATGGCTGACATTGGGGGGTTTATGGCTGACATTGGGGGGTTTATGGCTGACATTGGGGGGGTTTATGGCTGACATTGGGGGGGTTTATGGCTGACATTGGGGGCTGATAGATGGCTAAAGGTTTGGGGGTTGATCTGAGCCATTGGGGGTCTGATCTGAGGTCTGATTAACATTGGGGGTCTGATTGCTGGTCTGACCTGAGGTGTAATGAAAACATTTTTTTTCTTATTGTTCTCCTCTAAAACTAGGTGCATCTTATAGGGCGAAAAATACTGTACAGTGCAGCAGAGACCAGTGCAGCAGAGACCAGTGCAGCAGAGACCAGTGCAGCAGAGACCATAGTCAGTTTATATAGTCATTATATAGTGTTATATATTTTAATATGCACCTTGTGTTTTGTTATGCGCGTGAATCAGTCAGCTCCGCCCACCCCCTAAGCCCCCCCTTCCCCCCCCCACCCGGTCCCTGGGAAAATTGTCTTGCATGAAACCAGTCCTTGGTGCAAAAAAGGTTGGGGACCACTGATCTAATATATTCTCTTGGCAATATATTCAAGATGTTCCTTTTTATGTGATCTGGGGGATCGGGAGCTCCTTCCTGTATTTGGCATGCATTTTGATGTGCAGGCGAGGGAGATAGCTCGGATGCTCTGGCCGTGATTGACTTCCGGTATTTGGAACGCATTGCGGCCGAACTTCCGGTTTGGCACCATCTTGCGCACGCGCAAATGGTACTTCCTGCACGCCGTTACACATCACACAGCGCCATGGTGTGTCTATATGGTTTCTGCACCGGGGATTTCAACGGGGCACCGCTACTTCTTTGCCCTCCCTCCAATCAAATTTATCACAGGTGACTCTTATTGCTCATTTACTAAGGATGTATTTATATGGGACACCCTTATCCCAACACATTGACCCCTAAGGAAGCTAGCATTGGCTGGTAATATTGCGTGGGGCGTTCTTACCTGCATACCATGTCCGCCAATGTTTTATTCACTCATTGAACATTTTGTCTGGCGGCATATGTGTGTTACATTTGGAACTTGAGTGTTGCAGGTATGTGTGGTGGACATATTTGTAGTCCACACACAATTATGTAAATTGTATACAATGATTTTAATCTTTTGATTTTGTGTTCTTTGAATAAATTGTTACTTTTATACAAGAGGTGCAGCCTTGTTTGTGGTAGTTCTTTGCTTTTGGTTTTCATGGTCCCCTATTAATATCGTGACTTGCGCTCTGTTATATCCATTGGGTGTGCCCCCTGATTATCCTTTATGGTCTCTATAAACAGCTGATGAGCGGGGGTGCCAACCCCCACCACCCTAAGGCCTATTGCACACGACCGTATGGCTTTTTCAGTATTTTGCGGTCCGTAAAAAACGGATTCGCAAAAAATACAGATGACATCCGTGTGCATTCCATTTTTTTGTGGAACGGAACATCTGGCCCCTAATAGAAGAGTACTATTCTTGTCCATTATGCGGACAATAATAGGACATGTTCTATCTTTAAACGGAACGGGAAAAGGGAAATACGGAAACAGAATGCATAAGGAGTACATACCGTTTTTTGGCGAACCGTATACAGAATGCAAAAAAGCGGAACGTAAACGGAAAAAAAAACGTTCGTGTGCATGAGGCCTAATGCTGATGGCCTATCCTACACTGACAGCATTTGTCAGTGTCATCTAATACGTTCCAGAACGCTAAGGGTTACATCAATATAATGCTATGCGATCCTATCAGTGCTACATAGGTCAGGACGGGAGCTCTCACAGACACACGCTGCGAGTTCATCGCATTGAACATGCTTATGTGAAACCAGACAATGCAGCACCAAGGGCAGCATTTATGGAACCTCACCAAAAAGGCCTTCCTCCCATATCTGCCTGAATTTTCCCATCAAGGTCCAGCAGATTTTGTGGAAGTAAATCAGTGCAGTAATGTGGACTGCTGACAACTATTTTCCTGCCCTTGATATCTGCTTGAATAGGTGTCACTTCCCATCCCGCACAGTGTATAGATGGCAGGCACACACACAGGCACTTGAATGGGTCCGCGAACCGTTTTCCGTGAAAAAAATAGGACAGGTTATATTTTTTTGACGGACTGGAACCACGGATCACGGACGCGGATGACAAACGGTGCATTAGCCGAGTTTTCAAATCACGAAAAACGGAACAACGGACACGGAATAAAACAACGGTCGTGTGCATGAGGCCTAAGTGAAATAATGTATTGAGCCCCCAAAATCTGTAGTGTGGCCTCCTAAATACAACATGTCATTTACAGTACTGGTCTATAGGTCATGGTGTAACCGCAGCGTCTGCATCCCCTATAGTTTTGCCCCTGTATTTAAATAGAAACCTTACGGTCATCGACATCCTGCAGTGGGGTTACAATGCATACATACAGCTGGAGTTCAAAAATTTGGGGGAATTTTTCAGAAAACAAAGGGGCACATTTATCAAGCTCGTCTGTTTTTAGGCGTAAGATTAGTCGGGCGTATTTAATTTGTCTGTCTTTCTTTTGGTGAGTATTTATTAAAAGTCGCACAGATGTTGATGAATTAGACTAGGCGTAGTGGTATTAGTCTGACCTCTAGTGGTTGTTTATCAGTACGAAAGATTCGTATTCACTAAGGCCTCATGCACACAAACGTTTTTTTTCTTCTTCCGTTTTAATGGCTCCGCCAAAAAAAGGAATTCTGTTTCCGTATTTACGTTCCGTTGAAAGATAGAACATGTCCTATTATTGCCCGCAAATCACGTTCCGTGGCTCCATTCAAGTCAATGGGTCTGCAAAAAAAAAAAAACGGAACACATACCTAAATGCATCCGTATGTCTTCCATATCTGTTCCGTTTTTGCGGAACCATCTATTGAAAATGTTATGCCCAGCCCAATTTTTTCTATGTAATTACTGTATACTGTATATGGCATACGGAAAAACGGAAACGGAAAGACAACAGAAACAAAAAAACGGAACAACGGGTCAGTTAAAAACGCCAGCCCTGGGGTGGAGCAAAAATTAGACTGTTCCTAATTCTTGCATAAAAAAGGCGCAACTACATATATAGGTAGGAAAAAAGACGCAAAAAATAGTCAATAGACAATAGTTTTTTTTTTTTAAAGAGGTACAGAACATAAGCTCAGCTATCACAGAGCATAAAAGAACAAAGTAACAGCAATACACATATTTGTAGTAATGTACACAGAGAAAGCAGCGTACAATTTAGAAACAAAAAACGAAACTTAGGCATGAGAGTACAGCATATGACAATGTATCATCCTTTTCGTTTAATAGGAGTATCAAAGGTATCTATATATTGGGCCAGATTTATCATTAGCTCAAGTCAGAATAATGGAGTGAAAAAGTCGCAAACTTTTGTGCACTCGCTTAAACTGCGCAAAAATATGCAACTTTTATTGGCTCTGCACTATGCTCGCCAGTTTTCTGAAAGTGGGCGTGTTTTCTTATGTAAATGAATCTCTAGACAGATTTATTATTGGGACTATTTAAAAAGTTGCAAAAAAATGTGCAATTTCACTCCAGTGAGGACCATGCTTATCTTATGCGACTTTTTTATAGAACATGCGACTTTTTCGTAAAGACGTGCGACTTTTGTAAAGCTGCTTACTGACAGATAAACTGCTACCGTCAAAGCACATTTATTACAGTCTTAAAGGGCCGATCATAAATCTGACTTGGCTAAAACTGACTTTAGCCATATGTGAAAGTGGAGTGAGCGGTCAGAGGAATGATAAATCTAGCCCATTGTGTGGTAAGGGAGGGGTGGGGGGCAGGGAAGGGAATGGTAGGAGGAAGTCCTGATTTCTGGAAAGTGTGCCTTAAAGCAGTCACAAAATAGCGTCTGGGAGTGGCGTGGCATGAGCACTTAAGAGCCAAGACAACCATTGGTTGAGGACCCTGGATCTGGACTGAAGATCTGGTGTGTGAATTATTTCATGTTGCATATGCTGTTCAGTAATGGAGGGGGTGATACTTTGCTTCCAATGACGAGCTATCACTTTACGCGTGGCTGTAAGGATATGTGCCACCACCCATCTCCGGTCATAGGGGATGTTTGAGAGCCCAATACACAATATAGCTAGTTCCGGAGAAAGGGAAATATTTAGGTCAGTTACTTCTGAGATAAGGGTTAGAGATTGTTGCCATAAAGGAGAGATAAGAGGACAGAACCACCACATGTGCCCCGATGTCCGCATCCCCGCCAACACATAGGTGAATAATCCACTTTTACATGTGCTAGTCTGTCAGGCGTGAGATACCCTCGTAGCTGGATTTTCCTATTTTGTTCTGCATGGTTAATGCATTTAGAGGGTTTGATTGCCCAAAATAGCGTGTCATGCCAGTCCTCCAGTAAGAAGGTGGCTTTAAGTTCCTCCTCTCATCTAACCATAAATGGCAATTTGTTTACATTATAGCGAGAGGATAAAAATTGGTATATTATAGACAACCCTTTTTTAGCAAAAGAGGCAAGGTTGAGGACTTTGAAAATTGCTGCATTTGAAGCAGGGGGATCACTGGGGGAGAAAGAGGGCAAAGAGTTAGGGAGGTGCCGGACTTGAAGATATTGATAAAAGAATGAATTGGGCAAGGCGTATTGGCCATGCAGTGATTCAAATTGTACTATGGAGCTTCCGCTATATAGCTTTCCAATGGTATCAATGCCTCTGGAGTACCAGGAGGAAAGAACAGGTTAGGAATAAGATATTCCAATGATTTTAGAGGAAATTCTGTCCTATCTAGAGTCCGCGTGAGAGTGGAGTTGAAGAGCAGAAATTTCCAAGCCGCTGAGGTGGCCTATTGGTAGATCAGGTTGGAATTGTCTAAGCGTTTGTGCAGCTAAGGGTACTTTCACACTTGCGTTGTTTGATTCCGGCAGGCAGTTCCGTTGCCTGAACTGACTGCCTGATCAGGCAAACTGTATGCAAACGGATGTCATTTTTTCTGACTGATCAGGCATTTTTCAGACTGATCAGGATCCTGATCAGTCAGAAAAATGCCTGATCAGTCAGAAAAATGCATTGCAATACCGGATCCGTTTTTCCGGTGTCATCAGGCAAAACGGATCCGTTTTTTTTTTTTTTTTCATTTTTAAAGGTCTGCGCATGCGCAGACCGGAAGGACGGATCCGGCATTCCGGTATTTTGAATGCCGGATCCGGCACTAATACATTCCTATGGAAAAAAATGCCGGATCCGGCATTCAGGCAAGTCTTCAGTTTTTTTCGCCGGAGATAAAACCGTAGCATGCTACGGTTTTCTCTTTTGCCTGATCAGTCAAAACGACTGAACTGAAGACATCCTGATGCAAACTGAACGGATTACTCTCCATTCAGAGTGCATGGGGATATGCCTGATCAGTTATTTTCCGGTATAGAGCCCCTGTGACGGAACTCTATGCCGGAAAAGAAAAACGCAAGTGTGAAAGTAGCCTAAAAAACATGTGAGAGAAGATCCTTTAATTAGTGCCTCTTCAAGTTGTAGCCACCTCTGCGGATTGGATGTCTGCCACCATTCCTTGGCTTGTGAGAGCAGTGAGGACCAGTAGTATATTTTCACGTCCGTCACCCCCAGACCTCCCCTACGCATAGCTGGATATAATGCAGATTTACAAATTCTGGGCCTAGTATGGCCCCAAATAAATTTCAACATCTCAGCTTGAATTTGATTTAGTACACATATGGGTATTCGTAGGGGAATACACTGAAGTTTATAAAGGATCTTTGGCAAAATCAGCATTTTGACCAGATTAATCCTGTCTATCCATGACAGGTTATGCTTAGACATGGCTTTATAATCATTCTTGAGTTCTGCATTCAAGGCATTGAAGTTCACCCTCACCAGCTGGTTTGTCAATAGGGGCAGCAAAATGGCAAGATAAGTAATATGATCCATCACGCACTTAAATTGAAACTCTTCCTAGATTCTTTCCCTAGAATCATCAGGTATGAACAGGGGCAAGACACTAGATTTGGTGACATTTATTTTGTAGTAGGAGACCCAAGAGAACCTTGGCAGGACGTCCCATACAGCCCGTAGCAACTTTTCAGGGTCAGTTATGGTTAAAATCACATCGTCAGCATACAATGTTATCGTGTGATATTGTGCGCCGACCAGAATGCCCCCTATATCACTACTCGATCTGATAGCCTCGGCTAGCGGTTCCATTATGAGCGCAAAAAATCAAAGGGGACAAGGGGCATCCCTGTTTTGTGCCATTTGTTATATGGAAAGTCCTAGAGAGGAACCCCGAGGCCAACACTGTAGCAGAAGGGCTTGAATATAGACCCATAATACCTTTGACAATAGGGCCCGAGAATCCAAATTTATGCAGCACACCTTCCAGATACCCCCAATCCACCCTGTCAAAGGCTTTTTATGCATCCAATGACAGGAACAATGCAGGGGCCCTGGTCAGCTCCGCTACGTGGAGAAGATCTATAATGCGTCTGGTCCCGTCTCTGCACTGCCTGCCGGCCACGGATCCCACTTGGTCTATTTTCACCAAGGCTGGTAAGACTTTATGAAGTCTGGAGGCTAGTATTTTTGAGAATAATTTGATATCCGTGTTAAGCAAGGATATAGGTCTGAAGTTGCCAGGAGAGTCAGCTGGCTTTCCGGGCTTGGGTAATGTGACTATTGTCGCATGTAACATCTCAGGAGGTATGTGGCCCGTACTCACGAAGGTATTAAATAGTCGCTGCAGGTGTGGAACCAGAGAAGTCCGGAATACTTTATAATACTTGTTTATGCATCCATCAGGCCCAGGAGCAGAATGCAGTTTGGCTGAACCTATTGCTTTTTCTACTTCTTGTAGAGTGATAGGGGCATTCAGAGTGTCTAGGTCGGGGAAGAGTTAGTGGATCTAAAAAGGCTGCAATATCTAGTACCATCGTTACGTAAGTTATACAGGGATTCATAAAAATCCGCAAAAGTGTCTGATATTTTCTGGGGATGGGTCACTAATTGGGAGTTAGCTGTCTTAAGGTGAGCAATTCTGTTTGCTGCAGTCCTGCGTTTTAGGGCTCTTTCACATGAGCGGATGCCGCGCGTGTCATCCGCAGCGTGAAAGAGAGCCAAGCCGCGCTCCGGACAGCAGAGACACGGAGCATTAACATGATTGATAATGCTCCGTGCCTCTCTGTGATCTTTTCACTTCATGGTGACAACTTTATCTCACTGTGATTTTGTAGTAAAAAGATCACAGAAAGGCAGGGAGCATGCTTGTTTAAATCTCCAGAGTTATAGGAACATGATCAGACCATGTTGTGACACCTATTCTGGAGTCACTAGATTTATATGGTAGATCTATGGAGATAAGGAAATAGTCTATCCTAGATTGTGAGAGAAATGTATAGTCCCGTTCTCCACCATGGTGGTGCCTCCATATATCATGGAGTTGAGTTTCTGCTATAAGGGATTTAAGATCTTTTCTATGTGTTGGGGTTTGACTGCTGGAGTCCAACTCAGCATTTACCAGAATATTGAAATCGCCTCCCACCACAATGGAGCCTGAAGCCACAGCTCTGAGTTTCCGGAAAAGACAGCGGAGAAAAGATACCTGTTTAGTAATGGGTGCATAAACTGTGGCTATAGTTATTGGTAAATTTTCCAATAAAGCCGTCAGTATAATATAACGTCCCTTGGTGTCTACAATCCGGATCCGTCTGACAAATGCATTGAAATACCGGATCCGTTTCTCGTGTGTCATCCGGAAAAACTGATCCGTTATTTTTTATTTTTTTTGCATTTTTAAAGGTCTGCGCATGCGCAGACCGGAAAACCGGATCCGTTTTGCTGGAACACTTAATGCCGGATCCGCACTAATACACTTCAATGGAAATTAATGCAAGATCCGGCATTCCGGCAAGTGTTCAGGATTTTTGGCCGGAGAAAAAACTTCAGCATGCTGCGGTATTTTCTCGAGCCAAAATACGTAAGAGGGACGGAACTGATGCATCCTGAACGGATTTCTCTCCATTCAGAATGCATTAGGATAAAACTGATCAGTTCTTTTCTGGTATTGAGCCCCGACGACGGAACTCTATGCCGGAAAAGAAAAACGCAAGTGTGAAAGTACCCTAAATAGATCGGAAAAAAGTTTCAAAAGTAAGAGGGGGAGATTTATCACAACTGGTGTAAAGTAGAACTGGCTTAGTAGCCCATAGCAACCAATCAGATTCCACCTTTCATTTTCCAAAGGAGCTCTGAAAAATGAAAGGCGGAATCTGATTGGTTGCTATGGGCAACTACAGTAAGCTAGTTTTCCTTTACACCAGTTTTGATAAATCTCCCCCAGAAATTTGTGAATTAGTCTAAAAAAATCTAAATAGTCAAACGAGACGCAAAAGCTTCCAAAACAGGTGCAATTTCAGTAGTAAATGCAACAAAAAAAATAAGACTGTCTAAAACAGCATTTTTTAAACTAAAAACAGGTGCAAACACTTTAGTAAATGTGCCCCAGTGTCTGCACCTGTTTTCATGAGTTATAGGCCTCATGCACACGACCGTATTTTTATTCCGTGTCCGTTGTTCCGTTTTTTGTGATTCTCTGAGGACCCATTGACTTTCAATGGGTCCGTTGAAAACTTGGCTAATGCACCGTTTGTCATCCGCGTCCGTGATCCGTGGTTCCAGTCCGTCAAAAAAATATAACCTGTCCTATTTTTTTCGCGAAAAAACGGTTCGCGGACCCATTCAAGTCAATGGGACCGCTAAAAAACACGGAGGCACACAAGATTGTCGTCCGCGTTCGTTTTTTTTCCTATCATTTGCATGGCAAACCTGTCTTAGATTTTTTTTTACTTTCCTTCATGTCTGGTGATCCTCCAAAAATAAAGGAAGACACACGGAAACAAAAACGGAAACAGGTCACGGAACAACGGAACCCCATTTTGCGGAACGGAACACAACAACGGTCGTGTGCATGAGGCCATAAGCCTGTTTACGACTTTCTTATATTTTTTAAAGGGGTTCCCATATCCCCTTCTTCACCCAGACAGACCCTCTGTGTTGAGCATCAGAGCATTTCTTGCTCCAATGCTCTCCCTTGCCCTGCGCTGAATCGCGGGCGGTTTGTTCACATTTTTTGCTAGGCTGTATTACAGTCTTGGGCAGCGCTAAAGCTCGCCCATTAGTTCCGGTGACGTCACCGGGCTCACTGCTAGGCTGGAGCCTCCACCTAGCATAGCCCGGTACGTCACTGGATCTTAAAGGGGTTGTCCGGGATTGAGGACTTTGTTCCATTAGTACAAGACAGACAGACACATAACATACATCCATGTCCTACCTTTTCCACATGTTTCTGAAGCTCAGTTTTCTTTTAGGAAATTCTTCGCCGGAAGTGAATTTTTCTTAGACGTACCGGGTCCCTTGCAGGAGCGCTGAAGCCTCTTCTTCTGGCTGCTTAGGGAGCCCGTAAAACGGCTAGGGCAGCGCTAAATCCCGCCCATCAGAGCTGGTGACGTCACCGAACACACTGCCGGGCGGAGGCCTCTGCCGGGCAGTGTGTTATTGTAAACAAAAGAGCCTTTGCCCTGCACGATTTAGCGCAGGGCAAAGGAGAGCATCGGAGCATGAACTGCCCCGACGCTCAAGTCAGGGGGGGCTGCCGGGGTGGAAATAGAGGTTTAAGAAAAAGGCCTTGCCCTGCGTGATACAGCACAGAGTACAAAATGCTCCGATGCTCATGTCAGAAGGGCTGAGTGGAGGAAGAAGGGGTTATGTCTGGACCCGGACAGTCCCTTTAAGTATCATTTACCAACTGATTTTGTGCTTGTTTTGGAGGCTTTCGCGCCTGTTGCACCTATTTGGAGTTTTAAGACTAATTCAGAAGTTTTCTAACTTTTGTGCCTATTTTCCGACCTATTTATTTAGGTGTGCCTTATTTAGGAGTAAAAACAGCCTAATTTCTACTCCACTCCAAGGCAGGCCTATTTTTCTGCCTCGGTTATCAGTTGCGCCACATTCTGCCTACCTTCATGGAGATGTGCGCCTGATTTCAGCTCACTTGCGCCACATTTTCATGTACATACTAATTAGACCCGTCTTACTGACTATGAACCCGTCGTCCTGATAAAGAACCGCCAGTACAGTGTTCATTTTAGGACATGGTCAGATATCCTAGTCGGTCAGAGTCAGGTATTGGGGTGAGTATTATTCTGATACTTGACCATGTCCTAAAATGAACACTGTACACCAGAGGTCACAAAGAAAAACACGATTTATTAAGGGATAATAAATGAGGCGCAAATTAAAGACCGGTGTTGCCAATATGCCTTTTTTTTTTACTCCAAAAATGGCGAACATGATAAATGTGCCCCCATGTGTTCTATGCAGGGCGTGACTAGGACAAAAATGTAGCCCTGGCACACACAGCCCCAGCAGCCCGCATACGATGTTGAGACTCTCATCACTTCCTTAACCCCCTTAGAATGCAGCCTATTTTGGCATTAAAGGAGTTGTGGTTTTTTTTTGGCCTCGCCTCTGGGTCCTGGCTGCTTCACTCCCCGATCTCAGCTGCCAACAGTCGTTTCATGCAGCTGCAGCCAATAACTGGTCACAGCGGTGACCTGCCTCTCGTGTCACGTGACCAACTGACATGATGCAGGTCATCTCTGCTTCCAGTCATTGGCTGCTGCGGTGCCAGCGTAACACAAATGACTTCTTCAATAATCTTTGCATCATTTTTTTTACTGCACTTTATAGTAAAAATAATAGTAAACATGGTCAAACCATTGGTGTCAAGCCACGCCCCCAAAATACATGAGGGTAGATTTATCAAATGTGGTGCAAAGGAAAACTGGTTTTGTTGCCCATAGCAACCACCTTTTTTTATTTTCTAAAGGAGCTCTGAAAGGCCATAGCAGAGGTCACTCAGCTTTCCAGGAAGGCGAACATTATACGATTTCACACAAAAAAAAGACAATTATTCACATTTTCTTGAGGAACTGGCTTTCAGTGCCATGGATTACACTACATTCCTGGAAGTGTTCCGTGCATTCTTCCACACTCCCCCACCAGGTGGCGCCCGAAAACACTCCTCATGAGCGGCCATGTTTGTACACCGCAGATCCTCCTCCGCCCCCGGGTGTACCAACGTGGCCGTTCTCTGTGTCACCGGAAGACTTACAGGAAGTGTCAGAGACCGTTCACCAGGCATGGCTGTCCGTGTGTGCTCCGCGCTGCTCTTCTCCGTGCTGCTGCTGGCGGCTGCCGTGTCCCAAGGTAAAGGTGAGAAACAATACACACTGTACTACTGCGGGGGCCGGGGACTGTCACTTTAAATGCACTTCCGGTCTGCGGTCCCTTCCACCTGTCATCCGCGTCCCCCCGGTCCTTACCCCTTGCTGACTGCCCTGTATTAATAATAATACTGGTCCTACAGGCTGTGATTGCTATTTTGCAGATTATTACATAACCCTGATGATGATGATGGATTATGTAAGGAATGATAATATATGCCATAGGTATGGAATATTGCCAGTGGTGGGGGAGGGGCATTAGAGGCCTCAGTACAAAGATGGCCGCGCCCTGCAGGACCCCGGGTGCCCCTTCTATATGGTGACCGGTCTGATTTGTGACATTCTCCATTGGGATCACGGCCATTTTAGCACATTGGTGGACCCAGTGCAGAAATTTCATGAGTGCCCCCCTGTTATTGCCCCCTCACAGTAGTTACACCTCCTTAGTGCCCGCTCCCAGTAATGTGCCACCATACAGTAGTTACACCCCCTCACATTTGTTTCTCCATCTTAATGCCCCCTCCCATTAGTTACATCCATGTAGTGCCCGCTCCAAGTAGCTATGTGCCACCACACAGTAATTATGCCTCCTTAGTGCCCACTCCCAGTAATGTGCACCATACAGTAGTTACATCCCCTGACATTAGTTTATCTGCCTTAATGCCCCCTCCCATTAGTTACGCTCCTGTAGTGTCCGCTTCAAGTAACTATGTGCCACCACACAGTAGTTATGCCTCCTTAGTTCCCGTTCCTAGAAGTTATGTGCCACCACACAGTAGTTATGCCTCCTTAGTTCCCGTTCCTAGAAGTTATGTGCCACCACACAGTAGTTATGCCTCCTTAGTTCCCGTTCCTAGAAGTTATGTGCCACCACACAGTAGTTACACTGCCTTAGTGCCTGCTCCCAATAATTATGTGCCACCACACAGTAGTTATGCCCCCTTAGTGCCAGCTCCCAGTAGCTATGTGCCACCACACAGTAGTTATGCCCCCTTAGTGCCAGCTCCCAGTAGCTATGTGCCACCACACAGTAGTTATGCCCCCTTAGTGCCAGCTCCCAGTAGCTATGTGCCACTACACAGTAGTTATGCCCCCTTAGTGACAGCTCCCAGTAGCTATGTGCCACCACACAGTAGTTATGCCCCCTTAGTGCCAGCTCCCAGTAGCTATGTGCCACTACACAGTAGTTATGCCCCCTTAGTGCCAGCTCCCAGTAGCTATGTGCCACCACACAGTAGTTATGCCCTCTTAGTGCCAGCTCCCAGTAGCTATGTGCCACTACACAGTAGTTATGCCCCCTTAGTGCCCACTCCATGTAGCTATGTGCCACCACACAGTAGTTACGCCGCTTTAGTGCCCGCTCCCAGTAGTTATGTGCCCCCTCCCATTAGTTATGCCCCCTTAGTGCCCGAACCAAGTAGCTATGTGCCACCACACAGTAGTTATGCCCCCTTAGTGCCCGCTCCCAGTAGTTATGAGCTCTTGGCTATATTCACATCTCCAGTAACCTGATCTGGCAGAGACCAGCCTACCGGAGTTCACCGGATCCGGCATTGCACGATACTGCTGTTCACCGCCAGACTCCATGGACTTTAACGGGAAGCAGCCACTTTCCAGCATGAGTGCCAGGTTTCGGCCAGACAAACCCAGTGGCATGCGGTCTGCAGATGAGTCGGGCAGTGATGGCACACAGGAGGTTCAGTGACGGAAGGTAAACAGGATGGGAACCGTCGGCTCTGCTTCCCCCTGCTTTACTAGAAGAAGCTTCTGCCGGCGCTGACCCGAGGCCATCATGTGTGCTGTTCTCCTCCTGCTTATGGGTATAAAAAATATGTAAAAAAAAAATCTCAAACTGCATCCAAACTGCTCAGTGTGAATCCGTCGAGCGGTTCACCACTTGTTTTCCACCTGGGCTATTCCAGTTGAATAACTAAGCACTGTATTCGGACGTGTCCATCGCTCAATCACACTGCGATGGCGCAGAACCCGGACGAGAAGAACGAGTATATCCAGTTCTTATTTCTAGTTGTTTCTGAAACGCCGTCCCGTCTGCAGCGCTGCCCATTCACATCAGTCCGGTCCGCGATTGACCGGTCTACTGACTGCTATGTATAGCCGCACGATATTTCTGGGGTATTTTTGCGCCCAGGTTTTTGCCCGTAAGTGTTATAGCAAGTCAGTCAGTGCGCTTTCAAGACCCTTTAACACAGACAGATGATCAGGGTGGGCAATACCGATTGTGAACCTATCACCTGCCCACATAGAAGTCCCTTAAAGGGGTTCTCTGCAATTTTTAAATTGATGGCTTTTAAGATAGGTCATCAATATCCGATCTGCGGGGGTCTGACTCCCCTGTCCTGCAGTACCAGCTTCCTCCACTACACAGAAGATGGAGCTGTGTACTTTTGTTGCTACTGAAATAAAGCGGATTGGTGAGAGGGCTGGGAGTCCCTGATGACTATCCTAAGGCTTAGCCATCGGTATAAAAGTCCTTTAAAGTGTATCGCCACCTTTAGTAGGCAAGGAAGCGCCGAGCGGGGAGCGTGGCCCTAGAGACTGGGAGTGAAGCAAGGGCAGCGGTTAGGGACTTGTGTATCCGTCCCCACACAGCTCACATGAAGCTTACATCATCTCCACCACTGAGGCAGGCCATGGAGATGATGACACACTGTGCTTCTACCGCCATCTGGATTCTAAGTGACAGGAAACTTTATTAACCTGTCATTATTATTATTTTAGCCCACTAGTGTACATCACTTTTATAATGCACTGATCTTGGGTACCTAGCTGTGGCGTACAGTCTGGCAGGCCTAGGTGCCTATTTTATACCCCCAGCTGCCATGACAATGCATCTTGCAATTGCGTTCACAAGGGCGGGCGATGGTGACAGAGGGAGTCGGCACCCCCTGTCTAATTCAAAAGGAAATCCCAGCAGTCGTCAATTGTGAATAAGGATATTCTTTTTATTCAGTCATAATAGTATGTCTTATGACGCGTTTTGGCTATAGCAGCCTTCATCAACAAAGGTGACATACAAGTGTTCAGTACCATCTTATATAGCAGGTATACAGGTGATGCACTGGTGACGTCAGACGCAGCTGAGATTGCACCAATCAGCAGCTTGGCTTCACAGTGTGCAACTGCAAATCACGAAACACAAAACCTGACGATTCAGTGAATAATTCAAACAAGTGAACAGAATTTTTCTCTCTCAAATAGATGAGGATGGCGTATAAATAATATAAAATAATAGAATACAATAAGAATCAGTGATCGAAACCAAAAATCCTAAGCGCATGACTTCATAATCACGATTCAAACCTCTAGGTTGTAAGGTGTCTAAGGTGCGGATCCAGTAAGCTTCTCTCCGCAAAAGGAGTTTTTTAATGTCACCACCTCTCCTAGGTCTCTTGATCTGTTCTAAAACCTGAAACCTCAATTGTGATATTGTGTGTCCACATTTATCAAAATGATAAGGTAATGGTAACAATACATTTTTCGTTCTAAGGCCCCTTTCACACGGGCGAGTATTCCGCGCGGATGCGATGCGTGAGGTGAACGCATTGCACCCGCACTGAATACCGACCCATTCATTTCTATGGGGCTGTTCAGATGAGCGGTGATTTTCACGCATCACTTGTTCGTTGCGTGAAAATCTCAGCATGCTCTATATTCTGCGTTTTTCACGCAGGCCCCATAGAAGCGAATGGGGTTGCGTGAAAATCGCAAGCATCCGCAACCAAGTGCGGATGCGGTGCGATTTTCACCCACGGTTGCTAGGAGACGATCGGGATGGAGACCCGATCATTATTATTTCCCCCCTCGCCTATGACAGCACCCATGGATAGCATCCGCCCCCTTCCTCAGGACAGGAAACAGGAAGCACAGCCTCTTCAAAAGGGATGTACAACCCCCAACATGCCAGTTCTGTTTCCTGTCCTAAGGGACAGGGTGGATGCACAGCATGAAGAGACAGAGCTGCGGGAGCACCTTGGTTTTGTTACCCGTGGGAGGAGGGCCTACCCGAGCGGCGTAAGCCTTCCTCGGAAGCCGCTGCTGAAGCCTGGACCTCTGGACTCCCCCTCGTTCCGGTCACTCCCCCGTCGGGGCCGCCCTGTGTGTCTCCAGCACGGCGAACCGCTGCGGCCGTGCTGTATGTTCGGCTGCGGTCTGGTGTTCGCGACGCCATCACTTCCGGGTAGGTCAGGCCGGCACTGACGTCATTAGTTGGCGCCGGATCCTGGCCTCCCGATTCTGCAGAGGGAGGAGGCGTGGCCTTGGGCCGGAAGAGGAGGGTGCCGGTACGCGCCCGGCAAGTTCAAATCCAGCCAGCTCTCACTGCAGGCTGGTGTTTTTTGGCCTGCAGTGACCTCCATAGACGAAAGCCAGTGGCAGAAAATGGAGCCCACACAGCGCGCAGAACCCATTGAAACCACCAACGAATCCTTGGTACCGGTGGGGGTAAGAGGGGTGAATGCCCTGCTTTTTTCATTTATTTCAGATCTTGATGGGAGTCTTTGTTTATTTTATGTGTTTAGACTTCCAAAGAGAAAAGGGGGTCAAGGTCCAAGGAGCGGGGCTGTGCTATTTGCAAAGGAAAGCTACCGTCCGGTTGGGGTAAGCCTGCGTGGGAAAATTGTTGGAGGATGAGGCCCCCTCTCTCTTATCAAGCCTAAAAAAGATTATCAAGGATGAGGTTAAAGAATCAGTGAAGAAGTCCTTGAGTAATCTACTTGAAGATCGCCCTTGCACTTCCACTGCTGTCTCTAATCCCGCTTCAAGTGATCAGGAGTTGTTATCGGGATTAGAGGAGGAGGGAGAACTTCCGTCCTCGGATCACTCCCAGGATGAGCAACTGGCAGGGAGACCTCTGTTCCTTCCAGAGAACATTAATTCCCTAGTCGGGATCGTCAGGGCAACTATGGGGCTTGACGATCAGGCAGAACCCCAGTCCATGAGAGATTCCATGTTTGAGGGCTTAGGGCCTAGGACGCTGAAGTGTTTTGATGTACATGAAAACATAACTTCGGTAATTAAGAGTGAATGGAGTAGGCCAGATAGAAATTTTTTTTGTGCCGTCTGCCTTAAAAAGGAAGTATCCCTTCGAAGACAAAGCCTCAGCTGACTGGGATAGAGCCCCGAAGCTAGATGCTCCGGTAGAGAAAATCTCTAAGAGAGCAGCACTCCCGTTTGAAGACTCGGGTACTCTGAAGGATCCAATGGACAGAAGAGCCGAGGTCTATTTAAAGAAGAACTGGGAGGCGACAGCTGGCTCATTCAGGCCCGCTATAGCCGCCACTTCTGTTGCTAGGTCTTTAAAGGTTTGGATGAAAGAGATGGAAGAGCAAATAAAGATGGGAGCGCCCGTGGAACAATTGCTCTCGTCATTTCCAACTCTGTATAGTGCCATCGACTTTTTAGCAGATGCCTCAGTGGACTCCCTGAAGCTGTCAGCGAGAGCCGCAGCTCTTTCAAATTCCGCCCGCAGAGCGATTTGGTTAAAGGACTGGAAGGGAGATGCAGGTTCAAAGGCGAAATTGTGTGCTATTCCCTGTCAGGGGGAATTTCTCTTCGGGCCCACGTTGGACGATCTGCTGGAAAAGGCTTCTGACAGAAAGAAGGGTTTCCCTTCTATGCATCAGCAGCCTCCTAAAAAGCCCTTTCGTTCTCAGACATCCAGATTTAACTTCAAGAGAAGAGAAACTCCCAGACAGTCTGGTAATGCGGCTAGAAGGAACAAGGGGTTTCTTTTTTCAGGTGGAGAGGCCTCTAAAAAACCTCCGCAATGACGCCAGACCCCCGGTTGGAGGTCGTCTCTCCCTCTTCGCAGAGCAGTGGCGGAAGATCTCGAACAGCCCTTGGATTCTTTCAATCATTTCAGAGGGCTATTGCCTGAACTTCCTAAGAACTCCTCCAGAGAGATTCGTTTTGACGGACTATCGCTCCAGCCCAGAGAAGCTAGAAGCATTAAGTCTGGAGATTTCGGATTTACTGAAGAAAAGGGTCCTGCAGGAGGTCCCAGCTCAAGAGAGGGAGACGGGATACTATTCAACGCTTTTCCTTGTAAAGAAGCCAAATGGCACCTTCCGTACTATAATAAATCTGAGGCTGCTCAACAAATACCTGGTGTACGAGAGGTTTCGTATGGAGACTATCAGTTCCATAATCCCAAATTTATTTCCAGGCTGCTACATGGCGACCCTGGATCTCAGGGACGCTTATTACCACGTTCCAATCCATCCCAGTCACCAGAGGTATCTAAGAGTAGCAGTTCAGTTCCCGGACAGACTCCTACATGTACAGTTTCGGGCCCTGCCGTTTGAGTTGTCTCAGGCACCCAGGCTTTTCACAAAGATTGTAGCAGAGATGATGGCTCATCTGAGGGAGAAGGATCTGATTGTCATTCCCTATCTAGACGATTTCCTCCTTCTCTCTCGAGAACCAGGTCAATTAATCGATCAGATTTCCTGGTTCAGGGAGGTGCTGGTGAAGTTGGGTTGGGAGTTAAATCTCCAGAAATCCAATCTTGTGCCAAGCCAGATATGCACCTTTCTGGGGCTACTCCTCGACTCCCAGAAACAAACGTGTTTTCTTCCAACACGGAAAATTTCTCTGCTAGTCTCCAGGGTTCAGGACATTGTAGCCCGCCACTCCATCTCTTTAACCCCTTAAGGACCGGGCTCATTTTCACCTTAAGGACCAGGCCATTTTTTGCAAATCTGACCAGTGTCACTTTAAGTGCTAATAACTTTAAAACGCTTTGACTTATCCAGGCCGTTCTGAGATTGTTTTTTCGTCACATATTGTACTTCATGACACTGGTAAAATGAAGTCAAAAAAATTTTTTTTTTTGCACAAAAAAATACCTAATTTACCAAAAATTTGAAAAAAATTAGCAAATTTCAAAGTTTCAGTTTCTCTACTTCTGTAATACATAGTAATACCCCAAAAAATTGTGATGACTTTACATTCCCCATATGTCTACTTCATGTTTGAATTGTTTTGGGAATGATATTTTATTTTTTGGGGACGTTACAAGGCTTAGAAGTTTAGAAGCAAATCTTGAAATTTTTCAGAAATTTACAAAAACTCAATTTTTAGCGACCAGTTCAGGTCTGAAGTCACTTTGCGAGGCTTACATAATAGAAACCACCCAAAAATGACCCCATCTAAGAAACTACACCCCTCAAGGTATTCAAAACTGATTTTGCATACATTGTTAACCCTTTAGGTGTTGCACAAGAGTTATTGGCAAATGGGGAGGAAATTTGAGAATTTCATATTTTTGTCAAATTTTTCATTTTAACCCATTTTTTCCACTAACAAAGCAAGGGTTAACAGCCAAAAAAGATTGTATCTTTATTGCCCTGACTCTGCCGTTTACAGAAACACCCAATATGTGGCCGTAAACTACTGTACGGCCACACAGCGGGGCGTAGAGTGAAAGGTGCGCCGTTTGGTTTTTGGAAGGCCGATTTTTATGGACTGGTTTTTTGACACCATGTCCCATTTGAAGCCCCCTGATGCACCCCTAGAGGAGAAACTCCCTAAAAGTGACCCCATCTAAGAAACTACACCCCTCAAGGTATTCAAAACTGATTTTACATACGTCGTTAACCCTTTAGGTGTTGCACAAGAGTTATTGGCAAATGGGGATGAAATTTGAGAATTTCATTTTTTTGCCTAATTTTCAATTTTAACCCATTTTTTCCACTAACAAAGCAAGGGTTAACAGCCAAACAAGACTGTATCTTTATTGCCCTGACTCTGCCGTTTACAGAAACACCCAATATGTGGCCGTAAACTACTGTACGGGCACACAGCGGGGCGTAGAGTGAAAGGTGCGCGGTTTGGTTTTTGGAAGCCAGATTTTGCTGGACTGGTTTTTTGACACCATGTCCCATTTGAAGCCCCCCTGATGCACCCCTAGATTAGAAATTCCATAAAAGTGACCCCATCTAAGAAACTACACCCCTCAAGCTATTCAAAACTGATTTTACAAACTTTGTTAACCCTTTAGGTGTTGCACAAGATTTAATGGAAAATAGAGACACAATTTCAAAATTTCACATTTTTGGCAGATTTTCCATTTTAATATTTTTTTTCCAGTTACAAAGCAAGGGTTAACAGCCAAACAAAACTCATTATTTATGGCCCTGATTCTGTAGTTTACAGAAACACCCCATATGTGGTCGTAAACCGCTGTACGGGCACACGGCAGGGCGCAGAAGGAAAGGAATGCCATACGGTTTTTGGAAGGCAGGTTTTGCTGGACTGTTTTTTTTGACACCATGTCCCATTTGAAGCCCCCCTGATGCACCCCTACAGTAGAAACTCCAAAAAAGTGACTCCATTTTAGAAACTACGGGATAGGGTGGCAGTTTTGTTGGTACTAGTTTAGGGTACATATGATTTTTGGTTGCTCTATATTACACTTTTTGTGCAGTAAGGTAACAAGAAATAGCTTTTTTGGCACGTTTTTTTTTTTGTTATTTACAACATTCATCTGACAGGTTAGATCATGTGGTATTTTTATAGAGCAGGTTGTTACGGACGCGGCGATACCTAATATGTATACATTTTTTTTTATTTATGTAAGTTTTATACAATAACTTCATTTTTAAAACCAAAAAAATGTTTTAGTGTCTCCATATTCTAAGAGCCATAGTTTTTTCAGTTTTTGGGCGATTATCTTGAGTAGGGTCTCATTTTTTGCGGGATGAGATGACGGTTTGATTGGCACTATTTTGGGGTGCATATGACTTTTTGATCGCTTGCTATTACACTTTTTGTGACGTAAGATGGCAAAAAATGGCTTTTTTTACACTGTTTTTATTTTTATTTTTTTACGGTGGTCATCTGAGGGGTTAGGTCATGTGATATTTTTATAGAGCCGGTCGATACGGACGCGGCGATACCCAATATGTATACTTTTTTTTTATTTATGTAAGTTTTACAGAATGAGTTCATTTTTGAAAAAAAAAAAATCATGTTTTAGTGTCTCCATAGTCTAAGAGCCATAGTTTTTTCAGCTTTTGGGCGATTATCTTGAGTAGGGTCTCATTTTTTGCGGGATGAGATGACGGTTTGATTGGTACTATTTTGGCGTACATGCGACTTTTTTGATCACTTTTATTACCTTTTTTGGGAAGTAAGGTGGGCAAAATTTCAATTTTCTCATAGTTTTTATTTTTTTATTTTTATGGCGTTCACCGTGCGGGGAAAGTAACATGACCATTTTATAGATCAGGTCGTTACGGACGCGGCGATACCTAATATGTGTAGTTTATTTTTTTTTTTTTTATTTTTATTCAGTGATAAATGTTTTTTTTTTTAATCTTAACTTTTTTCACTTTTTTTTACATTTTTGTGACCCAGACCCACTTGGTTCTTGAAGATCCAGTGGGTCTGGTGTCTGTATAATACAGTACAGAACAATATATATTGTTCTATACTGTATTTTACTTACACTGAACAGATCTATGCTTTTAGCACAGATCTGTTCAGCACCATGGACAGCAGGACGCCTGAGCAGGCGTCCTGTTGCCATGGGAACCCTCCCCGTCTGCTCAGAACTTCGCAGACGGGGAAGGGTAAGCACGGGGCTGAGGGGGGCTCTCTGGGGGCTCTCTCCCTCTCCATCGGGGGGCTGCAAAGGCACAGCAGCCCCCCGATGGAGAGGGAGTGAGCTCCCTGACCGATGACAGTTAACTTTTTCCATACAGCGGTCCGTACGGACCGCGGTATGGAAAGGGTTAAACGGCTGACATCTTCACAGATGTCAGCCGTTTATACCAGGGTGCCAGCAATGTGCTGGCACCCTGGTACAACCACTAGAAGCCAACGATCGTTCATGGGGAGGCGGGCGGGGGATCGCGATCCCGCCTGCCGCACCGCCCGCCTCCCGCAACGCCCCCACCGCCTGCGACACCCCCCCCGCACCACCCTCCGGCATAAAATCGTGCAGGGGTGCAGGGGGGGGGTGAAAAATATTTATTTTAGCCACTCTAAAGTTTCTGATCCCCGCGGTCAGGGACCGCAGCGATCAGAAACTGCAAAAAGCGCAGCAAACCGCAGGTCTGAATTGACCTGCGGTTTGCTGCGATCGCCGATACGGGGGGGTCAAATGACCCCCCCCTGCATTGTTACGGGATGCCGGCTGAATGATTTCAGCCGAAATCCCGTTCCAATTAACCCCTGGGGCGCCGGAATACAGATTTTAAGTCAGGACGTACCGGTACGTCCTGGGTCCTTAAGGACTCGGGAAATAGGGCGTACCGGTACGTCCTAGGTCCTTAAGGGGTTAAGAGAAGCTATGTCAGTTCTAGGCCTAATGACGGCCGCAATCCCGGGGGTGGAATGGGCCCACTTCCACTCGAGGTCACTTCAATTGCAGATCCTGGGGGTTTGGGACAAAGATCCCCAATCCTTGGATTCTCTCTTTTTCCTTTCAACCCAAACGTTAAACGATCTAGAATGGTGGACGGTGCCTTCCAACCTTCAAAAAGGAGTCCCTTGGTCAAGGAAGGATCCCCTTACTCTGACTACAGATGCAAGCCCTTGGGGTTGGGGAGCTCACACAGATTCTCTACTTCTGCAGGGACAGTGGAATCAGGAGATAGTTCCCAAATCTCACAATTTCAAGGAGCTTCTAGCGATCCTCATGGCCTTGAAGAGGAGCCTCCACCTCTTAAAAGGCAGAAATATTTTGGTCTACTCAGACAACATGACGGCAGTAGCTCATATCAATCGTCAGGGGGGGACCAGATCTCCAGACCTAATGTCTCTCACCAAAGAGATTTTCGAGCTAGCAGAGGGTTTCCTTCCATCAATCAGAGCAGTACACTTAAAGGGAAAGGAGAATGTGACGGCGGATTTTCTGAGCAGGCATTGTGTTCGACAGGGGGAATGGTCCCTGAATCAACAGGTCTTCAGCGACATTGTGGCTCTTTGGGGTCTCCCAGTGGTAGATCTCTTTGCCACAAGGGGAAACAGAAAAGTGAAAAGTTTCTTCTCTCTGTCCCCATTAGAGCGGCCCACGGCGGTGGACGCATTGGCCCAATCATGGAGAGTAGGCCTCCTGTACGCCTTTCCTCCTATAAAACTACTCCCAAGAGTCCTGAGGAAGATTCGGGAGGAGAAGGCCCTAGTAATTACTATAGCCCCCTTTTGGCCCAGGAGGGTCTGGTTTTCCTGGCTAAGGAGGATGTCAGTAGCGGATCCCTGGGTACTTCCTGTCTTCCCGGGGCTACTAGTGCAGGGGCCGATACTTCATCCAGAGTTAGAGAGCCTGCACTTGACAGCCTGGCTGTTGAGAGGCGGATCCTAGAGATGAAGGGTCTCTCTGGGGAAGTGATAAACACCCTTTTGTCCAGTAGGAAAGCTGTTACTTCTAAGATCTATTTGAGGGTTTGGAGGGCCTTCCTTAGATTTGCAGATAAGCCAGTTAATGTCTTGGAGCCCCCCGAGTTGCCTCTAGTCCTTAGCTTCCTCCAGGAGGGCTGGAATAAAAAACTGAGGCCTAGTACTTTGAAGGTTCATATCTCTGCCTTAAGTGCTCTCTTTGAGTATAAGTTAGCAGACCACCCCTGGATTAAAAGATTTGTAATTGCAATGTCTAAACTTGCTCCCGTCCAGAAGTCTAGAGTTCCCCCCTGGGATCTAAATCTAGTCTTGTCTGCCTTAACCAGGGATCCCTTTGAGCCTATTAAGGATATCTCAATAAAGATCCTAACCTATAAATTAGTTTTTTTGCTAGCCATTACTTCAGCTAGAAGAGTGAGTGAGATATCGGCCTTCTCAATCGAGAGACCATATCTTAATATTTTAGAAGATAGGGTTATTTTATCTCCTGACCCTGCCTTCCTTCCAATGGTTTCATCATCCTTTCACCGGTCTCAAGATTTTTACCTTCCTTCTGTTCCTCACCCAAGAATCAGAAGGAAAGGGAATTCCATTGCCTCGAGGTTAGAAGGTGTCTAATTCAATACCTTTCTGCCACTCAGGACTGGAGGTCGTCCTCTAAACTTGTGGTTTCTTTTCAGGGACAGAAGTAGGGCTCCCCTGCTTCCTCTCAGTCCATTGCCAGATATATAAAAAAAGCCATTTATCTTGCATATTCCTCTAAAGGGGTTCCTCCTCCTGCCGGGTTTGGAGCACACTCAACAAGAGCGGTGTCTACATCCTGGGCAGAAAGAGCTTCCGCTTCTATTGACCAGATTTGCAGAGCTGCTACGTGGAGTTCTTCTCATACCTTCTTTAAGCACTATAGACTGCAGCTTCCTTCACAGGGAGGTTTAGGGTTTGGGCGTAAAGTCCTCCAAGCAGTTGTCCCACCCTAGATAATCTCGCCTAGATATCCATGGGTGCTGTCATAGGCGAGGGGGGAAATATAGGATTACACTTACCGGTAATCATTTTTCCTTGAGCCTATGACAGCACCCGCCTAATTCCCTCCCAAAAAAAAATAAAATATATATATATTTATATATTATAGAGAGAGATATACGTGTGTGTTTACATATACTTCTATGTACACACGGATATAAGCATTTGTTCTGTTGTAGATTTGTTGTGGTGTAGTCTGGTTTTTGTCTCCTTAGTTCTTGGAATAGGACTGGCATGTTGGGGGTTGTACCTCCCTTTTGAAGAGGCTGTGCTTCCTGTTTCCTGTCCTGAGGAAGGGGGCGGATGCTATCCATGGGTGCTGTCATAGGCTCAAGGAAAAATGATTACCGGTAAGTGTAATCCTATATTTTTCCTTATAACATGGTTATAAGGGAAAATAATAGCATTCTGAATACAGAATGCATAGTACAATAGGGCTGGAGGGGTTAAAAAATAAATAAATAACTCACCTTAGTCCACTTGATCGCGATGCCCGGCATCTCCTTCTGTCTCCTTTGTTGAACAGGACCTGTGGTGAGCATTATTTACAGGTAAAGGACCTTTGGTAACGTCACTCCGGTCGTCACATCATGATCTTTTACCATGGTGATGGATCATGTGATGATCGGAGTGACGTCATCAAAGGTCCTTGACCTGTAATGGACGCTCACCACAGGTCCTGTTCAGCAAAGGAGACAGAAGGAAATGCCGGGCATCGCGATCAAGTGGATTAAGGTGAGTTAAATTATTTATTTTATTTTTTTAACCCCTCCAGCGCTATTTTACTATGCAGTCTGTATGCAGAATGCTATTATTTTCCCTTATAACCATGTTATAAGGGGAAATAATACAATCTACAGAACACCGATCCCAAGCCCGTTCGGGTTTGGGTACCAAACATGCGCGATTTTTCTCACGCGCGTGCAAAACGCAGTACAATGTTTTGCACTCGCGCGGAAAAATCGCGGGTGTTCCCGTAACGCACCCGCACATTTTCCCGCAACGCCCGTGTGAAAGAGGCCTAATTGAGGACTTCTGTTTCCCTATCCTATCCCTAACCGCCTGTATGGTTTCACCTATGTAGGCTAAACCACAAGGCTATTTTATCATGTAGAGGACATTGGTTGATTCACATGTAAAAAAAAAAAAAGCCCCTGGCTTTAAATGCTTGTCCCGTGTGTGGATGATAAAACTCTGTGCCCTTGATAATATTGTAACATTGGAAACAGTGGAGACAGGGGAATGTGCCCCTCTTCACTGCTCCCAATCTGCTCTGTCTCATAATAGTTCTAGGACTACCCAAGTCGGCCACCGCTCCCATTCATTTCTATGGGGCCGACGGAAATAGCCAAGCCAGCGCTTGGCTATTTTTGTCGGCGCTCCATAGAAATGAATAGAGGGCGGCAGATAGGGACCCGCACCTGTCAGACAATGGGGGCATATCTTACAGGGGTTATCCTGTAATTTATATTGATGACCTATCCCGACACCCGGGACCCCCACCGATCAGCTGTTAGAAGAGGCTAGCACTCCGTGAGCACCGCGGCCTCTTCCTAGGCCATTTGATGTAACCGTACATCGGTCACATGGCCTGGTTGCAGCTCAGCCCCATTGAAGTGAAGGGGGCTGAGCTGCTGTACCATGTACGGCGCTGTGCTCGAACCGCCGCGGCAGCTCCCTGTAACAGCTGATTGGCTGGGGTGTCGGGAATCGGACCCTGCCGATGTGATAATCTACTTATCGGGATTACCCCTTTACGTCAGTGCCACGCGGTGTTAGAGCGGCCTGTTTGGGGTCTGTTCAGCTCCTGAATTAATGCTGCAGGAGCTGACTAGACTCGGCACAGACTGCACCGCTCCACACCGGAAAAAGTCTCATGCTAAGAAATTAGCGTGCGACTCTTTGCAAAGCATAGTAATGCTGCCTTGTACAGGTTTCTATGACGCCCGAACGTTAATGCAACCTCAGGTCAGTATTATTTATTTCTCATTGCTTCTTTAAAGGGGTTGTCGTGTGGCATTTATCACGTAGAGAAAGTTAAAGAGGACCTTTCACCGATCCTGACATTGTGAACTAAGTATACAGACATGTAGAGCGGCGCCAAGGGATCCCCCTGCACTTACTATCATCCCTGGGCGCCGCTCCGTTCTCCCGTTATTTCCTCCGGTATGTTCGGGGACTTGGTTATAGTAGGCGGGTTCTGCTGGGCGTCTCCTTCTCCTAGGCTGTAGCGCTGGCCAATCGCAGCGCAGAGCTCACAGTTTTTTTCTCCCAGGCTGTGAGCTCTGCGATGCGATTGGCCAGAACTACAGCCTAGGAGAAGGAGATGCCCAGCAGAACCCGCCTACTATAACCAAGTCCCCGAACATACCGGAGGACATAACGGGAGAACGGAGCGGCGCCCAGGGATAATAGTAAGTGCAGTGAGATCCCCGGGCGCCGCTCTACATGTCTGTATACTTAGTTCACAATGTCAGGATCGGTGAAAGGTCCTCTTTAATACAAGGCACTTACTAATGTATTGCGATTATCCATATTGTCTCCTTTGCTGGCTGGATTCATTTTTCTATCACATTATACACTGCTCGTATCCATGGTTACGACCACCCCGCAATCCAGCATAGGTGGCCATGCCTGCACACTATAGAAAAAAGGACTGCTCTCTCTGGTGGCCGGGACCATAGGAGGGCACATACGCACGGCCACCTCTGTTGTATAACAGGGTGGTCATAACCATGGAAATGAGCTGTGTATAATGCCATGGAAAAATGAATCCAACCGGCAAAGAAAGCAATATGGATAATAACAATACATTGTTTTAACTGCATCTACATGATAAATGCCATTTGCTGAAGTGAGACAACCCCTTTAACGCCATCCTGTCCACAGCACCGTACCAGTCACATCATTGCCCGTCACCATAGGGGCTCCCAGTTTATTTTCCCTATCTCAGACCTGCACACTGAGTCAATTTCATAGGAAGCCAAATAACCTATAAATGTCTTCAGATGAGTGGGAGGAAGCCAGAGAACCAGTACGTGACTGTAAGCAGGTCACATAAGTGGTGGTTTTAGTCAGCAGATCTACTTGGAATCCCCGATATTGCCTCCTAACAAGTCACTGATATCTGAGGTTGCTTTGATGTTTACCTGGCAGACCTTGTGTCTGATAAGCGGTGCCAGGAGAGACTGACCACCTATTTTTGTTCCCCGTTGAAATAAGTCAGCTGTCTGATGTGCTGGCTAATTTCTGTGAATACAGGCTGATTTTCTCATCATCTGAAGGCCACCAGTGGTCCTCTAACCTATGGCTTCCAGCGGTGACACTACAGCGGCCATCATGCTCTTATCGCTCCCTGGTGGCTTCCGAGACTCATATTAGCAGCAGATCGGTGGTGGCTATGTGTATTGCCCTTTATTGGGCATTGAGGTTATTCCCGTCACTCTAAGGGCCCATTCACACGGCCGTGTTGCCGACTGCAAACCGTGGGTCCACAAAACACGTGCATCGGCTGTGTGAACTACGCATAACGGTGCAGACCCATTGACTTGAATGAGTCCACGATACGCAAAGTGCGGTGAAAGATAGGACTTTGCACGGATCGGAAGACTTTCCGTGAGCTTCTGGGTCTGTGTCTCCGCGCCGCAAAAGATAGGGCATGTCCTATCTTTCGCTGTATCTTGTTCAAGTCAGTGGGTCCTCATCATGATGCAGAGTTCCCATGACTGGTGCCCGTGTTTTTCAGACCGCAACCGGGCAATAGCGGCAACACGATTATGTGAATGGGGCGTAACAGATGGGAATATCCTCTTAAATCCATTTAGGCTGCATTCACCCAATGGTGAAAAATAACAGCCATTCAAAAAAAGATAAACTGTCCATTTTTTTGGGCCATTGCGCGTCCATTTCCAGCGCGTCTAACGCTTGTTACTTCTGGTTTTTATCTTTTTTTAAGAACTGTGTTCTTGTAGCAGTCAGATATTATTCATTCGCTCCCTTGCACCCCCACGTTACACACAGCAGTGCCGCCATAGTTTCTTTTTTCTCATTATGCTCACATATTATTCACCGTTCCTCAAGGTTTTTTTTCATTTTACATAAGCCCCAGCTCTCTTCCACATATTAAAAGATCTTGGAGAACCCCTTTAAGGATTTGTTGTTCCTGTATATTTTCTAAATGGCGGTTGAAAATCGTCAAGTTGATAGTCAGTGGAGTCCGTCTGGACGTGTATATAGGGACTTTTGTTATTAACAGGCAATGTGAACAGCCCCATAGACTTCTCTGTTTCTGAAAATGACTGACACTTGGTTTTCACTATTGTGTGAATAATGCCTAACTTCTTCTCTGCTTTGTAGTTCTCCACTTCTCCATTTCTTGTCCACCTGCCTCAGTATGGTATGAAGTGTTCTTCTTATGACTTCCATTCTAGACTTTGCTGGTCAGAGATCTTTGACTTTTCACTTTTGCATCACATGGCAGCCACAGTCATGGCATGTCCCCACCACAACCTCGTTTGCCCCCCAGAGACCCAGCCTCATAGGCCCTCCATGAATCCAGCCTGTGCTTTGTGCAAGGCTTCTTCTCTTTTCATCTAATGTCTGTCACCCCTGCGTATTGGCTGCAATGTCAGCTACAGTATCTCACAAAAGTCGGGACACCCCTCACATTTTTGTCAATATTTTATTATATTTTCATGGGACACTTTGATACAATGTGAAGTCGTCAGTGGACAGCTTGTACAGTGTGAATTTGGTGTGCCCTGAAAATAACTCAAAACACAGCCATTAATGTCTAAACCGCTGAGTACACCCCTGTGACAATGGCCAAATTGTGCCTAACGTGTCAATATTTTGTGTGGCCTCCATTATTTTCCAGCGCTGCCTTAAAGTGGACCTTTCATGTTTTTATTTTATTTTGGATAAATACCTTTTACTTGCAGGGTAATGCTGCCACCCTGCCTGATTTTTTTTTGGGGATTTTTTTTTGGGGATTTTTTTTAATATCGCTCCTGCGCCCCGCGGTTTTCGTGCTCAGTATGCTAATACTGAGCATCGGTACAGGGTGGAGGAGACGCCAGGGTTTCTCAATGGGCATCTCCTCCCTGGCTGTAGCTCGATCCAATCACAGCGGGAGAAGGAGACGCCCATTGAGAAACCCTGGTGCCTCCTCCTCCCTGTACCGATGCTCAGTATTAATATACTGAGTGGGAAAAATACAGGGGGGCACAGGAGCGATATTTTAAAAGATAAGGCAGGGTGGCAGCATCAGTGGGGGGGGGGGGTACCCTCCCCCTCAAGTAAAGGTATTTATCTCAATTAATACAAAACTATGAAAGGTCCTCTTTAACTCTCTTGGGCATGGAGTTCACTAGAGCTTCACAGGTTGCCACTGGAATCCTCTTCCACTCCTCCATGACGATGTTATCACGGAGCTGGTGGATGTTAGAGACCGTGCGCTCCTCCACCTTCCAGCACCTTTACCCTCAGTTTCTTTGGCAAGGCAGTGGTCATCTTGGAGGTGTGTTTGGGGTCATTATCATGTTGGAATATTGCCCTTCGGCCCAGTTTCCAAAGGGAGGGGATCATGCTCTGCTTCAGTATGTCACAGTACATATGAGAACACACCAAATGTACACCGTTATCCAAGCTGTACACTGACGACTTTACATTGCATCAAAGTGTCAGATTACAAAAATGTGAGGGGTGTACTGACTTTTGTGAGATACTGTACATCTAATGCTGCCTTTCTGCTTCCTAACTTCCATTCTATCTACCGGTACGTCCTGTGGACACAGATAATGCAGTGGGAACGGACATCTGGCATAAAAAGATGCTTGACTACCCATGTTTAAAGGGGTTGTCCCATCTTGGATATTGGGGGCATATCACTAGGATATGCCCACAATGTCTGATAGGTGTGGGTCCAACGTCTGGGACCTGCACCTGTCCTTGGATCGGAGCCCGCAAAGTGACAGAGGGTGCAGTGCGCATGCAGACCCGCTCTCCATAATAATCCTTATTTCGATAGCGCCAACATATTCCACATCGCTTTACATTCAGTGGGTTCGTGTATAAACAGAGTCCTAAATAACATAGCATCAAACACGTCGGCAATTAAAACAAGAGGAGCGAGGGCCCTGCTCACAAGAGCTTACAATCTATGAGGAGACAGGGGTGACACAAAAGGCAACAAGTGCTTGTTTGATGCAGTGGTCCGGCCATCTTAACACAATAGGGGAGTAGATCTAAGGCCGCATGAGCCGTCACCAGCCGATATCTCGAGCGCTTCTCAGTGCATGGGGTATGGATGTCTGCTGATGGATCAGGTTCAGAAGAATGATGATGGGGGGGTGAATGGAGAAGAATTGGATTAGGCTATGTTTAGGACATTCCAGAGAACTGGAGCAGCTCAGGAGAAGTCTTCGAAGGTTCGGATTATGGTGGATTTCAGCCGTAAGTCTTTAGCTGAACGGAAAGCACAGGTAGGGTGGTAGATAGAAATGAGGGAAGAGATGTAGGGGGTGCAGCACTGTGGAGAGCTTTGTGGTTGAGAATGAGAAGTTTAAATTGAATCTAGTTCTGTATGGGCATTTCTGTGGGAGTGCCGAGTGGCGTGCGCTCGATGAAGTGATCATGACCGACAGCGTTTGTGATGTTATCACATCATCTCGTGAGACACGGTGCAAGAGGTCGCCCCCCTCATAGGCAGGTCGGATGTCTGAGGCAAGATACTCATCTCGCCTCATGGCAGAAGTGGGTCTGCCACCAGTGAACATGCATAGTCAAGTATAAAAGTACTGGTGACCTGTAATTGAGCTTAGAGATGAAGCACCAACTGGGATTAATGATTATACTTGACCATGCACGTTAACATTAAAGGGGACTTGCCATAGGGTAAGTCATTCATAGCCCTTATACAATTCAACTGAATGGGATGGGCTGTTGCAGGGTGGATTTGATTTAAATCACTAGTCAGTAAGGCTTGATTTAAAGGGAACCTGTCACCAGGATTTTGTGCATAGAGCTGGGGACATGGGCTGCTAGATGGCCGCTAGCACATCTGCAATACCCAGTCCCCATAGCTCTGTGTGCTTTTATTGTGTTAAAAAACCTTTTTGATCAATATGCAAATGAACCTGTTATGTGTCCTGTGTCCGGAAAGGAGCCCAGCACCGCCCCGCGTCCTCCGAATCTCCTCCTTGCTGGCTGACGTCACAGAGTTGGAGCGCCGAAATCTTGCGATGCGCGAGCTAGCGCATGCGCAGTGTCGGCATCATGTTCATTCCCTGTGCTGGCATCAGCACAGGGAACAAACTGCGCATGCGCTAGCTCGCACATCACGAGATTTTGGCGCTCCAACTCTGTGACGTCAGCCAGCAAGGAGGAGATTCGGAGGACGCGGGGCGGTGCTGGGCTCCTTTCCGCTGGACTCATCTCCGGACACAGGACACATAACAGGTTCATTTGCATATTGATCAAAACGTTTTTTTAACAGAATAAAAGCACACAGAGCTATGGGGACTGGGTATTGCGGATGTGCTAGCCGCCATCTAGCAGCCCATGTCCTCAGCTCTATACCCAAAATCCTGGTGACAGGTTCCCTTTAAATCATAGTTTTCTACATAAAGACTAATTCTTGCTGGTATAACTTATAATATGCAAGTAGATGAAGATTTTTAGAATAACTACTTTTCATATTAGTTTGATTAGGTTGATTCTGCATTCATAGGTTTGTAGAAGTTAGGATTAAGGTCTTTTTCTCCACTCTGTTCATGTTATAACATTTTTGCTGTGAAGAAGAGGCATGTGATCTCTGCTGAGTCAAATTCAGTTTTGAGAACTGCAAAAGTAAACCAAGCATCTGTGATAATATCTTGTAGGCAGAGAAACTGCCCAATAATCTTACAAAAACCTCTGGAAGAGCATGACATTGTGAATAGATTAATGGAATTTATTTACCCCAAAAATTAAACATATACAGCCTTATTCTACATAATTAAAAAACAAATTTTTATTTCATGATGGAATAACCTTTGGATGGTAATATATTTTCCTCAAAAAGCATTTTATATCTTAAAAAAAATCCGATATAAATCCCAAAAATCTGATTTAAATAAAAAAAATCTTTTTAATGATTTTTAAAAAAAAAATCATAGATTTTTCTCCACCCTGGGCTGTTGTAAGTACACTGCGCGCCTCTGCAAAGGAGACGACCCACAGCGGAAACTTCAAGTAGTTGATCGACCGGGTGTCGGGAGTAAGACCCTCACCAGAGGATAGGTTATCGGTATTGTAGCGCTGCACAGCCCCTCTAAGTTATAGAGTACGCTTATTCTGTGAATCAATATCATATCAGTGGGGCTCCGACTCCCGGCACCCCAAAATCAGTTAAGGGCAATCCACAGCATTGAACACCATTTGGTGGATGTAGTCAGAAGCAGAAAGCTCCGTCCCCTGTGTTGTGGCCACGCTGGGGTACTGCGGCTCAGCTTCCATTCAAGTGAATTTATTGCTGTTTATTTTTTAGGACAGGCTGATCCCAAACTGCATATTGCAGTCAACAAAAAAAAAAACACTAGTGCAGATGCAGACTAATACCGGCATACTGTGACCAGATGTCACCCCATACTATGTCTGAATAATACCACCACGCCATGACTGAATAATGCCGGTCAGTGGATTGTCAAGTCTTTTATTATTTGCTTACGAGAATAGAAACATAGAATGTGTCGGCAGATAAGAACCATTCGGCCCATCTAGTCTGCCCAATATACTGAATACTATGGCCCTATCTTATATAAAGGATGGCCTTATGTCTATCCCATGCATGCTTAACCCCTTAAGCACCGGGCTCATTTTCACCTTAAGGACCAGGCCATTTTTTGCAAATCTGACCAGTGTCACTTTATGTGGTGATAACTTTAAAAGGCTTTTACTTATCCAGGCCATTCTACTTTCAATTTTTCTACTTCTATAATACATAGTAATACCTCCAAAAATAGTTAATAATTTACATTCCCCATATGTCTACTTCATGTTTGGATCATTTTGGGAATGCCATTTTATTTTTTGGGGAAGTTACAAGGCTTAGAAGTTTAGAAGCAAATATTGAAATTTTTCAGAAATTTTCCAAAACCCACTTTTTAAGGACCAGTTCAGGTCTGAAGTCACTTTGTGAGGCTTACATAATAGAAACCACCCAGCCCTCAAGGTATTCAAAACTCATTTTACAAGCTTTGTTAACCCTTTAGGTGTTCCACAAGAGTTAATGGCAAATGAAGATAAAATTTCAGAATTTCAATTTTTGGGCACATTTTCAATTTTAATCAATTTTTTCCAGTAACAAAGCAAGGGTTAACAGCCAAACAAAACTCAATATCTATGGCTCTGATTCTGTAGTTTACAGAAACACCCCATATGTGGTCGTAAACTGCTGTACGGGCACACGGCAGGGCACAGAAGGAAGGGAACGCCATATGGTTTTTGGAAGGCAGATTTTGCTGGACTGGTTTATTTACACCATGTCCCATTTGAAGCCCTACAGTAGAAACTAGGGATCGACCGATTATCGGTTTTACCGATATTATCGGCCGATATTCAGGATTTTGACCGTTATCGGTATCGGCATCTATTTTGCCGATATTCCGATAACGTATGTGGAACACAGAACGCGCTGCTCTCAGCGCTCTCTGTGTTCCCTCCGCAGCACAGGGGAGAAGGAAGCAGTGTCTCCCTCCCCCTGTGCTGCTGCTGCCGCTGCCGCCAATGACAGGAGAGAAGACAAGAGGAGGGGAGGGGCTGTGGCCACCGCTCCACCAATGAAGATGAGTCTTTCATTAATTCATATACAGGAGGCGGGAGCTGGCTGCAGAATCACATAGCCGGCTCCCGACCTCTATGAGCTGTAGCTGCGGTCCGCGGTAGTTAACCCCTTAGGTGCCGCGGATCGCAGCTAACGCTCATAGAGGTCGGGAGCCGGCAATGTGATTCTGCAGCCAGCTCCCGCCTCCTGTATATGAATGAGAGACTTATCTTCATTGGTGGCGCAGTGCGCCCCCCCCGAGCCCCCCAGTATTAATCATTGGTGGCGCAGTGCGCCCCCCATCCCAATAGTAAAAACATTGGTGGCGCAGTGCGCCCCCGCACCCAGTATTAATCATTGGTGGCAGTGGCCACAGGATCCCCTCTCCCCTGCTCCTCCGATCGGAGCCCCAGCAGTGTAATCCTGGGGCTCCGATCGGTTACCATGGCAGCCAGGACGCTACTGAAGCCCTGGCTGCCATGTTCAGCTCCATGCTGCTGTGTGCACAAAGCACAGAGCAGCAGGGACAGTGTGAGATCCTATTCACCCTGATAGAGATCTATCAGGGTGAATAGGACAAGGGTTCTAGTCCCTAAGGGGGCTAAAAGTTAGTAAAAAAAACAAAACACAAAAATATTAAGTATAAATGAAAAAGATTTACAAAAAAAATAAATAAATACACGTTAACAATAAACATATTAATTTTCAGCAGAATGTGTAGGAAAAATTTTTTTTCTCAAAAATGAAAATTCCCAGAATATCGGTATAAATTATCGGCTATCTGCCTGAAAATTCACAAATTATCGGTATCGGTATCGGCCCTAAAAAATCAATATCGGTCGATCCCTAGTAGAAACTCCAAAAAAGTTACCACATTTTGGAAACTATGGGATAAGGTGGCAGCTTTGTTGGTACTATTTTAGGGTAAATATGATTTTTGGTTGCTCTATATTACACTTTTTTTGAGGCAAGGTAACAAAAAATTGAAATTCTGAAATTTCATCTCCATTTGCCAATAACTCTTGTGGAACACCTAAAGGGTTAACAAAGTTTGTAAAATCAGTTTTGAATACCTTGAGGGGTGTAGTTTCTTAGATGGGGTCACTTTTTCTAGAGTTTCTACTAGGGATCGACCGATTATCGGTTTGGCCGATATTATCGGCCGATATTGAGGATTTTGAACGTTATCGGCATCAATTTTGCCGATATACCGATAACGTATGGGGAACACAGAACGCGCTGCTGACGGCGCTCTCTGTGTTCCCTCCGCAGCACAGGGGAGAAGGAAGCAGTGTCTCCTCCCCCTGTGCTGCTGCTGCTGCCGCTGCCGCCAATGAGGGGATAGAACATAGAGGAGGGGAGGGGCTGTGGCCGCTGCGCCACCAATGAAGATAAGCCTTTCATTCATTCATATACAGGAGGCGGGAGCTGGCTGCAGAATCACATAGCCGGCTCCCGACCTCTATGAGCAATAGCTGCGGTCCGCGGTAGTTAACTCCTCAGGTGCCGCGGATCGCAGCTACCGCTGATAGAGGTCGGGAGCCGGCTATGTGATTCTGCAGCCAGCTCCCGCCTCCTGTATATGAATGATCGATAGACTTATCTTCATTGGTGGCGCAGTGCGCCCCCCCAAGCCCCCCAGTATTAATCATTGGTGGCGCAGTGCGCCCCCCACCCCCATCCCAATCCCGGCCAATAGTAAAAACATTGGTGGCGCAGTGCGCCCCCCCCCCCCCCCCCCCCCCCCCACCCCCACCCAGTATTAATCATTGGTGGCAGTGGCCACAGGATCCCCTCTCCCCTGCTCCTCTAATCGGAGCCCCAGCTGTGTAAGCCTGGGGCTCCGATCGGTTAGCATGGCAGCCAGGACGCTATTGAAGCCCTGGCTGCCATAGTCGGCTCCATGCTGCTGTGTGCACTATGCACAGAGCAGCAGGGACAGTGTGAGATCCTATTCACCCTGATAGAGATCTATCAGGGTGAATAGGACAAAGGTTCTAGTCCCTAAGGGGGTTAAAAGTTAGTAAAAAAAACCCACAAAAATATTAAGTATAAATGAAAAAGATTTATAAAAAAAAAATACACATTAACAATAAACAAAAAAAATACACATTAACAATAAACATATTAATTTTCAGCAGATTTGTGTAGGAATTTTTTTTTTTTCTCAAAAATGAAAATTCCCAGAATATCGGTATAAATTATCGGCTATCGGCCTGAAAGTTCACAAATTATCGGTATCGGCCCTAAAAAATCAATATCGGTCGATCCCTAGTTTCTACTCTAGGGGTACATCAGGGGCAGTGGCGTAGCGTGGGTTGCCAGCACCCGGGGCAAGCCATGTATTGCGCCCCCCCCTCCCAACCTGTGGACACGCCCCTTTTACAGATAATGTAGCAGTCCTATATAACACCACAGATAACATGGTGGTAACTCTCTAAGTACAGATGATGTAGTAGATGGGTATAAGGCCCCAGAATTCAGAACACACACAGTGTGACCTGAAGTCTGGGGCCAGGATGCGGCAGGGTGGGCCAAATTCTCAATCCACCCCCCAACCCTACCGTGAAACAGATATATGTTTGGACATTACATAGATCACTACAAAATATACAGTATAATACAGCACCACACCACTCATCCAGTGCCATCTCCTGTGATGTAGACTTTCCTCGGCGTCTTCATTCGGAGATGAGACCGCCATGACACCTTCTTTCAGCCGCGTCTCATCTATGCAGAGTTGTATTATTATTAATTATTATTATATATAATGGCCCCCAATGTATAATGGTCCCTCTGTAATATTAGGATATATAATGGGCCATTATATATCCTAATATTACAGAGGGGGCCATTATATATTATACAGAACTGTAATAATACAGGGGGGGGGGGTTATATATATATATATATATATATATATATATATATATATATATATATGTGTTATGGCCCCACAGTATAACTATAAATTATAGTTATACAGTGGGGCCATAATATATAATAATTATACAGGGGGGGGCCATTATATTTTAGAATTATACAGAGACAGAGGGCCCATTATTAATAGCCTCTCTGTATTATTATAATATATGATGGCCCCCTTGTATATTATATATAGTGACCCCTCTGTAATATTAGGATATATAATGGCCCCCTCTCCAGGGCTCCAGATGGCGACCAAAATGGTCGCAAATGCGACCTAGAATTGCTAAATGGCGACAAGACTTTGTAGTCTTGGCGCCTTTTGCGCCTAGACCTCTGCCGCTTTCACATTACTGACATGGCACGCGCTGCTGTCAGCGCGTGCCATGTTCTTTTCAACAGCACAGGGAAGAAGGAGGGGCTATGGCCACTGCGCCACCAATGAATATCCTTTATGCTTAATACAAACGTAGGCTGCCATGCGGGTGCCGTACACATCCCATACCCAGCACCCAGCTGTCTGCACGCTGCGATCCACTGCTATTAACCCCCCAGGTGCGGCATCTGAGGGGTTAATAGCGGCGGATCGCAGCGCGCAGTCATAGAGGCTGGGTGCCGGGTATGGGATGTGTCCGGCACCCGCAGCCTGCGTTTGTATTAAGCATAAACTATATTCACCCCTCCCCCCCCACAACCCCAGTATTATAAAGTAAAATCATTGGTGGCGCAGTGCGCCCCTCAACCCCCCCAAAGTATTATAATCATTGTTGGTGCAGTGCGCCCCCAACCCCCCCCCTAAGTATTATCATTGGTGGTGCAGTGCGCCCCCCATCCCCCAAGTATTATCATTGGTGGCAGTAGCAGCTTCCGATCGGTGCCCCAGCAGTGTAAGCCTGGGGCTCCGATCGGTTGCCATGGCAGCCAGGACGCTATTGAAGTCCTGGCTGCCATAGTCAGCTCCATGCTGCCGTGTGCACAAAGCACAGAGAGTGGGTGAAGTCGTAATCACCCTGATAGAGATCTATCAGGGTGAATAGGACAAGGGATGAAAGATCCTAGGTTCTAGCCCCTAAGGGGTTAAATAGGTATTCAATAAAATGTAAAAAAAAAAAAAAAGGTTAAAAAAACAAACACCAAAATATTAAGTTTAAATCACCCCCTTGCCCAATTTTACATCTAAAATATATAAACAATAAAAAAAATTACATATCGCCACACCCGAAAAAGTGTGAACTATTAAAATATGTAAAAATATCTCCTATGCGGTGAACGCCGTAACAGAAAAAAAAAAAAAAATTGCAATTTGACATTTTTTCGCCACCTTGGCCCAACAAAAATTTGGTTAGGACTGTTCTATTATGGTCCAGACGTTCCATAAAATCTGGAATGCGCGCGGCTTTTTTGGCGTTTTTTTTTTTTTTTTCACGTGGTATCGAGTATCGCAATACTTTTTTATGGTATCGAAATCGAGTCAAGATTTTGTTATCGTGACAGCCCTAGGTAAGACGTGTGTTTTTTAAATTTTTTTTATTATACCGTAATTATATGTATTTTAAGTTTGGCGACTAAAAATTTTAGTTTGGCTCCTAAATTTTTCAGGTTAGGAGCCAATGGCTCCTTGATATTTTTTTTAGTCTGGAGCCCTGCTCTGTATAATTATTATATATTATGGCCCCACTGCATAACTATAATATATAATGGCCCCCTGTATAATAAGTCATGGCCCCTCTGTATAATATAAAACTGTGCCCATTCTTTCTAAATATACTGGCCTCCTTTGTATCTCTTCTGCATACCTCCATTTGGCCCCCAGTAATTACATTAAAAATAAAATAATACTCGCCTCTCTTCATCACCTCTTGTAGTCTTTTCTTGGGCGTCCCGGCGCAGGCGGTCAGGAACAAATCACCCTGCCCTCCTGCGCCGCGTCATCGCGTCATCTCGCGAGACCCGGCGCAAGAGGTCTCAGTGATATAATCGCGATCTCCTGGACTCCTGCGCCGCTCTGCTGCTTCTTAAAGCTTCAGGCCAGGCGGAATGGAGGGGATGGGATGGGAGCCATAGAATTTGCGGGATGAGGTGCCGATTTTATTGTTACCATTTTGGCGTACATACGACTTTTTTTTAATCAGTTTTATTACCTTTTTGGGAAGTAAGGTGGGCAAAATTAAAATTTCATCATAGTTTTTATTTTTTATGGCGTTCCCCGCGCGGGGAAAGTAACATGATTGTTTCATAGATCAGGTCGTAATGAAAACTTCAAAAGGACACATCTTTTCATTTTAAACCCCCCCGCAGCCCTCATTGTTATTTGCCCGCGGGCTGTGCTACACATGTTTGATATCACAGGACCCCCCTTGGCATTGTCACAGAGTGCCTGCTGAATGACTTCAGCAGGCACTCTGTTCCGATCACCACCCGCCGCGCGGCGGTGATCGGAAATACACAGGACGTACCTGTACGCCCTGTGTCCTTAAGTACCGGGACATCAGGGCGTACCTGTACACCCTGTTTCCCCAAGAGATTAAACTCCTTCACTGTATTTGCAGCTACCACTTCTGCAGGAAGGCTATTCCATGCATCCACTACTCTCTCAGTAAAGTAATACTTCCTGAAATTACTGTATTTTTCGCCCTATAAGACGCGCTGGCCCATAAGACGCACCTAGGTTTTTGGGGAGGAAAATAAGAAAAAAAATATTTTTAACCAAAAGGTGTGCTTTTGGTGGGTTTGGAACTAATGGTGGTCTGTGGATAGCACTATTACTGGGGATCTGTGGATGACGGACACTGTTACGGGGGGATCTGTGGATGACGGACACTGTTACGGGGGGATCTGTGGATGACGAACACTGTTACGGGGGGATCTGTGGATGACTGACACTGTTACGGGGGATCTGTGGATGACGGACACTGTTACGGGGGATCTGTGGATGACGGACACTGTTACGGGTGGATCTGTGGATGACGGACACTGTTACGGGGGATCTGTGGATGACTGAAACTGTTACGGGGGATCTGTGGATGACTGAAACTGTTACGGGGGGATCTGTGGATGACTGAAACTGTTACGGGGGGATCTGTGGATGACGGACACTGTTACGGAGGGGATCTGTGGATGACGGACACTGTTACGGAGGGGATCTGTGGATGACGGACACTGTTACGGGGGGGATCTGTGGATGACGGACACTGTTACGGGGGATCTGTGGATGACTGAAACTGTTACGGGGGATCTGTGGATGACGGACACTGTTACGGAGGGGATCTGTGGATGACGGACACTGTTACGGGGGGGATCTGTGGATGACGGACACTGTTACGGGGGGATCTGTGGCTGGCACTGTTACAGGGGGGATCTGTGGCTGGCACTGTTACAGGGGGGATCTGTGGCTGGCACTGTTACAGGGGGGATCTGTGGCTGGCACTGGTACAGGGGGGATCTGTGGCTGGCACTGTTACAGCGGGGATCGGTGGCTGGCACTGTTACAGGGGGGATCGGTGGCTGGCACTGTTACAGGGGGGATCGGTGGCTGGCACTGTTACAGGGGGGATCGGTGGCTGGCACTGTTACAGGGGGGATCGGTGGCTGGCACTGTTACAGGGGGGATCGGTGGCTGGCACTGTTACAGGGGGGATCGGTGGCTGGCACTGTTACAGGGGGATCGGTGGCTGGCACTGTTACAGGGGGGATCGGTGGCTGGCACTGTTACAGGGGGGATCGGTGGCTGGCACTGTTACAGGGGGGATCGGTGGCTGGCACTGTTACAGGGGGGATCGGTGGCTGGCACTGTTACAGGGGGGATCGGTGGCTGGCACTGTTACAGGGGGGATCGGTGGCTGGCACTGTTACAGGGGGGATCGGTGGCTGGCACTGTTACAGGGGGGATCGGTGGCTGGCACTGTTACAGGGGGGATCGGTGGCTGGCACTGTTACAGGGGGGATCGGTGGCTGGCACTGTTACAGGGGGGATCGGTGGCTGGCACTGTTACAGGGGGGATCGGTGGCTGGCACTGTTACAGGGGGGATCGGTGGCTGGCACTGTTACAGGGGGGATCGGTGGCTGGCACTGTTACAGGGGGGATCGGTGGCTGGCACTGTTACAGGGGGGATCGGTGGCTGGCACTGTTACAGGGGGGATCGGTGGCTGGCACTGTTACAGGGGGGATCGGTGGCTGGCACTGTTACAGGGGGGGATCGGTGGCTGGCACTGTTACAGGGGGGATCGGTGGCTGGCACTGTTACAGGGGGGATCGGTGGCTGGCACTGTTACAGGGGGGATCGGTGGCTGGCACTGTTACAGGGGGGATCGGTGGCTGGCACTGTTACAGGGGGGATCGGTGGCTGGCACTGTTACAGGGGGGATCGGTGGCTGGCACTGTTACAGGGGGGATCGGTGGCTGGCACTGTTACAGGGGGGATCGGTGGCTGGCACTGTTACAGGGGGGATCGGTGGCTGGCACTGTTACAGGGGGGATCGGTGGCTGGCACTGTTACAGGGGGGATCGGTGGCTGGCACTGTTACAGGGGGGATCGGTGGCTGGCACTGTTACAGGGGGGATCGGTGGCTGGCACTGTTACAGGGGGGATCGGTGGCTGGCACTGTTACAGGGGGGATCGGTGGCTGGCACTGTTATATATGTGCCATCCACAGACCCCCACCCCATAACAGTTCCATCCACAGACCCCCCCAGCCCATAACAGTGCCATCCACAGACCCCTACCCCTTAACTGTGCCATCCACGGATGTTATCCACAGATCCCCGCCCCCACGCCGCCCCAGTATACAAATATTAAATGTCTTATTCAATTAAAACTTATTACACATGCCCCCCAACTTTTAATAGTACCGTACATCCTTCCTAACAGCTTCTGTACAATGCCGGCAGGCAGGCCGGGCGGCCGGCCGGCGCGTCACTCACTGACGTCACTTGCCTGCGTCGCCTGCTTCATTCATAAAGTAGGCTGCGCAGGCACGTGACATCAGGGAGTTACGCTGCCGCCCGCCCGGCCTGCCTGCCGGCATTGTACAGAAACTATTAGGATGTACGGTACTACAGGAGTTGGGGGGGCATGTGTAATAACTTTTAATTGAATAAGACACATTATATTTGTGCAGCACTGGAGCGGCGGGGCAGGGCTATAGTACAGTGACTGCACCGCCCCGCCGCTATTGCCGGCCCCCAGCTCCTCCTCCCAGTCCCTCCCCCCGCTCGCTCGTACAAACCGTACATCGCAGCCAGCGATGTTAAAATGTCAGCATTCGCCCCATAAGACGCAGGGGCATTCCCCCCCCCCCCCCATTTTTTGGGGGGAAAAATACGGTACTTTTAAACCTTTGCCCCTCTAATTTTAAAACTATGTCCTCTTGTAGCAGTTTTTCTTCTTTTAAATATTCTCTCCTCTTTTACCTTGTTGATTCCCTTTATGTATTTAAAAGTTTCTATCATATCCCCTCTGTCTCGTCTTTCTTCCAAGCTATACATGTTAAGGTCCTTTAATCTTTCCTGGTAAGTTTTATCCTGCAATCCATGTACTAGTTTAGTAGCTCTTCTCTGAACTCTCTCCAAAGTATCAATATCCTTCTGGAGATATGGTCTCCTGCTGCTCTGTGACATTGTCTGCCTACCTTTAAGTCTTCTGAAACAATGACCCCTAAATCCCTTTCCTCAGATACTGAGGTTAGGACTGTATCACTGATTTTATATTCTGCTCTTGGGTTTTTACGCCCCAGGTGCATTATCTTGCACTTATCAACATTAAATTTTAGTTGCCAGATTTTTGACCATTCCTCTAGTTTTCCTAAATCCTTTTCCATTTGGTGTATCCCTCCAGGAACATCAACCCTGTTACAAATCTTTGTGTCATCAGCAAAAAGATACACCTTACCATCGAGGCCTTCTGCAATTTCGCTGATAAAGATATTAAACAATATGGGTCCCAGAACAGATCCCTGAGGTACCCCACTGGTAACAAGACCTTGGTCTGAATATACTCCATTGACTACAACCCTCTGTTGTCTGTCCCTCAGCCACTGCCTAATCCATTCAACAATATGGGAGTCCAATCACAAAGACTGCAATTTATTGATAAGCCTTCTATGTGGGACAGTATCAAAAGCCTTACTGAAGTCTAGATATGCAATGTCTACTGCACCTCCGCCATCTATTATTTTAGTGACCCAATCAAAAAAATCTATAAGATTAGTTTGACATGATCTCCCTGAAGTAAATCCATGCTGTTTTTCATCTTTCAATCCATGGGATTTTAGATGTTCCACAATCCTCTCCTTAAAGGGTTTCTATCACTTTGTTTCACCTATTTAGCTTTCAGACACTAGCGATCCGCTAGTGTCTGCTTTATCTAACCATCCTAATATAAGAGCTTATTGTCCTGCCGTTTAGCTAAAAAAATAACTTATATAGATATGCAAATGAGCCTCTAGGTGCTATGGGGGCGTGATTAGCACCTAGAGGCTCCGTCTACCTTAACAAACATCCGCCGCCCAGCGCGTCCCTCCAGCCCGCCCATCTCCAGCTGAAGCGATCCTCTCTGTGCGCGTCTCTGTTCTGCGCATGCGCAGTGAATGTCTGATCGCTGCCCTGCTCAGACATCTCCACTGCGCCTGTTCCTCGGAGCACTATGACGTCATCGGCGCAGGCGCAGTGGAGATGTCTGAGCAGGGAAGCGATCAGACATTCACTGCGCATGCGCCGAATACGAGGAGCATCGCATTACGGAGGAGATGGGCGGGCTGGAGGGACGCGCTGGGCGGCGGCAGTTTGTTAAGGTAGACGGAGCCTCTAGGTGCTAATCACGCCCCCATAGCACCTAGAGGCTCATTTGCATATCTATATAAGTTATTTTTTTAGCTAAACGGCAGGACAATAAGCTCTTATATTAGGATGGTTAGATAAAGCAGACACTAGCGGATCGCTAGTGTCTGAAAGCTAAATAGGTGAAACGAAGTGATAGAAACCCTTTAAGTATGGTTTCCATTAATTTCCCCACTATTGATGTCAGGCTTACTGGCCTATAGTTGCCCGATTCCTCCCTACTACCTTTTTTGTGAATGGGCAAAACATTTGCTAATTTCCAATCTTCTTGGACGACTCCTGTTACCAGTGATTGGTTAAATAAATCTGTTAATGGTTTTGCTAGTTCACCGCTGAGCTCTTTTAATAGCTTTGGGTGTATCCCATCAGGCCCCTGTGACTTATTTGTATTAATTTTAGACAGCTGACTTAGAACCTCTTCCTCTGTAAAGACACATGCATCAAAAGATTCATTAATCTTCATTCCTAACTGAGGTCCTTTTCCTTCATTTTCCTTTGTAATAACTGAACAGAAGTATTCATTGAGGCAGTCAGCTAGTTCTTTATCTTCTTCCATATACCTTCCTTCTTTTGTTTTTAATTTGGTAATTCCTTGTTTTAGTTTCCTTTATTCATTTATGTATCTGAAGAATGCCTTATCGCCATTTTTCACTGACTGAGCTAATTTCTCTTCTGCCTGTGCTTTAGAAGCTCTTATAACTTGCTTGGCCTCTCTCTGCCTAATCCTATAAATTTTCCTGTCATCCTCGTGTTTTTTTTTCTTTTATAATTACTAAATGCTATCTTTTAGTTTTTAATGATTTTAGCCACTTCTGCTGAGTACCACAGTGGTCTCTTCCTTTTTTTGCTTGTACTGACAAGCCTAATGCAATTATCTGTTGCCTTCAATAGTGCCACTTTTAAGTAGAGTTGTTGCGATACCAAATTTTTGATTCGTTTTCGATACCATGAAAAAGTATTGCGATACTCGATACCATGTGAAAAAAATAAACCAAAAAAGCCACGTGCATTCTGCATTTTAAAAAATGGCGAATCGCGCAGTTTTTATTTATTTTTTCTGTTCCGGCGTTCACCGAATAGATTTTTTTTATATTTTAATAGTTTGGACTTTTCTGACGTGGCGATATGTGATATGTTTATTATTTATACATTTTATATGTGAAATTGGGAAAGGGGGTGATTCATACTTAATATCTTTTTTCCTTTTTAAAAATTTGAGAGGGGCCGGCGCACTGGGCCACCAATGATTTTAATGGGGTGGGGGGTTGAGGGGGGGGGGGGGGGCACTGCGCCACCAATGATAATTACCCCTTAATACAGGAGGCAGGTACTGGCAGATCAGCGGCAGTTAACCCCCCAGGTGCCGCACCTGAGGGGTTAACTGCCGCTGATCGCAGCTCCCTGTCAGGGGCAGGGTACCGGCAATGTGATTCTGCTGCCGGCACCCGCCTCCTGTATTATGTGTTAAAGACTACTTTTCCTGGGTCCAGACTTTAAGTATTAGGCTACACAGAGCGGCGCCCAGAGATGTCCCAGCACTTACCATTATTCATGGGCGCCGCTCCGTTCGCCCGCTGTGCCCCATTACGGTCTCCTCTCCTGCTCCATATGCTAATTACTATCGGAACGATGGAGAGGAGACATCAGCTTCTCTAGTGGGCGTTCCTACTCCCTGCGCAGCGATTGGACAGCGCTACAGCCAGGGAGAAGGAACGCCCACTAGAGAAGCTGATGTCTCCTCCCCATCGCTCCGATAGTAATTAGCATATGGAACAGGAGAGGAGACAGTAATGGGGCACAGCTGGCGAACGGAGCGGCGCCCATGAATAATGGTAAGTGCTGGGACATTGCTGGGCGCCGCTCTGTGTAGGAAAAGTCGTATCATTGGTCGCGCAGTGCGCCCGCCCCTCTCTTCTCATTGGTGGCAGTGGCAGCACAGGGGGAGGGAGGACTGCTTCCTTCTCCCCTGTGCTGCTGAGAGAACATGAGCGCGCTGACAGCAGCACGCTCATGTTCAGAGATACTAGACTGCGCAGCAGAGCAGCCCAGTATCGAAAAAATGGAAATCCCGGTATCCTATCGATACCGGGACAAAAGTATCGATTGGGTATTGAAATTTCGACACCCGCAACAACCCTACTTTTGAATAGTCCCATTTCTCCTGGACTCCATTGAAACTGTTCCAATCTGATAGGGACTCGTATACCACTAATCTAATTTTAGAGAAGTCAGTTTTTCTAAAATCTAAAACTTTTGTTTTTGTGTGGTGTGACTCTGTAGTTATAGTAAACCACACTGACTGGTGATCACTAGATCCCAAGCTTTCCCCTACAGTAATATCAGATACCAAATTCCCATTTGTGAATACTAAATCTAAAATAGCCTGCTTCCGGGTTGGCTCCTCAACTACTTGCTGTAGAGATAATCCCAGTAGGGAATTTAGAATATCTGTACTTCTGGCAGAACTTGCTATTTTGGTTTTCCAGTTTACATCAGGTAGAGTAAAGTCTCCCATAATGATAACTTCCCTTTTCAATGTCATTTTAGCTATTTCCTCAGCTAGTAGATCATCTAATTCTTTGACTTGGCCAGGTAGTCTATATATCGCACCTACACGAGTTACCTTTATGATTATCAAGCTGCAAGGTAACCCAAACTGACTCTAAATTGGTCTCGCTAACTTGTATTAGATTAGATTTTATGCTGTCTTTCACATACAGGGCCAGAATGTGTCTGATGTGTTTAGAGGCTATTATAAAGATGGAAAGATCAGTGAGCAGCTTCTTATATATTCTTATGTTGTCATGTTCTTTCAACAGGTGCACCTTTAAATCCACCTGATAAAAGCCTTGATGACAAGACGCCTTTGAAGACTAATGCAGGGAATCCCCGGCCAGAGGACTCCCAAGCCAAGAGCCAGTCTGAAGCAGGAAAGTCCCAAGTTCAAGCAGTAAAGTCCCAAGCAGATGGGAAACATGACGAAAAAACACTGCCTAAAGCAGAGCAGAATCAGGAGAAGGGACCAGGAAACGCCCAGGAGGAGGCACCACTTGTAGAGGGAAAGGCGCAGCCTAAAGCGGGGGAGACCCAGAAGCAGGCGCAGCCTAAAGCGGGGGAGACCCAGGAGCAGGCGCAGCCTAAAGCGGGAGAGACCCAGGAGCAGGCGCAGCCTAAAGCGGGAGAGACCCAGGAGCAGGCGCAGCCTAAAGCGGGAGAGACCCAGGAGCAGGCGCAGCCTAAAGCGGGGGAGACCCAGGAGCAGGCGCAGCCTAAAGCGGGGGAGACCCAGGAGCAGGCGCAGCCTAAAGCGGGGGAGACCCAGGAGCAGGCGCAGCCTAAAGCGGGGGAGACCCAGGAGCAGGTGCAGCCTAAAGCGGGGGAGACCCAGGAGCAGGCGCAGCCTAAAGCGGGGGAGACCCAGGAGCAGGCGCAGCCTAAAGCGGGGGAGACCCAGGAGCAGGCGCAGCCTAAAGCGGGGGAGACCCAGGAGCAGGCGCAGCCTAAAGCGGGGGAGACCCAGGAGCAGGCGCAGCCTAAAGCGGGGGAGACCCAGGAGCTGGAGCAGCCTAAAGCGGGGGAGACCCAGGAGCTGGAGCAGCCTAAAGCGGGGGAGACCCAGGAGCAGCCTAAAGCGGGGGAGACCCAGGAGCAGGAGCAGCCTAAAGCGGGGGAGACCCAGGAGCAGGAGCAGCCTAAAGCGGGGGAGACCCAGGAGCAGGCGCAGCCTAAAGCGGGGGAGACCCAGGAGCAGGCGCAGCCTAAAGCGGGGGAGACCCAGGAGCAGGCGCATCCTAAAGCGGGGGAGACCCAGGAGCAGGCGCATCCTAAAGCGGGGGAGACCCAGGAGCAGGCGCATCCTAAAGCGGGGGAGACCCAGGAGCAGGCGCATCCTAAAGCGGGGGAGACCCAGGAGCAGGCGCATCCTAAAGCGGGGGAGACCCAGGAGCAGGCGCATCCTAAAGCGGGGGAGACCCAGGAGCAGGCGCAGCCTAAAGCGGGGGAGACCCAGGAGCAGGCGCAGCCTAAAGCGGGGGAGACCCAGGAGCAGGCGCATCCTAAAGCGGGGGAGACCCAGGAGCAGGCGCATCCTAAAGCGGGGGAGACCCAGGAGCAGGCGCATCCTATAGCGGGGGAAACCGAGGAGCAACCTGGAGCGGGGGAGACCCAGGAGGAGGATAATGAAGAAACACAGCCAGAGGACGATGATGAAATAGAAGATAATGAAGATAATGGTGTACTTGACATGAATTTGGAGTCTGATGTGAATAACAACATTCCAGATCAACAAGAAAAAAGTCCATCTGGAAATCAAGAGAACAGTGTTTTCCAAGAGGAGTCTGAAAGCAGCCATTTCTTTGCTTATCTGGTTACCTCGGCTATCCTTGTGGCTGCACTGTACATTGCTTACCACAACAAACGCAAGGTAAATAGCAATCTGTCTATAGCACCAGCATATTCTGCAGCACTTTATATTTCAGAGGGAACATTCAAAATAAAAATCAGACATTACGTCAGAATAGACTAATCAGCCATTCAGATGATAGGAGTGAGGTCCCTGCATCAGAGTGCTTGCATTATACAACAGTTCTGCCGTCTTTTTAAGGGGGTTATCCGAGACTAAAAACTGCTCCCCCATATGCCGGGCCCTCGCACTGAATGTACTTAACTGGCTGCCCGCTCCGCCGCTGCTGCTACTACCCGTGCGCGGATGAAAACATCCAGTGGGGGGGGGGGCGGAGAAGCCAATGGCAGGCTGGAACGAGCCTCCCTAGTATCACCCGCTATGCTAGGGAGGATGGTCCCTGTTCATCCACCCACGGGGAGAAGCAGCAGCGGTGGAGCGGGCAGCCAGTTAAGTACATCAGTGTGAGAGGCCCGGCATATAGGGGAGAATTTTTTAATAACCCCTTTAACTAAAAAAGTAGTCCTAAATCTTGGTTCAGCCAAGCATGTATGTGTTTTCTATAGTGAGAGAAGAGAAAAACGCTGTCAGACAGTGGCAAGCCTTAGGTGTTTGGCACCCGGGACGGGTTCTTTCTCTGGCACCAGACCCCCTTCAATACTTTAACCACTTCCAGACCGGGCCATTTGCCCCCTTCCTGACCAGGCCTGATTTTCAAATCTGACATATGTCACTTTATGTGGTATTAACTTTGGAACGCTTTTACTTATCTAAACCATTCAGAGATTGTTTTCTCATGATGCATTGTACGTCATGTTAATGGTAACTTTGAGTCAATATGTTTTACCTTTTATTTATAAAAAAAAATCCAAAAGTTAAATTTGTAAAAAAAATCACTGTTTTCTAAATTTGAATCTCTCTGCTTTTAAGGCCTCATGCACACAACCGTTTTTTTTAAGGTCTGCAAAAACGGAGTCCGTAGGTCCGTGATCAGTGTCCGTTTTTTCTTCCGTGGGTCTTCCTTGATTTTTGGAGGATCCACGGACATGAAGAAAAAGTCGTTTTGGTGTCTGCCTGGCCGTGCGGAGACAAACTGATCCGTCCTGACTTACAATGCAAGTCAATGGGGACGGATCCGTTTGACGTTGACACAATATGGTGCAATTGCAAACGGATCCGTCCCCCATTGACTTTCAATGTAAAGTCAGGAGTTAATATACCATAGGATCGGAGTTTTCTCCAATCCGATGCTATATTTTAACTTGAAACGTCCCCATCACCATGGGAACGCCTCTGTTAGAATATACCATCGGATTTGAGTTAGATCGTCAAAACTCAGACCCCGACAGTATATTCTAACACAGAGGCGTTCCCATAGTGATGGGGACGCTTCAAGTTAGAATTTACTAAGAACTGTGTACATGACTGCCCCCTGCTGCCTGGCAGCACCCGATCTCTTACAGGGGGCTGTGATCCGCACAATTAACCCCTGTAAGAGATCAGGTGCTGCCAGGCAGGAGGGGGCAGACCCCCCCCCTCCCCTGTATTTAACTCATTGGTGGCCAGTGCGGCCCCCCTCCCTCCCCAGTATTATATTCATTGGTGGCCAGTGCGGCCTACCCCCCCCACCTAATTAAAATCACCTTCCCCCATCATTGGTGGACAGTGCGGCCTCCCCTCTTCTCCCCCCCCCCCTAATTAAAATCACCCCCGCCATCATTGGTGGCCAGTGCGGCCTCCCCTCTCCCCCCCCCCCCCCCCCAATTAAAATCACCTTTCCCCATCATTGGTGGCAGCAGAGAGTTCCGATCGGAGTCCCAGTTTAATCGCTAGGGCTCCGATCGGTAACCATGGCAACCAGGACGCTACTGCAGTCCTGGTTGCCATCGTTACTTAACAATTTTAGAAGCATTATACTTACCTTCGCTGTCTGTGACCGGCCGGGCGCTCCTCCTACTGGTAAGTGAAAGGTCTGTGCGGCGCATTGCCTATAGCACAGACCTGTCACTTACCAGTAGGAGGAGCGCCCGGCCAGTCACAGACATCGCAGGTAAGTATAATGCTTCTTAAAATTGCTAAGTAACTGGGACTCCGATCGGAACTCTCCGCTGCCACCAATGATGGGGGGAGGTAATTTTAATTAGGGGGGGGGAGGGGAGGCCGCACTGGCCACCAATGATGGGGGGGTGATTTTAATTAGGGGGGGGGGGAGAGGGGAGGCCGCACTGGCCACCAATGATGGCGGGGGTGATTTTAATTAGGGGGGGGCGGAGAGGGGAGGCTGCACTGGCCACCAATGATGGCGGGGGTGATTTTAGTTAGGGGGGGGGGAGAGGGGAGGCCGCACTGGCCACCAATGAGTTAAATACAGGAGAGGGAGGGGGGCTGCACTGGCCACCAATGAGTTAAATACAGGGGAGGGGGGTCTGCCCCCTCCTGCCTGGCAGCACCTGATCTCTTACAGGGGGCTATGATACGCACAATGCACCTGAGGGGTTAATTGTGCAGATCACAGCCCCCTGTAAGAGATCGGGTGCTGCCAGGCAGCAGGGGGCAGTCATGTACAAAGTTCTTAGTATATTCTAACTTGAAGTGTCCCCATCACCATGGAAACGCCTCTGTGTTAGAATATACTGTCGGATTTGAGTTTTCACGAAGTGAAAACTCCGCTCTGAAAAAGCTTTTATGCAGACGGATCTGCGATCCGTCTGTGTGAAAGTAGCCTACGGCCACGGACGCGGAAGCCAATCTTGTGTGCATCCGTGTTTTTTCACAGACTCATTGACTTGAATGGGTCCGTGAACCGTTGTCCGTCAAAAAAATAGGACCGGTCATATTTTTTTGACGGACTGGAATCACGGACGCGGATGACAAACTGTGCATTATCCGAGTTTTCAACGGACCCATTGAAAGTCAATGGGTCCTCAGAAAATCATGGAAAACGGAACAACGGACACGGAACACAACAACGGTCGTGTGCATGAGGCGTAAGACAGATAGTGATGCCTCATGAAATACTTATTAATTAACATTCCCCATATGTGTACTTTATGTTGGCATCATTTTTGGAATGTAATTTTATATTTTTAGGAAGTTATAAGGTTTAGAATTTTAGAAGCAATTTTTAAAATTTTTACGAAAATTTTCAAAATCTACTTTTTCAGGACCAGATCAGTTCTGTAGTCATTTTGAGGAGCTCACATAATAGAAACCACCCATAAATACCCCATTTTAGAAATGACACCTCTCAAATTATTCAAAACTCGTTTTAGAAATGTTGTTAACCCTTTAAGTATTGCACAGGAATTAAAGGGGTTCAGCTCTGAACCCGGACATACCCATAATTTCACCCAGGCAGCCCCCCTGATACTCTCCCTTGCCCTGTGCTAGATCGCGCAGGGCACGGGCTCTTTTACTTACAATAACACACTGCCAGGCGGAGGCTTCCCCCCAGCAGTGTGTTCGGTGACGTCACCGGCTCTGATGGGCGGGCTTTAGCACTGCCCTAGCCGTTTTAGGCTCCATTCACACGTCCGCAAAATGTGTCCGCATCCGTTCTGCAATTTTGCGGAACGGGTGCGGACCCATTCATTCTCTATGGGGACGGAATGGATGCGGACAGCACACAGTGTGCTGTCTGCAGCCGCAGCGGAGCGCGCCCCCGATTTTGGTTCCGCAGCTCCGCAAAAAGATAGAGCATGTCCTATTCTTGTCCGCAGCTTGCGGACAAGAATAGGCATTTCTATGGGGGTGACGGGCTGGTGTGTTGCGGACCCGCAATTTGCGGGTCCGCAACACACCACGGACGTGTGAATGTAGCCTTACAGGCTAGGGCAGCGCTAAAGCCCGCCCATCAGTGTCGGTGATGTCACCGGGCTCACTGCTGGGCGGAAACCTTCTCCTTGCAGCCCTAAGGAGAGCTCGGTTCGTCACCGGAACTCCACAAAATGCCTTTGCCCTGCACGATTCAGCGCAGGGCAAAGGAGAGCATCGGAGCATGAACTGCTCCGATGCTCAAGTCAGAGGGGCTGCCTGGGTGAAATGGGGGTATGTCCAGGTTCAGCTCTAAACCCAGACAACCCCTTTAAAGCAAAATAGAGGTTAAATGTAAAAAGTTTTTTTTTGCTGATTTTCCATTTTTTTTATCAATTGTTTCCTGTAACACATCAAGGGTTAACAACAAAACAAACCTCAATATTTATTACCTTAATTCTGCAGTTTGCAGAAACACCCTATATGTGGTCATATACCTCTGTATGGACTAACAACAGGGCCCGAAAGGCAAGGGAGCGGCCATATGATTTTTGGAGGGCAGATTTTGCTGGAATGGTCTTTGGATGCCATGTTGCATTTGAAGAGGCCCTGAGGTACCCTCACAGTGAAAACCCCCAAAAAGTGACCGCATTTTGTAAACTACAACACCCAAGGAATTTTTAAGGGGTGTAGCGAGCACTTTGACCCAACAGGCATTTCATAGAATTTATAATCCTTGGTTATGAAAATGAAAAATTTATTATTTTTATTTTTTTACAAGAAAATTGTGCTTTAGGCCCAAACTTTCTTTTTCACATAAGATAACAGGAGAATATCCCCCCACAATTTGCTACCTACTTTCTCCTGAATACAGTAACACCCCAATTGTGGTCGTAAACTGTTATTTGGGGATACTCCAGGGCTCAGGAGGGAAAGAATTTGAATTTCCTGTCATGGTTTTTAAGAGCGTTAACTTTTTTATTTTTTTGTTGACTGAGCTGCATGAGGGCTTATTTTTTGTGGGACAAGCTGTAGGTTTTATTGGCACCATTTTGGGGTACATTTGGCTTTCTGGTCGCTTTTTTATAAAAAAAAATTTTGGGAGGTGAAAAAAAGCTGTTTGGTGTCATATATATATATATATATATATATATATATATATATATATATATATATATATATATTTTTTTTTTTTATTATTATTTTTTTTTACAATGTTCACTTGATGGGGTAGATCATGTGATAATTTTATAGATCCTGTCGTTATGGAAGCAATAATACCAAATATGTCTATTTTTATTTAATTTTTTCTATTTTTTAAATGACTTAATTGAGGAATTTTTTTTTACATGTGAGAATTTTTTTTTAATAAAACACTATTTTTTATTTATTTTAATTTTAGACTGTGTCCCCCATACGGTCATACAAGACCTCTGGGGTACATTTAACTTCATACAGCGATCTAGAAGGCAGGAACACCCAGGAACGGTCCCTGCCTTCTCTCTGGGGTCACGGACAGCGGGCCCCTCACACAGTAGCTGCACGATTAGCGTGCAGCTGCAATCTCTGAAAAATAGTTTCAAAATGTCCAATTGGAGATAAACCCGACCGCACAGGATGTTTATTGTGTATAGATGGTTGGGAAGTGTTTGAAAAATTGTGCTACCGCACAGTAGTATTGCCCTCATTGTAGTTATGTCCAGATATTTGCTTCCTAATAATATCCACATTGTGCCTCCTCACGTTAGTTATGCCCACACTGTGCCCCCTCACAGTATTTATCCCCTCATTGTACAACCTTCACAGTAGTTATGCCCAGATTGTGTTCCCCTTAAAGGACTTATCCCTTCATTAAGCCCTCTTCTCAGTAGTTATGTCCTCTTTGTGCCCCTTTCACAGTAGTAATGCCCTCTGTGCCCCCTTTACAGTAGTAATGAGTATTGTGCCCCCTTTATAGTAGTTAAGCCCGCTGTGCCCCCTTTATAGTAGTAAAGCCCTCTGTGCCCCCGTTATGGTAGTTAAGCCCGCTGTGCCCCCTGTATAGTAGTAATGCCCTCTGCTGTAATAAAACAAAAAACACAGTAACTACTCACCTTGTCCCGTTCTTGATGATCAGATCCCCTCCAGCTCTCACCCTGCAGGCACAGATCGCTCTGCAGCACTGTGTGGGAGGAGCACATGCAGATTTCCGGGGTGCTGCAGGCTTCTCCCACACAGGCTGGCAGTGTGATCCGTGCCTGCAGGGTGAATGGTGGAGCAGGGACCAGAAGGCTTCCTGCTTCATCATTCAGTGCAGGAGAGACACAGCGCAGGGAGCTGAGCAGTGAGTGACAGGACCGCAGCTCCTGGCGCACTAACAATGAGCGCTTCCATCTGTAGGCAGAATGTAGAGCCCAGGTAGGGTAATAGACAGGAGAGAGATATAGGGTGGAGCAGCACTGTAGAAAGCTTTGCTGACAGATCCCTTTAAACCACGGCTGTAGCACGACTGAACAGCCAGCCTGTAAAAATCTCATATACTGCAATAGTACTCTGTAGCAGTCTATGGTACATGCGGTTAGACGCCCCCCTAAGGGGACAAAAAAATACTGTAAAAATAGAAGGGGTTGTCTCACTTCTGTAAGTGGCATTTATCATGTAGAGAAAGTTAATACAAGCCACTTACTAATGTATTGTGATTCTCCATATTGCTTCCTTTGCTGGCTGGATTCATTTTTCCATCACATTATACACTGCTCATTTTCATGGTTACAGACCACCCTGTAATCCATTAGTGGTGGTCGTTCTTGCACACTATAGGAAAAAGCGTCAGCCTCTCTGGTGGCCGGGACCATGGGAGCGCACATAGGCTTGTGTTTTTTCCTATATTGTGCAAGCACGGCCACCACTGATGGATTGCAGGGTGGTCTGTAACCATGGAAACGAGCAGTGTATAATGTGATGAAAAAATGAATCCAGTCAGCAAAGGAGACAATATGGACAATCGCAATACATTAGTAAGTGCCTGGTATTAAATTTCTCTACTTGATAAATGCCACTTACTGAAGTGAAAAGGAATATCCCACGGCGCAAAAACCACCCAGTGGTTGCATTAGAATGATGATTAAGCAAGCGGTACAACGCGTTTCGGGGATATACCCCTTCTTCAGGTACAAATGACTTGCATACATAAAAGCAAATGGCATACATTTAAATACTTTGTAAAAAACCGCCAAAAACAAAGGGGGCGGGAAAGGAAGGCTCTCAAAGCTTGGGAAAGGGAAGGGGGAAATTGTGTACATACTTAAATAATTTCTTTTGTTCAGTTCTCATTAGGTCTATAGTCATAAGATCGACCCTCAGAGTGGTGCGATCTCTGATTCTTAGTTTACTCATGAGGGTAATAGTTCCGGGAAGCCTGTGTGGGCGCAGGACCTGGGAGAGTCATGTGATCCGATCACATGACCTAGTGCGCAGCATGTGACCTCCGTCAGCTGGAGGCAGCAAGGAGAGTGCAACCGCATCAGGAGACGGCCGGTCACGTGATCCAGCGGTCGGTCACGTGATCCGGCGGCTGCGTATGTCACCCCCCGTCTCCCGGCAACCAGATTCTGATGCCACCTCCAGAGAGGGGGAGTGTAAGGTTGGCTGGGAGGAGGGAGGTTCGTCCCTTCGTATCATGCTATTGAAGAGCTGACTAAAAGAAACTCATTTGATACTTCAATGACCGTAATGGTGCTAAAAAATACAATCGATAGAAAGTAATACTAGTGTTTAACTATTTCAGGGAATACAGTAATCCTTGATATAATGAAAGATATTTTGGATACAGATAAGGACCCCTTTCTGAATATATCCCCGAAACCCGTTGTACCGCTTGTTTAATAAAAAAGAACCCTCATTCTAATCCAACCACTGGGTGGTTTTTGCGCCGTGGGATATTCCTTTTCTCTATTGAACTACTGGCTTTCTGAGGGATTCCAGGCATCCCTGAACAGAAGTATTCATCCCGGGCTGCATACCATCCGTCGTGAGGGGCTTATGCCAACCTGACACATGTCTACATTAGAGTTGGGCCTAATATAGCACAACTCTACCAGGTGAGCCTCCATTTATTGGAGATACTACTTTTTACCCATTTAAGACGTTATTACCCTATGGTGCGCCATTTTTTGTTCTACAGTTGAACGAAGCCTGTTTTTATTACTTACTGAAGTGAGGCAACCTCTTTAACTTGGAATCACACCCTTTCCTAATTTTATTTATAAAAGTAAAAAAATACCCATACCACGTCCTAAAATATCCGATCTATGAAAAATATAAAACAATTTTTCCTGCGCGATGAATGCCTTAACGGGAATAAAAATGTGTGATTCACCATTTTTTTTGTTCACCTTGTATAAAAACTGATCAAAAGGTCGTATGTACCCTGAAATACTCCTAATAAAAACTACGGCTCAGGCTACTTTCACACTAGCGTTCGGGGCTCCGCTTGTGAGCTCCGTTTGAAGGCTCTCACAAGCGTCCCCGAACGCAACCGTCCAGCCCTAATGCATTCTCAGTGGACGCGGATCCGCTCAGAATGCATCAGTCTGCCGGCGTTCAGCCTCCGCTCCGCTCAGCGAGCGGACACCTGAACGCTGCTTGCAGAGTTCGGGTGTCCGCCTGGCCGTGCGGAGGCGAGCGGATCCGTCCAGACTTGCAATGTAAGTCAATGGGGAGGGATCCGTTTGAAGATGACACTATATGGCTCAATCTTCAAACGGATCCGCCCCCATTGACTTTCAATGTAAAGTCTGAACGGATCCGCTCAGGCTACTTTCACACTTAGAAATTTTTCTAAGTTATAATGCAGACGGATCCGTTCTGAACGGATGCAAACGTCTGCATTATAGGAGCGGATCCGTCTGATGAAACATCAGACGGACCCGCTTCGAACGCTAGTGTGAAAGTAGCCTTATATCGCAAGAAGCAAGTCCTTTTGCAGCTCCGTAGACGAAAACATTAAAAAGTTATGGGTGTCCGAATATGATCCAAAGAATTTTTATTTTTTTTATTTTTCTTAATTCAATGTTGTAAAACAACCCCAAAAGCCATGGTGGAAGTGCGTTTTTTTTTCTTCAGTTTTTAATTTCAGCATTTTTCAGTGCAAGATATAGGAATTAAATGGTGCCATTAAAATACAACTCGTCCAGCAAAAAAAATAAAAAAATCTTCATAATGCTGTGTAAGCGGGAAAACAAAAATGTTATGAATCTAAGTTGGGGTGAAAAGGAAAAAAATGAAACCGCAAAAATAGAAAATTGGCCTGGTCATTAAAGGGGTTGTCTGAGGTATTAAAAAAAATATATAGCGCTGTAAATCTGATGGTCAGCAATATAGAACTAAGCTAAGACTCAGCAGCATGTTGTATGTGTAGGACTACAAGTCCCAGCTGTACTATGACACTGCTGATACACACAGGATCTTCTCCCTGCTTGTGCAATGCTCTGCAGAACTCCTCCATAATGCAGTCACTGTTATATATGACATCCAGCTCTGCCTGCAGCCCCTGTAGCGATAATCACTAGCAACATATAGGGGGAGATTTATCATTCCCTGGGATCCTGAAAAGCGGCGTTAACAAGTGCGACTTTTAAAAAAAAAAAAATCGCATCTGCCACTTTTCGCCGTCCTAGCCACTGTTCTGGAAGGGGGCGTGACCAGGCACTTTGACAGATTTATCCTCATGTAGGCGTAAATGAAGCCAGAAATTTCCGGCAGCTCTGAGCAGTCGTAGATTTCTGGTTAGGCACACATACTGCAGGAGAATACGCCTACATTTATGACGAGGCGTGCGTCTTGTCATAAATTAGGCGCATCTTTTGGCAGCGCAGGGGATATCGGAAAGCGCTAGTCTTAATAAATCTCCCCCATGGTGCCGAAATGAGTGTAGTCGATGTTTTTGACATTTTATCCCCTTTTGTATTTTTATTTTTTTTCCTGCCTTTCTCAGATCATCGCTTTTGCTATTGAAGGAAGACGCTCAAAAGGTGGCAGGCGGCCAAATTCAGGGGAGTACCAGAGATTGGATCATAAGGTGAGAGTGACCTGAATGTGGAGTACAACATATCATTCTTCTACAAGGGAGGTCTGACGGCAAATGGCTTTACCAACAATGAATCCTAAAACGTATGCGGTGACACAGCGTGGACTGGGAGACGAGTACAATAAATGACATTCGCCCTCTGTTACAAGGGTATACCGAGTAATACTATACTACACGTTACACGCAGTGCCACACTGCCATTAATAAGGCATCACTAATCAATCAATGAAGGTTGCGAGCAAGTATGGAGGGTGGGAGAAAAGGGACATGGAGGGGAATTTATAGACCTGAAAAGACACCGGGGGAAGGAGAGCATTGTGCATGTTTTCGTTTTATTCTCTGTCGCTCTGGATAAGGCGACTTTCACACTAGCCTTTTTGCTGGATCCGGCAGGGTTCAGTAAAAAACGCTTCCGTTACTGATAGTACAACCGCCTGCATCCATTATGAATGGGTCTGGTTGCATTATCTGTAACATAGCCAAGACCGATCCGTCATGAACTCCATTGAAAGTCAATGGGGGACGGATTTGTTTTCTATTGTGGCAGAGAAAACAGATCCGTCCCCATTGACTTGCATTGGGGGTCATGCCGGATCCGTTTTGCTCCGCAACCCAGGATGGAAAGCAAACTACAACATGTTGCGGTTTGCTCTCCGGTATGGGAACGCAACTAAACGGAACGGAATGCATTTTGGAGCACTCCGTTCTGTTCTGTTCAGTTTTGTCCCCATTGACAATGAATGGGGACAAAACTGAAGTGTTTTTTTTCCAGTATTGAGATCCGTCATAGGGGCATAACTAAAACGCTAGTGTGAAAGTAGCCAAAGATCAGACCAAAATGGTGTGAAAAAAAACAAAAACTTACGGCCAATAGAAATCTGCGAAGCAAAAGCAAAAAATACCCATGTTCCTTAAAGAGAAGTTTTTTTTACCCAGTTTGAGGCCACCTATCCACCAGCATGCTGTTATTCAGCTGGGGTTTAGGGTCCCAAACCTGCCTCCTTGCAAAGAATAGTAAATGAAAATAGATATTACCGGGAGAAGAGTCCAGGACTCTCCACCCCCCTGAACCATGGGGGCGCTTGAGCACTGTCCTGATGAAGTCGAGGAGGGTAGGCCTCACTTCACTGTGCATGCACTACACATGGGACAAATGCACAGTGAAGCGAGACATACCTTACTAAGCTCAGCAATGCAGTGCGCCTACAAAAGAGTCCTGGACTCTTCTGATATGTTTAATTCTCATTTACTATTCTTTCCGAGACGGATAGGTTTGCTATATAGGTAGGTTTAAGATACTAAACCCCAGCTGCATCACTACGTGCTGGAACTTTAGAGGCGTCAAACCAGGTGATGGGGTTCCCTTGAAGACCACAATCGGCTTGCTCCCTATGTGGTTAAATCTGTTTGTAAGGGTTTTGCCCTCCAAAATGGCACGAGCAGAAGGTCTCAAAAAACCCATACGATGGCAGGTGCTACGTAAGATTTCTTGTTGGAACGGGGAGCCCTGCCATGAGAAGGGCAAAGCCGAAAATAAACTGCTTCATTCGGAAACAATACATGGGTCTGTAATTTCACTTTTTAGTGAGAGTAAAAGCCGCCCTGCTCAGATTCACCTGTAGGTGGCGCTGTATGCTCTGAAGTTCATCGGCCATATTTGTATTAAACAGAAAACAGACGGCACCAGATCAAGAGCCTTGGTGGTCAGGAATCACATGAAAGAGGCCTTCTAGCCACGTGTGGCACATTGCGGTCACCCTATATACAGTCATGTACATAAATATTGGGACATCGACACAATTCAAAAATTTTTGGCTCTATACACCACCACAATGGATTTGAAATGAAACGAACAAGATGTGCTTTACCTGCAGACTGTCAGCTATAATTTGAGGGTATTTACATCCAAATCAGGTGAACGGTGCAGGAATTACAACAGTTTGCATATGTGCCTCCCACTTGTTAAGGGACCAAAAGTAATGGGACAGAATAATAATCATAAATCAAACTTTCACTTTTTTATACTTGGTTGCAAATCCTTTGCAGTCAATTACAGCCTGAAGTCTGGAACGCATAGACATCACCAGACGCTGGGTTTCATCCCTGGTGATGCTCTGCCAGGCCTCTACTACAACTGTCTTCAGTTCCTGCTTGTTCTTGGGGCATTTTCCCTTCAGTTTTGTCTTCAGCAAGTGTAATGCATGCTTAATCGGATTCAGGTCAGGTGATTGACTTGGCCATTGCATAACATTCCACTTCTTTCCCCTAAAAAACTCTTTGGTTGCTTTTGCAGTATGCTTTGGGTCATTGTCCATCTGCACTGTGAAGCGCCGTCCAATGAGTTCTGAAGCATTTGGCTGAATAGGAGCAGATAATATTGCCCGAAACACTTCAGAATTCATCCTGCTGCTTTTGTCAGCAGTCACATCATCAATAAATACAAGAGAACCAGTTCCATTGGCAGCCATACATGCCCACGCCATGACACTACCACCACCATGCTTCACTGATGAGGTGGTATGCTTAGGATCATGAGCAGTTCCTTTCCTTCTCCATACTATTCTCTTCCCATCACTCTGGTACAAGTTGATCTTGGTCTCATCTGTCCATAGGATGTTTTTCCAGAACTGTGAAGGCTTTTTTAGATGTCGTTTGGCAAACTCTAATCTGGCCTTCCTATTTTTGAGGCTCACCAATGGTTTACATCTTGTGGTGAACCCTCTGTATTCACTCTGGTGAAGTCTTCTCTTGATTGTTGACTTTGACACACATACACCTACCTCCTGGAGAGTGTTCTTGATCTGGCCAACTGTTGTGTAGGGTGTTTTCTTCACCAGGGAAAGAATTCTTCGTCATCCACCACAGTTGTTTTCCGTGGTCTTCCGGGTCTTTTGGTGTTGCTGAGCTCACCGGTGCGTTCCTTCTTTTTAAGAATGTTCCAAACAGTTGTTTTGGCCACGCCTAATGTTTTTGCTATCTCTGATGGGTTTGTTTTGTTTTTTCAGCCTAATGATGGCTTCCTTTACTGATAGTGACAGCTCTTTGGATCTCATCTTGAGCGTTGACAGCGACAGATTCCAAATGCAAATAGCACACTTGAAATGAACTCTGGACCTTTTATCTGCTCATTGTAATTGGGATAATGAGGGAATAACACACACCTGGCCATGGGACAGCTGAGAAGCCAAGTGTCCTATTACTTTTGGTTCCTTAAAAATAGGAGGCACATATGCAAACTGTTGTAATTCCTACACCGTTCACCTTATTTTTTTTGCCTTCCTCTGGATCAACTTGCAGGATGACAGGCCGAACTGGATGGACAAATGTCTTTTTTCGGCCTTCTGTACTATGTTACTATGTTAAATTAAAGCTGACAGTCTGCAGTTAAAGCACATCTTGTTCGTTTCATTTCATATCCATTGTGGTGGTGTATAGAGCCAAAAATGTTAGAATTGTGTCGATGTCCCAATATTTATGGACCTGACTGTATATAGGATTACATTTTGAGGTCATATCTATGAAGCTGAATGACTCTTCTGCTTTGTTTTTCAGATTTGATGTCTTCAGCGCCACCTGTCAGCTAGGAGGTTGCCATGCAGAATTGTCAGATTTCTCTCCACTTTTATGAATGCCAGTGAATTAGCACCCAGTGGCACCCTGGTCCTATAGATTACCCACCTGAACTTGCTGCCGTCTATGGAAGTTCTCTCTGATGCTGTATTTGCACCTTCACAAATGTCTCCTTAGATCTGTCATGGCGTCGACGGGAATGTTTTTGCAAAATCCGAGTAAATAGTACTGTATGAGAAGCGCTAATGTTATAACCGTTCAGTGGCACTAGAAATATATTGTAATGTATGTGTGAGAATGTGAGAGCATCAAATCACAAGCAAATAGAAGGTCCTCTTCTGTCAAGTGCTTACAGATGTCATTGACTTGTGTCATATCCCTGTCTGTTTCCAGGAAAGCTGGGTGGCAGTTGACACGGCCACCATTACAGCTCCCATTTACATAGCTGCTGGCCAACATCTATCACTTTTAACACCTCTGCCATCAGCTAGTCTTCCTGAGAAGAAAAGGATCGGGCATGTTGAAATCCAACTGCCTGATCACCCTTCTTCAGAGAAGAGTCTGGATGCCCACATATACATTAGATGGTTGCCTGGTTCAGCCGAAATTGCCTGACACGCACTTCTAATGTGTTTGGTAAGCTTTAGATGTTGCCACTCTTAGCAGTGGTCATCACCTAGCTTTCCCAGGCACAGATATGACCAAAAAATGACCCTGTATGACAGAAGAGAACAACTCAAGGAATTTTGTTTGGTGATTATCTGATCTTAGGAAAAATGCTTTTTGTAATATACTGTATGTTATAGAGAATTATGCTATATGACGTAACTTTTTTTAGGAACCCCCCCCCCCCCTTATTGTATACATTAATTGTCATTGAATCCACCCACTTAGTTTTCAGGTGAGACAGCCCAGCACCTTAGGATGTACCTGCCAGGGAGACAGGCCGCCCTGTTTAAAGGGTGAGCTGTAAGGTCTTGCGGGACAGCGGCATATGGCGTCGGCTCGGCAGCCCCAACCGAGCAACTCTTTTTGCCTTTCTCGTGGCAGGTGCACTTTAAATATGAATAGCCCTTTTCAGGCGGTAGAACATCCCCCTTTTTCAGGTGAATTTTTTTTTATCTGGGAGTTATTTAAGGTCTTGTTCACATCCGTGTCATGGTTTATGAACTTATATCAGGGTCTCTCCAGTACCATCAAGAAATCCATTGTTTTGCCAGACTCGTATAGCACTGCATGCCAGATGTGAACAGAGCCTTACCTTTATCCTGCTCAGGGCAGAGCTTTCTCCTATTACTCATCTATGGCTTTATATGGAGGGATAGACAGATTCACTTTGTATATTTGATATCTGCACAACTCGAGCTATTACCGACCTATGACCACCATGATGTTCCCTTGCTGAGCATCATGGGAAATGTGGTTCAGTAATCGCTCGACTCTTCGCTTTAGAGAGAGAATTTAGAACTGTGTTTTGCAAAAGTAAAAAAAAAAAACCTGTGTTTTACAAATGTAAAAAGTGAGAATTCAATATATAATGTACCTGCTGGTTGTGTGGTAGATAGGTGTCATAAAATGGTAACTTGCACTAAAATAAATAATTTTGCTTTTTAACAGTTGGTTTTAGGGCAGCGCAATAATCTGTCTATACACGTAGCCACTGTGAGACCTCTTCTCCAATGAGCGGGCCGCTAGATGCTCTTTTCCTATAGTTTCGTTAAAATTGCTCATTTAAAGGGGGTCCTGATAAAGTAGACATTTGCAGTAATGCTTGTGCACATGATGGTAGTAAAATGGCTTCAATATATATACTATATATCTTAACTTTAAAGAAGCACTCCCACAAAAATGTTGACTTCTTAGAAAGGTACATGATGTAAGCCGTAGTGAAGGCGGTTTTCTTACCGGTGACTGTATTTGTGAGTTATAACCTCCCTTGTGATCCTTAGCTTTGTCATGTGACCAACACTCTGATCTCCAACTGACACAGGACGGGAACTCAGTTACAGTGCTGCCCAAATTTTTACTTAAAGTTACTTTTATTCAACCAGCAAGTAATAAGGCACACAAAAGCTCGCTTGGCCTTTGCAAAAGCTCATCTGGACAAAGTAGACTTCTGGTCTTCTGTGTTATGGTCAGATGAAACAAAAATTGAATTGTTTGATCACAATGATGTTTCCTTCATTTGGCGTAAAAAAGGAGAAGCCTTCAACCCAAAGAACACCATCCCCACTGTCAAACATGGTGGTGGGAACCTAATCACAGTAAACGGCCCCATGAAAAAAGAGCAATACATGAGGATTCTCAACGACAACATCAGGCAGTCTGCAGAGAAACGTGGCCTTGGGCACCAGTGGACATTTCAGCATGACAATGACCCAAAACACACAGCGAAAGTGGTGAAGAAATGGTTAGCAGACAACAACATTAACGTTTTGGAGTGGCCCAGACAGAGTCCAGACTTGAATCCAATTGAGAATCTGTGGAGGGAGCTAAAGATCAGGGTGATGGCAAGAAGACCCTCCAACCTGAAAGATTTGGAGCTCATTGCTAAAGATGAATGGGCAAAAATACCTGTGGAGACATGCAAAAAGCTGGTCTGCAATTATAGGAAGCGTTTGATCGCTGTAATAGCCACTAAAGGCTTTTCTATTGATTTATTAAGAAGGGTATGAATAATTTTGGACTGGACACTTTTTGCTCAAATGTAAATAAAAGCTGAGAAATGTTTTTTTTTCCACAATAATGCCTCTTGTACATCGTCTAATTATCTTCTGGGAGACACCTATGTCATTTCCCGTCAAAAAATTACTTGCTGGTTGAATAAAAGTAACTTTTAAGTCAAAATTTGCCAGGGGTATGAATAATTATGGGCAGCACTGTACTTCTGCATTCATTCCTATGACCCAGACATTGAGGCTTCCATAGGAATACATAGAGAAACTGATTTCCTGTCCACACGTAAGATGTTGTGTTATTTGGAAAGTCTGATAGTTGGTCACATGACACAGCTGAGGATCCGAAGGGAGGTTATAACTCACAAATACAGTCACTGTTAAGAAGATTACTAGAGATGAGCGAATTTCCGCTCCTCTGCATAACGGAAATGGGACAATTCCATTTTGCAGCCCATACACTTCTATTATGACGGAATGAATAACGGAATGTTTCTAAAGGTATTCCTTCATAAAATTGCGTTATGGTCCGTGGTAATGGAATCCATAACGCAATTCGCCTTTTACCAGCAAACTAATTTATCAAAATATGAACTTCGCTTATCTCTAAAGATTACCTTCACTATTGGTTCCATCATGTACCTTTCTAAAAGTTCAGAGAATAAAAAGTTTTGTGGGAGTGCTTCTAAAGTTGCTCAACACCTATGCAGGTGACGTCGGTGCGACTGTTAAGAGTAAGTCTATATCCGCTCACTTAGGGCTCTTTCACACCTGCGTTATTGTCTTCCGGCATAGAGTTCCGTCGTCGGGGCTCTATGCCGGAAGAATCCTGATCAGGATTATCCTAATGCATTCTGAATGGAGAGAAATCCGTTCAGGATGTCTTCAGTTCCGGAACGGAACGTTTGTTGGCCGGAGAAAATACCGCAGCATGCTGCGCTTTTTGCTCCGGCCAAAAATCCGGAACACTTGCCGCAAGGCCGGATCCGGAATTAATGCCCATTGGAAAGCATTGATCCGGATCCGGCCTTAAGCTAAACGTCGTTTCGGCGCATTGCCGGAGCCGACATTTAGCTTTTTCTGAATGGTTACCATGGCTGCCGGGACGCTAAAGTCCTGGCAGCCATGGTAAGTGTAGTGGGGAGCGGGGGAGCAGTGTACTTATCGTCCGTGCGGCTCCCCGGGCGCTCCAGAGTGACGTCAGGGCGCCCCAAGCGCATGGATCACGTGATCGCATGGATCACGTCATCCATGCGCATGGGGCGCTCTGACGTCATTCTGGAGCGCCCGGGGAGCCGCACGGACTGTAAGTATACCGCTGCCCCGCTCCCCGCTCCTACTATGGCAACCAGGACTTTAATAGCGTCCTGGGTGCCATAGTAACACTGAAAGCATTTGGAAGACGGTTCCGTCTTCAAATGCTTTCAGTACACTTGCGTTTTTCCGGATCGGGCAGGCACCTCCGGCAACGGAAGTGCATGCCGGATCCCAACAACGCAAGTGTGAAAGAGGCCTTAGTCCTCCTATTGCAAATTGAGCGCAAGTCGTACCCCAACGCAGTCCACACTCCCTGGTTATACACTGCCACCACTTATGAAATACGGGCAATAGGTGCCCAACTGCACACAGGGGGTTAAACGCTTTATTAAAGACTGTGGATTTGTTTTAGCGCACACAAGGACCAAACTTATTGAAATATTAAAGCTTTAATAGAATAGGCGCAGTGCTTACAAAAAGTACAAATACAGGCAAAACAGATAAAGATAAAATGGTGAAATAACAAAAGGACAGACATTTGCAGTCTTTATAGTCTCTTCTCCTTCCCAGAGGGCAGGAGGCACTTGGGTAACCATACTCGGAGAGATCTGACCCCCAAACATTTGAATCCGTTTTTTATTGTACTAGTCCTATTTGATACCTTTAGTCCTGAGCTCAGATTTCTAGAGCGCTCCAGTAACTCACTAGGCAAATGTGAAGTTGGTGATTGGACAAGGGAGGATGAAATGGTTCATAGACCTTTTAATTCGAACAACAAATCTGCGGCCCCCGAGTTTAGCGCCCTAGGACCCATTGTTGAGTAGAGGTTTGCCTTGGTTACGGTATAAGTACAGACAGTATAATGTGATTCACATAGCTAGACGGTACAGTGGTTATACATAGATATTTATTTATTAATATATTTTTTTCTTTCAGTATAGACTTTCATTGACTGTAGTCAGGGGAAACGAAAAATGTACCCAAAGTGCGTGTGTGGTATAAAACCAAAAGACCCAACACTTACCCTGTAAATCCCCTGCCGTTCCAGCACCACTCCAGTACTTCCAGCTGGGCTTTGCTTATTTGGCAGCAGTGATGATATCACATCAGAATGGTCAAGTAAGAAAAGCTGATGGGAAGGACCGGCAGAGCGGAGGAGGATTTACCTGATAAGTAATGGGCCTGTTTTTTTTTTTTGGGTGGTTTTCACGGCGTAAACCCTTGGATAAATCTTGTCCGATTTAGGGACTGTTAAGAGACGTGAAGTCATAGTTTAGAAGTAGCCAACGGAATTCTGACTACAATTCTGAGGAGGGCAGACTTAAAGGGCATCTGTCTGCAGATTTGTACCCATGAAACTGGCTGACCTTTTACATGTGCACTTGGCAGCTGAAGACATCTGTGTTGGTCCCATGTTCATATGTACCCTCATTGCTGAGAAAAATTATGTTTTAGTATATGCAAATGAGCCTCTAGGAGCAACAGGGGCGTTGCCATTGCACCTAGAGGCTCAGCTCTCTCTGCACCTGCCGCACCTTCTGCACTTTACATGACCAGGCTTGATGACCTTTTCACTGCCTGGTCCTGTCAATCAAAGTGCCCTCTGCAGTTGCAGTTGCAGAGAGAGCAGAGCCTCTAGGTGTAATGGTAACGCCCCCGTTGCTCCTAGAAGCTCATTTGCATATATTAAAACATCATTTTTCTCAGCAATGCGGCCACATATGAACATGGGACCAACACAGATGTCTTCAGCTGCCAAGTGCACAGGCATCAGGTCAGCCAGTTTCATGGGTACAAATCTGCTGACAGATGCCCTTTAAGTGTCCGGCCATTTAAATTTTTGGGGGAAAAACCCCCTGCAAGGTATAAAATAATAAAAGAAGTAATATTCACCTTGCCGATTCCCTGACACTCTTGTTCTGATGCTTCCTGGGTCCCAGTCACGCCCGCCAATCCCTGGCTGTAGATGTTAACCCATATCACCCTTTGTAAAAACTAAAATTCGCACTGGTGTCAGAACATTTCCAAAAACTCTTTTCGGCTCCGACCTCTGTCCTGTTTTGTGCCGACACCTCTTGCCACATGTAATAAGTGATATATTTTTTATTTTTTAACGCCTCATAGCATCCAGTTTAGAGCCTCGCTTTACATAATTTTTCATGTTTAAGGATAGGGTTGTATACTATGTGATTTTTATTTCTTTCTTTAAGGTTTTAAGATTTGTTGTTGTATATGTACAGTATGTCATCATTTATAAAATGTGTTCATCCACAAATGGCAATTGTTTTATGAATATGTGGGATGATATGGTAGATTTGTTGATGATGCATCGGTGGGTGCCAGTTACCCGCACACAGTGAGGGCGGACATTTTAGTGAAGGCCTATTCATGGTGGGTCTCTGTGCAGACCTGAAGTAGGGGTTTTGCCCATGGCGACCAATCAGATGACTGATTTCATATTGTAACCTGCCTAAAGCTGAAATCTGATTGGTTGGAATGGGCAACACCTCCACTGAGTTTTTGCATTAGGTCAGGCTGGATGAAGCCAGTGAGATACAAAATGGCTGCCTTCTCTGTTGAGGTGAAAGGACCTTACCGCATGCTTGTGGGGTCACTGTCGGTGACTTGACTCAGGGACCATTGAAGCACCAGTCCATGTGCAGTGCAGAATATTACATATCAACAGTGTGAATCTCAAGGAGAAAATCTACTTGAAGTGACTGAGACCTCGACATGATGGAGATGCTATGGAGATTACAATGTCAGCGAGGTCAAACAGTAAACATAAAGAGGGGCGGTCACCTCTCCTGACCGGTCTGTTTTAGTACACACTTGTATTTCCAATTAAAGGGATTGTCCAGATTTCGAAAACACGTCCATGGGTTGTGTCTGGTACTGCAGCTCCGCTCCATTGAAGTGAATGGGGCTGAGCTGTAATACCCCACACAACCTGTGGAGATCTATTTTTGAAGAAAGCAGCCATCTTTTAAATGTTGGTTCAGAACCGTTCACTCTGCATTGGGCCGTTCCTCTGTTATTCCTCCTGGAAATGTTTGTATAAATGAACAACTGGGCGTCGCCATTTCCTTTCTCAATAAGACGCGCCCCTACATAATCTGTACTGACTGTGTAGGGACACCTCCTAGTGGCAGGGACTGTATTGACACCCAGATGTGAAATGATGCAGACATTTTTTAGGAGGAATAACACAGGGACGGAACACAGTAGAATTAAAAGAAATGATGATCCAGCATTGTATTCATTAATTTTTTTCCTCAGGGAATACAACGACTTACTAAGACACCTGGGAGAGTTGTCGTGCATGTAAAACCTGCTTAAGATCTTGCATTTACTAGGGGTTTTTATTAATTTATTTGTATAATTTCACATAATTAGAATTTCAACTATTATTGTTTTTTCACATCTTCCATGTCAATCCTATAAATGTTCTGTGCCACTTCAGGTCGGGGGTTTTTATTCAGGAATGAGGGAGTGAATGTGGTGTTTTATAAAACTATAGAAAGATGAAGCGATTAATGGTATTTTGGTCGATTTGAAATAAACCTGAGGAATTTGCACCTTTCACAACTTGATTTCTAGTTATTTCTACACCTCTGTGTAATGTTCTTGATCTTGTGGTTTATTTTCCCTCATACGCCGTAGGGCGTGTGGAATTTTTAAATGATTTTCTTACTTTTTTTTTTATTATTATTGTTTGCTTCCCTTTTTGCCTTTTCTATCATGTCATGGATATAGCACTGGTCCTTCTTTGCTACCAACATTTTTTCCAGTATGGCGTTCCCCCTGGAATTTGAAGGGATTCGTTGCCTTTCAGCCTCAAGGACATTAATGTAATCGGGCACTGACAACAAGGCTTAGGCCGGTACGTAAGATATAATATATAGAAACCTTTTTCCCCCCAAAATATGCCGAAGCTTTCCAAATGGTGAAGTGTGGCTCACCTGATATTCCCATGTATTCTTAAAATAAAAGCCAGGAACAGTGTCAAAACTGCCACCCAGCACTTAACACTGACAACCACCTTCATGCAATTTTATTTCAAACATTAAAGGGGTTTCCTGGGATTTTGATACTGATGACGTATCCTCATCAGTATCTGATCGGTGGGGTTTCGACACCCGGGACCACCGCCGATCAGCTGTTTGAGAAGGCATCCGGCACTCCTGTAGCTAACCAAGCACAGTGCCGTACATTCTGTAGCGGCTGTGCCTGGCTTCACACTCAGCCCCATTCATTTCAATGGGGCTGAGCGCCATACCAAGCACAGCCGCTACACAATGTACGGCACTGTGCTTGGTAAGGCTACTTTCACACCAGCGGTTTCCCTTTCCGCTAATGAGATCCGTCATGAAGGAAAACGCTTCAGTTTTGGCCCCATTGATTGTGAAGGGAATGGAGTGCACCAGAATGCACTCCGTCTCATTGCGTTCCCGTGACGCTCGCAAACGCACAGCAAGCAGCGTTTTTAAGTGCGTCCTGGGATGCGTAGCTCGACTGATCCGTCATGACTCAATGTAAGTCAAGGGTGACGGATCAGTTTTCTCTGACACCAAAGAAAACTGATCCGTCTCTAAAGTCAATGGGGGATGGATCCGGTTTATGTTAAAGATAATACAACCGGATCCGTTCATAACGGATGCAGACGATTGTGTTATTATGACAGAAGCGTTTTTTGCTGATTCATGACGGATCCAGCAAAAACACTGATGTTAAAGTAGCCTTAGGGCTCTTTCACACCTGCGTTGTTGTGTTCCGGCATAGAGTTCCGTCGTCGGGGCTCTATGCCGGAAGAATCCTGATCAGGATTATCCTAATGCATTCTGAATGGAGAGAAATCCGTTCAGGATGCATCAGGATGTCTTCAGTTCCGGAACGGAACGTTTTTTGGCCGGAGAAAATACTGCAGCATGCTGCGCTTTTTGCTCCGGCCAAAAATCCGGAACACTTGCCGCAAGGCCGGATCCGGAATTAATGCCCATTGAAAGGCATTGATCCGGATCCGGCCTTAAGCTAAACGTCGTTTCGGCGCATTGCCGGAGCCGACATTTAGCTTTTTCAGAGTGGTTACCATGGCTGCCGGGACGCTAAAGTCCTGACAGCCATGGTAAAGTGGAGTGGGGAGCGGGGAGCAGTGTACTTACCTTCCGTGCGGCTCCCCGGTCACTCCAGAGTGACGTCAGGGCGCCCCAAGCTCATGGATCATGTGATCACATGGATTACGTCATCCATGCGCATGGGGCGCTCTGACGTCATTCTGGAGCGCCCGGGGAGCCGCACGGACTGTAAGTATACCGCTCCCCGCTCCTACTATGGCAACCAGGACTTTAATAGCGTCCTGGGTGCCATAGTAACACTGAACGCATTTGGAAGACGGTTCCGTCTTCAAATGCTTTCAGTACACTTGCGTTTTTCCGGATCCGGAGTGTAATTCCGGCAAGTGGAGTACACGCCGGATCCGGACAACGCAAGTGTGAAAGAGGCCTTAGCTGCAAGAAGGGTGCCACGCTCACAGCGTTCCCTTCTCAAACAGCTGAGTGGCGGTGGTCCCGGGTGTCAGGCCTCTACCGATTAGATACTGATGACCTAGAGATGAGTGAATTTCATATTTTGAAATTCGTTCACACTTTGGTGGTAAAAGGTGAATTGCGTTATGGATTCCGTTACCACGGACCATAACGCAATTTTATGACGGAATGCATAACGGAATGAGTTTAGGGGCATTCCATCATAATAGAAGTCTATGGGCTGCAAAACGGATCCGTCCCGTTTCATGAGGATAGGTCAGTGGTGGGCAAACTTAGTCATCTGAGCCAAATATCAACAAAACAGCGATTGAAATTCCTTTTGAGAGCCAAATTTTTTAAACTTAAAATATATAGGAAGGTACATTGTTATTAACTTAATAAGGGTATTCCTAACCATCTCAACATACCTTTCTCAATCCTTGACACTACATCTTCTTTCACTCCACAACGTTTCCTAAAATTAACTAAATAAACTTTACTTAAAGTTGATGATGCCTCTCATCATCCCCATTATTATCCATGATGCCTCTCATCATCCCTATTATCCATGATGCCTCTCATATCCCCCATTATGATTCTCATCACCCCCATTGCCTCAGATCAGTCCCAAGTTTCATAAAATAATAAAGCACTTACCTCTCCTGCTCCTGGACGCCGCTCCTCAGCGCCCGCGCTCTGTGTTCCTCCTGCAGTCGGCTGTGCTGTGAACTGGCGCACACAGCGTGACGTCACAGAGCGCCTCACGCTGTGCGCAGCCCTGCTCAGCCGAGCACGAGGAAGCTGTGAGTACAGAGCCTTCACTGCTTCCTGGTCCTCCCCCTCCTGCAAATTTTTGCTATGGGCAACGAAAATGCGATCGCACTGTATGTGCGAGCCCGCACCTAGAAGAGACAAATTCAAAGGGCTAAAGAGCTACTTGTGGCTCGCAAGCCGCAGTTTGCCGACCACTGGGATAGGTCATTAATATAAATATTGCGTACTACCCCTTTAAGCTTTATTCATTTAAAACTGGACAATCAGTTGGGCATTTAAAAATGTCGCCCGCTCAACAGCATTCACCTGGGACTAATGTATATGATCGACGATAAAGTCGATTACATACATTTAACCCCTCCGATGCCATGGGCAAATGTGACCATGGCATCTGGGAAGTTAAAGCGCACAGACACCTGGCCGTTCTGCGGCTCACCCCCAGCGAGGATCGGGGGAATCGGATGTAGTGGTACAGGACTGCCGAACATTAGTTCCTATGGAGAGCCTGCCTGTGGCAGGGCTCCATAGGAACTTAGGCGGTCAATTATTAAGACCAGCATTTTAGCCCCTGTGCTGGCGTTGGATTGCCGAAGTTATGTAGAGGCACCGGCCCCTACATAACTTTAGCATATCCACCGCTGATTCTAAATGCATCAAGTGCATTTATAAGGGGCAGGAGGTCTAGAGCCTCTTGTCCCTTTGACTCTGCATGACCCCAGGCGAGGGGTAAGGCTGGCTTCACATTGGCATTTCTATTTCCATTGTTCTACTCCATTTTAAGAGCAGAAATGTGAAAATAATGGAAGCAGCGTTTCCATCAAGTGACTGAAATGAATTCCACCTGATGACCCCCATTGACTGTAATGAGATCTGGTTTCCATTAGAAAACCTGGCACATTACTTGACAGAAAAGCACGGCGTGCTGAGCCATTTTGTCCCATATTTTCATGGAATCTGTAACGGAGCCTCCAATGCAGATGTGCGTGAAGCCTAACCTGGACATCTGTGCCTGTGATATTTGATGACGTACACATGCAGTACGCCAGTCCTGCAGGGTGAGCGAATGTGAGGTCACAGGGGTAGTTAACAAACCGAGGGTTGCTCTTGGTACTCACAGTTTTTATTTACCCTGGGCAGGCGTACAGCAGTGATGGAGAGGCTGGCACAAGAATCCTCTGGGGCACTCTGTGTATAGGGACCATGCCAGGTGGTAGGTGAGGTGCCCTGGGTGTTGGAAGTTTAATGTGCCGGTGGCAAGATCCCTTATAGTTCGTGACGCCAGTGCCGGTAACAGTGGCACACTGATTTGTTGTAGGAATAATTGAGGTACACAAAGCTGCAGTGAACCAGAACTTCTTTTTACTGAACAGTTCAACTATATACAGTCTTCAGTTAGTTCCATATGTATAATGTTGAATACAGGCAGGCTTCATGCAAATGGAAGGCAAAGTCTTTGCAAGATTCACAGAGGGAATAAACACTTACAGATCAGGCTGTACTTTCCTCAGATCCTGTCTGGCTTTCACCAAGGCCTGTATGCCCTATTGCTGGCTTTATCCTTGGGTAGAGAAACCTTCCTCTGGTATATATCCTCTTGCTGTAAATATCCTTCTGCCCTTCAGCTTTCTATTTGGCTGGATAAGAATGGCTCTGCACTGTACTTTTCAAGGTGCTAGGTATCTTCAGGAGGGAACCTCTTCTCCTGGAAGCAAGCTAGGACCTTGGGCTATCTAGTTGCATGTCAGAAGCTGCTTCCCAGCTATCTTCTGGTTAAAGTGCACACTGGCTTCTGATCACACTCTCCCTCTCTCTGGACTGGACCTGACTATATATACTAGGGGGTTCCCTAGCTCCCTCTACTGCCTAGGAGGAGGAACTACACCCCTAACAGGCCTGGTACACAGGAAATAATATGAAAATACACATTACAATGCAATGTAAAATACCATAACCATGTTCCACAGGAGGTGGAGAACAACGTGACCCAATTGACCCTTGTGTAGTGCCCACCCTTACGTAGTGGGACACTACATACATCAGCCAGAATAGTTTTTGTTGTTCTGTTCCGTTAAAGAACAGAAAAATTGAAAAAATGTTTCCGCTGTCCAGGGGCGGACTAGGATCTTAAAGTGGCCCCATTTTGTAGGCAGGGGCAACACAAGTATTTGGGGTCAACAATACCATAGTGCAAAATACCTTCCCAGCAGAACCAAAAAACGTAGCAATGTAGCACAATATACTTCCCCAAAAGCTGGTCCTCTGTGGTGGCCATCAATAGCTGCCCTCTTCTGTCCTCCTCCTCCAGTTGTCTATGGAGCAGGGGGCTTAGGAGGTGAGGTGCGGGCCACAGCAGTTAAATTCAGGAGGACATGTGCGGTCACTGGCCGGGTACATGATTACCTGATTCTCACAACGTTAATTACTGTTGAGAGCTCATTATGTACCCGGTCAGTGGCAGAGAGGAGAACTTGGGTGACCCCCTGGGGCATCAGCCCACCGGGAAATTTCCCTGTGGGGTCTAGGGCCAATACCTCTATTATCACTAGGGATGAGTGAATCGACTTCGGACGACACATACAAAGTCGATTCGCATAAAAATTTGTTAGAATACTGTATGGAGAGAGCGCTCCATACAGTGTTTGAATGTATTGGCTCCGATGAGCCGAAGTTATTACTTCGTGAAGTCTCGCGAGACTTCGGGTAATAACTTCAGAAATTAATTTCTACTGTTGAAAACCTTTTTACTGAACTCTGTTTCGGTTCCAAGTGGTACCTATTTGTTTGTGTGCATAATCCCTAAGGCTGGTAGCAGTTGAAAATTTAAACTGAGCATGTGTGACCACCTCAGTGAGTGGATGGAGAAACATGGAAAAGAACAAACAGCAGGTGGCGCTATACAGATACATTTTATTGAATAATTCAGTGGCTTTCTACATTCTTAATGACATGCAATTACAAAAGTATTCAGATCCAGGCACTGGTTTGAAAAATGTAGAATATTTTTATGGCACAACCCCTTTAACAGATCCATATTTTTATATTTTTCTGTTACTCTGACACAATGTAAAAGTTCCCCCCCATCAATAGGATCATACTTGCTCTCTGATTGTCACATCTGTCCGTTTTTCTAGTAAAGGAGTGAGATGATCCCTCGCCCATCTAATCTCCCCTCTGCACTGAATTAGGCCGTTTTATTAACCCCACGACCCAGACATTTACCAACATCTGGATCACAGCGACAAATTAGACGCACTGAATATACAAAAATCTGTAAAGCGGGGGCAGAACCTGGCTGTGTAGCTGGATGGCTGCCTAATCCTGTGCTCCTCATCCAGACTGGTGATATAACCCCTTAATTTGTATCCAACAAACCCACAAATGGGGAAGCCTGGCAAGGACCGACCCAAAGACCAACCTGAACCAACTCTGGTCCACCTGAATTAGCCACATATGGAGCAATTTCTCAGAAAACAGCCGAGATCTCACTCCTCTGAAGCCTCCAAGATGGCACCACGCACGCCACAGCATTCAGATGCAGAGGATCACTCGGAAGCCGGCAGCGCATCCGACATCTCGGATTATAGACCCCCTCAGAGAAGTACAGCTTTCTCTAAATCTGTCCTCAAGGATCTATTGGACACCGCGCTGGTGCCTTTAAAGAAAGACTTAGAGGACATAAAAGAAGACCTCCGCCATCTTGGTCACCGGGTAGTGTCACTAGAAAACACACAAGACGCCATCCTGAACATGAAGGCAAAACATGTGCAGCTTTACAGGCCCATAAGGACCTGATCAACGATGCGTTACTTCGTATTGAGGACCAGGAAAATCGAGCCGTCGCCGCAACTTACGGATCCGTGGCCTACCTGAAACGATCGCAGCTGAGGTGCTCCATAAGGTAGCGTACGAACTTTTCGTGAATTTGCTAGGTCCGGATAGAGCGGCGAAAATAGTGATTGAGCGTATTTATCGCGCCCTGAGGCCCAAACCTAAGCCCACTGATCCACCTCACGACGTCATCTGCGGACTCCTCAGTTATGTGGACACGGCTGACCTCATGAAAGCCGGTAGAGAAGCCGACCACCTCATATACGAAGACGCCACTATTTTATTTTTTCAAGACCTAGCGCCGTCCACTCTGGCCAAATGGCGCATACTACGCCCACTATTAGATGCTCTCAAGGCCTCAGCCACTCCGTTCAGGTGGCTATATCTTTTTGGGCTTGCCATTTTGAAGAACGGTAGACAACTCACTGTTCGCTCACCAGCTGACCTGAAGGCTATCTGGGGTCCGCTTGGGATTTTGCCCATTAATGTTCCATCCTGGATGCCAGCAGACCAAGAGGATCCGCTTCCGACACCACCACACGCTGAAACATGGCACCGCGTCTCCCTGGGAAAGACCGAGAAGACCAAGAGGGATCGCCCAATACCCGCGAAGACTTGACTCCTTCATCCTTCGTCTGATTTGCTACCTTGTGATATCCCCATGATACAGTGACTTTCCACCTATGTCACGCCGGCTTAAGACTGTCTGCTGACCTCCATGATGGCCATGCCACCTGACGGCAAGTCTAACACTATCTGCAATTTAAATACTCGCTTCGATCAAAATGCTAGGCCTTGTTGTTGTTTACCTCCTGCTCTCTTACATATTCCTATGCCTAGTCTTATGTGATTCTCACCTCTCCCCCCCCCCCCACCCTTTTTACTGTAATTTTCCGGGGTTACACCAATGTCTCCCACATCTTGGATGATCCCTCCCCCCCTGATAGCCTCTCAATGGCTCTCAGAAGCCCTACAGGAGCCCCCCCTGACAGATCCCGGCTTTCCGCCATGATGAGAAAGGATATACTCCACCTCAGGTGCCTTGTAGGACTCCCAATTCCTTCTATATTGTGTATATTGTTTCAATGTACCCATTGTTCTCCTCTCTCCCATTGTTTGAAGCAATGTTCGTTCATACCTGATTCTTTCCCCGTCCCCCTTTCCCGGTCTCTACTCATCGCCCTGATGTTTATGATATCCAGGTGGTCTCTGTTCAAGCTAATGTTTCTTTACTTGATGCTATGGTTTCCCTCATAGTTTCTTCACTCAACGTGCGGGGTCTGAATGAGCCATGGAAGAGGTCTCAGGTCCTATCACTACTACAAAAAGTCTCCATAGCTTATTTTCAAGAAACCCACTTTAAAACCGGTAAGATTCCAAATTTGTCACTTAGGAGATTCACACAATGGTTCCCCAGCTCCCACAGCTCTGCTAGCAGAGATGTCAGCATAGCCATCGACAAGCAGCTCCCTTTTAAGCATTCAGCAATCACTTCCGAACCTGAAGGGTGTTTTCTGTTTGTGAAGGGATTTATCGCTGATACACCTGTTACATTAGCTAACATATATGCTCCTAATAGGGGCCAGGTCCCATGGCTTGTTCAGACCCTTACTCAATTGTCCTCCTTCAAAGAGGGCATACTTATCTTGGGCGGTGACTTCAATGTGGCCTTAGAACCTATTCTCGACTCTTCCACAAAAAAATCATCAATGTCACACAAGCTTCTGAGACGCTTAAAGATTACTCTGACAAAACTGGATGTTTTAGATATCTGGCGCACCCTAAACCCCTCAGGCAGAGATTATACATTCTATTCCCATGCCAAGACTTTCTTTCATAGACTTGACTATCTTTTCCTATCTTCAGCTCACGCCTCACGGGTCATTAGTGCTAAGATAGGAAATATCACACTATCTGACCACGCCCCAGTCTTCCTAAATTTCTCACTAACTGGCCTCCCAAAGAAGGAATGGACTTTGCGCCTTAATGACACACTCATATTAGACCCAAATAATGTCTCTAAATTGTCATCCACCCTCTCGTAGTTCTTCAACCTTAATGCCGAAGGCCCTTCTCCCCCTTCTCTTTCTATTATTTGTGAATCGCATAAGGCCGTGATTAGAGGCGAATTACTCGCCTTGGGTTCCTATATCAAGAAAAAACGCTCTCAAGCCCTAAGCGCCCTTCTGGCCCGTATTGCAGCACTTGAACTAACACAAACATTCCCAAGCTCTAAACATTGCAGAGGAGCTATCTGAAACAAGAGCGAATTTAAAAAACGTACTTAATATTCCCTCCGCTAAGCTCCTATTCCACACCAAACTTAAGGCTTACGCTCATGGCGATAGGGGGAATAAACTAATGTCAGCACTCACTAAACAATAGCATGTTGATTCCTTTATCCCCTCTATTAAAGACGCTAATGGCGTCTGGCATAAGTCTACTCCTGACATAGCAAAATCCCCTCGCAGTCGTCCCTAGAACTAATTGCCAACGCCACTGATAGATTTCTCTCTACATTAAAACTCCCATCCATCACTTCCTCACAAGCCTCTCAACTAATAGCCCCTGTCACAGATTCTGAAATCCTTAAAGTTTTATCCTCCATCCCCTCGGGTAAAAGCCCTGTCCCTGGCGGCGTTTCTCTTCCTCCCCAATCACTCTCGGCCCACATAACCATAATTCGTAAGGAAAACAAGGACCCCCTTAGCTGTAGCAATTATCGCCCGATTTCCCTGTTGAACACAGATGTAAATTGGTGGGCTAAGTGTCACGGCGGGGAGTGGGGGAAACTCCCCACCGTATGGTGTCAGAGAGTAAAGGGGGATCAGCCTGGACAAAAGGAGAAATAAGGGAGCAGGTCACCTCCTACCGCATCTCTAATCCTCTCCCTGACTCCTCACTGTATGAGTGGACCCCGATGGTAGGATGACTCATACTCAGGATTCCTAGAAACCCTAAGTCGCCCTTGTAATCCCTCACTTAGGAGCAGGGGAGAGACAACCTGTTCATCCCAGTCATGGAGGAACAGGAGTCTCTATCTGAGGCCAGGCTGCAAGGAGAGGGGAACACATACAGTTATAAGGAGATGGCAGGTAAGTGAAACCAGTAACACACTTACCTGCCACAGACACACTGACTGGAACCCGTGCACAAGTGCTGGTGTCCACACCAACATTAAAAGGACACAACACAAACCACAAACTACACAGGAACCTAGGACACCCATAGCTGCAATAAACGTGAGACACCATAAGAACATCTATGACCACAAGGGTGGCCCTCACTGGACAGATGGACTATGAAGACCAGGAGGATAGCTCCAGCATACACCATAGCTGGAGTACCCCTCAGCTTCAGGCATCCAGCAGAGGCTAAATAGCCTAAGCAGCCACACCCACACACACATAAACCCAGTGTTAACAAAACACTAGGAAGGGAGTTAACCCTTCCAACACCAGACAAGGGAAGGAAGCCACTTAAAGAGGAAGTGCACACACAAGCATAGGAAGCTACACGTTGCCGCCGGCAACAGCATGCGTAGCAACCATGTCACGGCAATCACCCAGAAGGCCGAGACACCGCCACCGCATGCTCTAACAGCAATACATTGCCGCAGGCAACCGCAAGTGTGGCAACAGTGTCACAGCGTACACCATAGGCCGTGACACTCCCACCCCTCAAAGCACTGGGGGGTGTAGGGCAAAGTAAACCAGCACACAGCCAGTACACCAAGGAATGCATCCAGCACACAACACACGCACCTGAACCACTGAGGAATGGACGAGGAGGGACGCAAACACCAGTGACGGTTCACACCAACTGCGACCAACTGTCACAGGGAACCGCACTGATAACAGCATCTCGCCTTTCACCCTCCCTCCGGAGGTTAAGCATGTGCGCCAGAAAATGGCAGGCGACACATGCTGGGCCCTCTTCCGAAGGCTCCAAGCAAGGAGCCATTGTGGTCATACTGTCACGGCGGGGAGTGGGGGAAACTCCACACCGTATGGTGTCAGAGGGTAAAGGGGTTATCAGCCTGGCCAAAAGGAGAAAAAAGGGAGCAGGTCACCTCCTACCGCATCCCTAATCCTCTCCCTGACGCCTCACTTTATGAGCGGACCCCGATGGTAGGACGACTCATACTCAGGATTCCTAGAAACCCTAAGTCGTCCTGGTAATCCCTCACTTAGGAGCAGGGGAGAGATAACCTGTTCATCCCAGTCATGGAGGAACAGTAGTCTCTATCTGAGGCCAGGCTGCAAGGAGAGGGGAACATATACAGCTATAAGGAGATGGCAGGTAAGTGAAATCAGTAACACACTTACCTGCCACAGACACACTGACTGGAACCCGTGCACAAGTGCTGGTGTCCACACCAACATTAAAAGGACACAGCACACACCACAAACCACACAGGAACCCAGGACACCCATAGCTGCAATAAACATGAGACACCATAAGAACATCAATGACCACAAGCATAGGAAGCTACACGTTGCCGCCGGCAACAGCATGCGTGGCAACCATGTCACGGCAATCACCCAGAAGGCAGAGACACTGCCACCGCATGCTCTAACAGCAACACGTTGCCGTGGGCAACCGCAAGTGTGGCAACAGTGTCACAGCGTACACCATAGGCCGTGATACTAAGATCCTGGCCCAACGTATTCAACTGATCTTACCTGATATCATTAACAGGGAACAGGTTAGCTTTGTCCTTGGTAGACAGGGGAACGAAAATACTACACGCCTGCTTCACCTACTGAACTGGGCACGAAGCACTTCTACACCCTTGGCCCTACTAAGTACAGATGCAGAGAAGGCCTTCGATAGGGTCAGCTGGCGTTTCATGTTGCGGGCCCTGTCGAAATTTGACCTTCCTGACCAATTCATTGCTGCAATCTTTACTTTATACTCTGCCCCCTCTGCCAGTGTCAAAGTCAATGGCACCCTTCACCATCTCCAACGGTACGAGATAGGGATGTCCACTCTCCCCAGCCCTTTTTGTCATTGTTATGGAGACGCTGCTCTGTAAAATCCGTCAGAACCCAGACATTAAAGGCCTTACCGTTGGCTCCCAAGCCCACTTGACGGCCGCCTTTGCTGCCGACTTCTTGATCATGACTTCCAACCCCAAAACGTCCTTTCCTAAGCTGCTCACCCTTTTCGATGAATTCGGCTTTATCGCGAACTTTAAAATTAATTACAGTAAATCTCTCGCTCTTAATGTCTCCTGCCCTACCGGTATGGTTAACATTCTTAAGCGCACCACCCCCTTCAACTGGGCCCCTCAGGACATAACATTCCTTGGTGTCCACATCTCAGAAAATGTTAAAGATCTATTCACCCTCAACTATGCCCCATTACTTAATTCCATTAGATCACATCTACAGTCCCTGAAACTCCCATTCATCTCCTGGATAGGCAGAAAGAATTATTTTAAGTCCTTTATAGTCCCCAAATCTCTTTATTTACTCCAGGCACTCCCAATCTGGTTACCACACTCTTTCTTCACAGAAATACACTGTGTGTTTTCCTCTTTTCTTTGGAGAGGCCGATCGCCTAGGATTGCTTTTTCTGTTCTGGCCAGAGAGAAGAGATTCGGAGGCTTCGGCCTTCCTGACATCCACCTATATTACACGGCTCTCCAACTATGCAGAAGCGTGGCCCTTCTCTCTGGTCAGACCGAGAATCTTTGCTCCCAACTTGAGCAGACCCTGCTCACCAATAAAGAGAAACTTGTCCTGTGGGGACTTCATTCCTGCTCCCCTAATAACACATTCATCTCTCCCATTTGGAAAGGCATGCTTGTAGAATGGTCTAAACTATACAAGTCCCAAGCTCTCAAACTCCCTAACCCTAGACTGCCACTACATCTTTTACAATCCCATATCCATCCCGCCATCCTGGAACCTTCGGGTGTTTGGTCCCTACCAGCGATGGACTGGCCATCGGGAGTACCGGGAGAATCCCGGTGGGCCGATCGAATTATGGGCCGGCCAGGGCCGCCATCAGGGGGGTAAAGCTCCAGTAACAGCAGGCAGTGTGGGGGCGGCGCTCACTCACTGACGTCACACGCCTGCTCCTCCCACTAGGCGGCGCAGGCGCGTGACGTCAGTGAGTGAGCGCTGCCGCCCGCACTTGTTACTGGAGGCTGGAGGCGGGAGCTGAATGTAAGGTAGTAAAGACTCTTTACTAAAGAGATGAGCGCTGTGCCCCCACGTGTAGTAGAATACCTACCTGGAGCCAGAGCAGACTGTGCACAGAAAGGGCACTTTGTCACTGTGGACAAAGTATGGCACTTTCTGTGCACAGATTGGCTCTAGGTGGGTACAGTGTGGCACTGCAGTCACTAAGGGCACTATTTATCTGGGCATAGTAGGGCACTATCTGCCCACATAGTCAACATATGGCGCTCTGGGCACTGCCATATAATAGTGTGGGTACGGCGATATTTGGTTCTATGTGGGCACTGTATGATTGTGGGCAGATAGTGCCATACTATCCACAGATAAATGGCGCATTTAGTGCCTGTCGTGCCCACATAGTGCCATATAGAACCCATACTCGGAAAGCGCCATACTTGTGTAGACAGAGTATAATTATAGGCAAAGTATGGCACTTTCTGCCCACGTTTTAGCTCTAGGTAGGTATGATATGGCACTTTGTGGGCACTGTAGACACTAAATACACAACTTATCTGAGCATAGTATGCCCAGGTCTTCCCACGGTCATACAGTGCTCAGATAGCGCCATGTTATGCACAGATAAATGGTGTATTTCTTGCTTATGGTGCCATACAGTACCTACCTAAAGTGAAAACCTACAGTACTTTGGCCACAGTCATACAGTGCCGACATAGAGCCAAAGTATGGCACTTTCTATGCACCTAGGTAGGTACTATATGGGTACAAATGCGCTATTTTTCTGTGAATAGGAGGGCACTATCGTGCTCTATGTGGGCACTGTATCACTATTAGGGCAGATAGTGCCATAGAGACAAAATGTCTCCCAGCACATTATACATGGCTCGTCATCATGGTTACGACCTCCCTGTAATCCAGCATTAGTGGTCGAAAAAAGCACCAAACTATGTGCACTCCCACAATCCCGGCTACTCCTATAGTGTGCAAGCATGACCACCGCTGCTGGATTACAGGGTGGTCAAAACCATGGAAACGAGCAGTGCATAATGTGATGGAAAAATGACTCCCGCCAGCAAAGGAAGCAATATGGACAATCACAATACATTAGTAAGTGCCTTGTATTAACTTTCTCTACAAGATAAATGCCACTTGCTGAAGAGACATAACCCCTTCAAGGATGCGTGCACTGATATGCTGTAGATTTGCATCCATTAAATCCACACTATTTACAGCATACATTGACCTGTGGTGCGGTTTTAAGTCTGCAGTCAGTTTATGCTGCGGATTCCCTCCTTTGCAGTGCACAGATCTGCTGTAAAATCTGCATGTAACTCACATATTTTGTTGTGGATTTTGCTGCTGCAAATTACGCCCTGCACGGATGTGCCCCTTGCTTTCTTTCATTTTGTATGCATAGGTGGTGCCCTATGTGGGCTCTGTATGGCACGCACTGTGCACTGTTTGGCAGTGGCTTGCCTAGTAAGGTGATCACCATCACCATGCTCAGTTTTTATTATCCCCACAGCCTGTGTTAAAATTAAAGTTACTGTCTGCAGCCTGCAGGATACCGATTTATTAATGTATACTACTGTGAGTGGCGGGGAGGGGGATCTATGGATGACGGCACTGTTATAGGGAGGGGGATCCGTGGATGGCACTGTTATGGGGGGGGGTCTGTCATGTGGATGACATTGACACTTATGGGGGGGGGGGGTCTGTGGATGACACTTATGGGGGGGATCTGTGGATACCATTATTTTTTTGAGTGTGTTTGGGAAAAATAAAGTGGGCCGGTCTGGCTGAAGTCCAGGGCCACTTTATTGTCCCAGTCCATCCCTGGTCCCTACTCACGAATCTCACCTTGCAAGACATATCTAGGCCTGATGGTGACATGGATTGGGATGGGATCCTTGGCCTACCCAAGGTCAAGGCTACCTCCTTTCTTCACAATATGAACTTCCTCAGAGACATTAGGTCCCTCAAATTGCCACCCACCCACCCTGACTCTCCTACCTGGTTGGAAAAAAGGTTAAGTGCTGCTCGAGCCCCTCATAAACCTCTTTCTTCAATGTATAGGGAGCTGCTCTCCTCCTCACCTCCTGAACTCCATTTTTTAGGATCTTGGAAAACAGAACTTTCTATTTGTCTCTCTGATCCGGAAAAGGCCTTCATCCTCTCTCATTCACATGGCTTTAATGGCTGTATTAGAATACAAGAGAACTCATATAAGTTGCTCACAAGGTGGTACAAAACACCAGAATTCTTGCATAAGCTCAACCCAGAGGTCCCGGAGTTATGCTGGAGGTGTGGAGTAGAAACAGGTTCGCTATCCCATATTTGGTGGCATTGTAGGAAAATACGTCCATACTGGACTCAAATAGAAGACTTAATTAATGAGGTCTGTTCCTCTTATATTACATTAGACCCTAAACTAGTCTTTCTATGGTGCCCCAATAGATCTCTCACACCATCTAAGTCCAACCTTCCGACTATGCTTATTACGGCAGCCCGTTTGTTGATCCCTTCACTGTGGAAAAAGGAGTACCCCCCTCTATTTCAGCCTGGATCGAGAAATCAGATCAGATCTAGAGGTTTGAAGAATTAGCACATTGGGAAACACATTTTCGCACTCAATTTCTCAAAATCTGGCACCCCTGAAAGAGCTTCAGAAAGTTCCAATATTAGAGTAGAGTCCATACCCCTTCTTCCCCCCCCCCCACTCTCTTTTTCTCTTCACTGTGTACTGTTCACATTACTGTAATACTTGGATTACTCAGCATTGTGATCATTTTTGCCAATTGCTGATGTTGTTGACTCTTTTTTGCCTGCAGTCACCACTTATCTGCACTATTCTTAATAAAAAGAGATTTGGTTAAAAAGCTGTAGTCTCCATTTTGCACTGTCGTCCTGTTCATACTGGATCTGTAATACACGCAGAGTACTTCTTTAGTGATACTCATTACACTGCGTTCATAGTAATAATGACTGTCACTAGAGAGGAATCTAATATTCCCATAGCAACCAATCAGATTCCACCTTTCATTTTCCAGAGGAGCTGTGAGAAATGAAAGGTGGAATCTGATTGGTTGCTAGGGGCAACTAAGCCAGTTTTACTTTACACCAGTTTGTTAAATCTCCCCCATTGACTATCGTGTCTGCACTTGTTTTTTGGCGGAAAAAAAGTAATTTTTCTTACCGTAAATTCTCTTTCCTTTAGTCCAAAGCAGCAGCAACCACAGGGATTTCCAATCCCTAGCTTAGAACCTCCTACTGTGTAATTCTAAATAAATCTAAGAGAGACAATAAACCACTCCGGTCTGTTTCAAGAATTGTTTTATTGGGTGGGTATTTATGTGCTGCTGCTTTGGACCAAAGGAAAGAGAATTTGCGGTAAGAAAAATTACACTTTCCTTGTCGTCCTTCAGCAGCAGCACCCACCGGGATTGAGCAATTAATCCTAAGGGAGGGCTCACATTATACCGCGGACTCTATTACCGCTCTTCCAAAAACCGTCTATCCAGCCTGTAGTGCTTCACAAACGTGTTGGAAGAGCTCCATGACGCTGTTTTACAGATCTGGTCTATGGGAACCAAATTTTTCTCCACCCACGACGTAGCCATTGCACGAGTCGAGTGAGCCTTTATAGGCTTATGCACCTCAAGACCCTTCTGCTCATAACAGATAGTGATAGCTTCCCTTATCCATCTGGATAAGGAGGCTTTTGTCAGCTTTTCCCCTGTTTTCTTTCCTGAATGGGAAACAAACAGGTGGTCCGTCTTTCTGAACGCATTCGTTCTTTGGACATATATCTTTAAGGCTCTGCTCATGTCCAGAGAGTGAAGTCTATTCTCTTCCTCCGAAGACGGATCGGGGAAGAAAATCGGCAACTCAATCTGTTGATTTAGATTAACAAAAGATGGAACTTTAGGTTGAAAAGCTGGCAGAGTTCTTAGTAGCACTTTAAGAAATATCAAGTAAGGCTCCACACACGCCAGGGCCTGTATCTCACTCACCCGTTTGGCCGAAGTGATTGCTACTAAGAAGCAAACTTTCATGGATACAAACTTTAAATCTGAGTCCTGCAGTGGTTCAAAAGGAACATTGCATAACTGATCCAGAACCACACAAAGGTCCCACTTCGGAATCGGGTCGATGATCTGAGGTCTGATTCTTCTAACTGCTTTAACAAACCTCTGTATTAGCGGTTCCCTGAATAATTGCATGCCTAACTAAGCCGATAAGGCTGATATATGCACCTTAAATGTTCCCGGCTTTAGGCCCTTGTCGAATCCTTGCTGCAGGAAGTTCAGGATATCCTGAATTGTAGGAGAATGGGAAGATACTCCATTTCTTCCACACCAAAGATCGAACACCTTCTTGACTCTGAGGTACACTCTATTTGTTGTGCGTGCTCTGGACCGTAAAGGGGTCCTTATTACTGCATCTGACAAACTCTGACGTGTTAAAAGGGGGCAGTCAACATCCAGGCCATCAACTGTAGACGGTGTAGATGTGGACAACATCTGCCATCCTGAGTCATCAGGTGTGGAATCTGTGGAAGTCTCCAGAAGGTGTTCCTGCTCATGAACATTAGTGGGGTAAACCAATCCCTTTTGGGCCAGTATGGACATATTAGGAGACCTGGTCCCGTTTGATCTTCTGCAAGACCTTTGGGATCATAGGAATGGGCAGAAATATGTAGGCCAGCCTGAAGTCCCAAGAGACCGAAAGGGCATCTAGGGCCCAAGGGTTGTCTTCCCTGAACAGGGAGCAGAATAGAAGCACTTTCGCATTGGCTCGGGTAGCCATCAAATCCACCTGGGGACGACGCCAACACCTCGTGAGTTGAAGGAATATTTCCAGGTCCAGTGACCATTCCCCCAAAAGGGGCAAGTCACGGCTTAGTCTGTCGGCGACAGCATTCTTCCTTTCTCTGATGTGCACAGCAGATAGCTGTTGAACATTGGCCTCTGCCCATACAAAGACCCGCTCCACCTCTTTGGTCATGTTGTCTGATTTTACTCTTATGGATCGTCCCTGGACCAAGGGGTGGAACTGTGTTAGGGTATTGTACACTGCTCTCATTTTTCTGAGGTTCGAGGATTGCAGTCTTTCCATTGGGGTCCAAGCCCCTTTCGCCCTCTGACCCCTCATGTGGGCACCCCATCCTGTAGCCGAAGTATCGGTTGTAATCTCGGTCCATTTGGGAAGGGCAAACTTCCTGCCATTGTTTAGAGCCATCCACCACCTCAGGGAGTCTCTTGAGACTACTGTCATCCGATCTAGAGAATTGAAGTCTCAATCCCACTTCTGCAGAATTTCCCATTGTATGACTCTTGTGTGCAAATTTGCCCACGGGATTGCCTGGCTGGCAGCCGTCATAAGACCCAGTGTCTTTATCATCTGACGAAGGGATATCGGTCTGAACTGCCTCAACATCTGTATATTATGGCACAGAACGTTCATCTTCTTTGCTGGAAGGGAAACAGTCATCTCTTTGGTGTCCAGAATGAACCCCAGGAACTGCTTCTGCTGAGATGGGATGATACTGGATTTCTGTCTGTTGACTATCCAGCCTAAGGCCTGAATCCTGTCGAAAATTAACTGAAGATGCACGTTGAGCATCTCTGCGCTAATCCCCTTCACCGGCCAGTCGTCTAAATATGTGATTATCGTTATCCCTAATTCTCTGAGGCCTGCAACCACCGCTGCTACCACCTTTTTTAATGGGAATGGGGCTGAAGAGATCCTGAGCGGGAGTGCCGTGAACTGCAGATGACATAGCTGTTTCCCCAAATAAACTACTATGCGCAGGAACTTTTGATGCTTCCTGTGAATAGGAATATATAGATAAGCATCCTTCAAATCTATTGTTGCAAGGTAATCTCCTGGTTCTAACAGATTTAGTGCGGATTGAACAGTTTCCATACAGGACTTTTTCTTGCGTATGAACCTGTTTAGATACCTCAAATCCACAATAGTCCTCCACCTCATCTGAAGTTTCAGGACAAGGAATACCTTTGAATATATGCCCTGAAAGATATCTCCTTCTGGGACCTGCTCTAGTACAATAATCTGAATGAACTCCTTTATGGCCTGCTCTATAAGGCCCCGTTTCTGAACCTGTAGCCTGTGAGTTATATTATACCTGTCTGGGGGCTGGGAGTACATTTCTATACTATAGCCTTTTTTTACAGTCTCTAGGACCCATAGGTCCTTCACTAACTCCTCCCATTTTGCATATAAAAGGCTTAACCTACCCCCCACAGGCATACCTCTGGGGTCAGAAGTCAAATTTTCATTTGGAGGAAGGGACTCCTCTTCCACGGCCTCTTCTTCGCAGTGTGGAGGATCCTCTGGAGATACCGCCTCTCGATGCAGATGTCTCTCCTCTCTCCGATCTTCTGCGCTCCGCGCCTCTACTGGACGCACAAAAGGAAAAATACCATTTCTTTTTTGCAGCATAAGGAAGGGACTTCCCCTTTTTATCTGACAGATTTTCCATGAGCGACTACAGCTCTGGTCCGAAGAGCCTATTCTGTCGATATTCCATTGCACAAGTGTATTCTTCGAGTGGACATCTGCCCCCCACGGTTTTATCCATAAGGATCTTCTACCTGCCGTAGATAGCGCCATGGATCCAGCTGCAAATCTGGCCTGCTGTATCAATACATCACAGAGGAAATCAGAAGCCAGAGCAACCTTCTTAAAGGATAATAAATTATCATCTCTTGATACACCTCTATCTACAGTTGTGTTCAAAATAATAGCAGTTTGTTTAAAAAAGTGAATAAAGCTCAAAATCCTTCTAATAGCTTTTATTTCCATACACACAAATGCATTGGGAACACTACACATTCTATTCAAATTAAAATCAAAACATGAAGAAAAATATATCAAATTTGTGTTGTTCCTCTAAAAAAATGTAAGAAAAGTGAATATTAGACTGTTAAAAAAAATAGCAGTGTTTGTATTCTTTACAAACTCAAACATTCACTATGTAAACTGAAAAATGTTTGAAGATTTTGCTTTCCTTTGAATCACTTAATTAATATTTTTTTGTATAACCACTGTTTCTGAGAACTGCTGTACATCTGTGTTGCATGGAGTCAACCAACTTCTGGTCCCTGTGAACAGGTATTCCAGCCCAGCATGATTGGACTACATTCCACAGTTCTTTTTTATTTCTTGGTTTTGCCTCAGAAACAGCATTTTTGATGTCACCCCACAAGTTTTCTATTGGATTAAGAACCGGGGATTGGGCTGGCCACTCCATAACGTCAATCTTGTTGGTCTGGAACCAAGATGTTGCACGTTTACTGGTGTGTTTGGGGTCGTTGTCTTGTTGGAACACCCATTTCAAGAGCATTTCCTCTTCAGCATAGGGCAGCATGACTTCTTCAAGTATTCTGATGTATTCAAACTGATCCATGATCCCTGGTATGCGATAAATAGGCCCAACACCTTAGTATGAGAAACATCCCCATATCATGATGCTTGCGCCACCATGCTTTACTGTCTTCACAGTGTACTGTGGCTTGAATTCAGTGTTTGGTGGTCGTCTGACAAACTGTCTCCGGCCACTAGACCCAAAAAGAACAATCTTACTTTCATCAGTCGACAAAATGTCTCTTTAGGCCAGTCAATGGGCTCTTTGGCAAATTGTAACCTCTTCAGCACGTCTTTTTTTAAACAGTGGGACTTTGCGGGGGCTTCTTGCAGATAGCTTGGCTTCACATAGGCGTCTTCTAATTGTAACAGTAGTCACAGTTAACTTTAGACCTTCTTTGATCTTCCTGGAGCTGATTGTTGGCTGAATCCTTGCCATTTTGGCTATTCTTCTATCCATTCGAATGGTAGTTTTTCGCTTTCTTCCACGTCTTTCAGGTTTTGGTTGCCATTTTAAAGCATTTGCGATCATTTTAGCTGAGCAGCCTATCATTTTCTGCACTTCTTTATATGTTTTACCCTTTCCAATCAACTTTTTAATCAGGGTACGCTGTTCTTCTGAACAATGTCTGGAACGACCCATTTTCCTCCGAATTTCAGAGAGAAATGCACTGTAACCTGTATGTACAACATTTGCTGCCTTTCTTCCTTCCTTAAATAAGGGCAATAATTGCCACCTGATGCCAGTTCTTCCGCTGGGGTAGCCTGTGGGGAGTCAGTTTCTGGACAAGAGAGTAGGGGAGGGCAGAGGCCAACTGCGCTCTGCACAGATGCCAGCTCTTCTGCTGAGATGGGGTCAGGGAATCCTACCCCCAGGACCTTGTTGCAGATCAGCTGTGGAGAGGAGGGATCGCTTACCTCCTCCTTCTGGCATTCCTGCGGGGTTGGTGGGGGATCTCTACCGGCCGTCCTGCATTCTGGTAGGCCTGGCGCAGAGACTGTGGTCCCATCTGCACCATCGGAGTTAGGGGTGCTGTCCCCCTGTGGTTGGGTAGAGAGACCGGTTGTCTCCTCTCCCTTCAAGGTACACTGCCGCTGGGGAATGGAGACGATGCTCTTCTCTTCTTGCAAAACATACTGCCGCTGGGGAATGGAGACGATGCTCTCCTCTCCCTGCAAAACATACTGCCGCTGGGGAGAGGAGACAATGCTCTTCTCTCCCTGCAAAACATACTGCCGCTGGGGAGCAGGACCGACTGTCCCTACTCCCTGAAAATTCGACTGCCGTTGGGGATCTGGGCCGACCGCCCAGCATCCCTGTAGGCCTGGTGGAGAGACCTCGGTCCCATCTCCACCTGCCATATGGGGTTCCCCCCAGGACCAGTCTATGAGGTCTCCTACCTCCGCAGCTGGTACTGAAGCAGGTGCTCAGCCATCCAGGGGGAGTGCCGAATCACATACCACCAGAGTGCCTGGTAGGCGTCGTATAGGCAAAGCTCCTTCCATACCAGGCTCTTGAGTTCTGTCACCCACTCATCCAGGGGCTGCTCTCCCAGAAGGGGCATTCGCAGGGCCACTCGCATCCGCAACTGCTGCTCCTCACTGGAGAGACTCTCGCCCCGCCGACGTTGTACATCTTCCAGGGCCTCGTGCCAGACGCCTTTCTGGACTGCATCCCTCCAGTCCGGGTCATCCTCCTCCTCGTAGTGGAACGCTGTCCGAAGACTAGCCGATTCCATCCTGCTGTAGCCAGGGGCGCTGTACGGATACTAGCGTTGCCCTCAATATATTCCACGAACGGTGTCTCCGAGCTGCTTCTCCTCGCACTAGGACGCCATCCCAATGCTGCCACCAATGTAACGGATCTCCTGGGACCCCGACCAGGTACCTCCGTTGATGGATGCTCCTAGTGCTTCCCGAGGACTCCAAGCACTCGACTCGACACCGTAACCACAACAGACCCCATGAACCGCCGCAGCTTGGTTGGGGTCTCACCGTCCTCCACCAACGCTGAACCCAAGACCGGGCTTCAGCTTCCAGTGGGTGAACCTCTCCTAAATCCAGAGAGCAGGAACTATGAACAAGCTCTTACAAGAGCTAGTAGTTATAGCAAGGGTAGTATAGCAAATCTTCAGCGTATAGCAATCCCCAGTGTCGATCAGTTACCCAAACACCAGCCTCAACATGATGAAGGGTAAAACAGGAACTCTTTATTGAACACACAAGCATTTACTTATATACACATTTTCCAACAAGGGTACCACCCTCGTGGACCTGGTTGGGAACTGAGGACATAACATAGCAGCCAATCCTTTACAGTTTAAACACAAAAACTACACATTCAACAAACATGATGGCATTGTCTGTGACGCAATTAACAAACACAATGGCATTGCCTGTGACGCACTCAATAACAGAATAGGCATTGTCTTTGACGCAATCAACATAATACAATTACCAAAACACAATGGGCTCTGCCTGTGATACAATTACCAAACATAATGAGCTAACTTAATCACTCACAGGCAGAAAACACACATTTTTCCCCAACACACAGAAAACACCTCAAAACGCCACATATCCCCATAATTTATACATCCATGGATAGCTCTGATCTGGGTGAAGAACATATCCAAAAATCACCCAGATCCGAGCAGGGGTTCCCAAATTCCATGGAAGTCACATTTGGCCGAATCAGTTCCACAGATTTAAGCTGTGCGGCCGGTCTGTCTTCTCCTTCAAAGTTAGTATATGGGCCATAATCCTGAGGCAAGAGGCTGGTAAACAGGCCCCTCCAAAACCCAGTGCGAGGTTATTTTCGCCACAGGTAACTTCTGCGCAAGGCATTATCCAATCTTCTATCCATCAGATCCGTAAAATAAGACCCATCCTTGTTAGGGACTAACGTGCGTCTAAATAATTTTTATATGGCGACTACTTTAGGGGGTTCTCCCGACTGTTTCTCCTCTTCTTGCTCCGTCATACACATGGTCTTAAACTTTTAATTAAATATCGGCCCCTTATTCGGCGTCTTCCACTCATTAACCATAAGCCTCTTTACCATAGGGTCTACCTTAAAGGCTCTGGATTTTTTAGGGATACCATCGTCCCCTATTATCTCAGCCTGTAATATAGCTTCAGGCTCTAAGTATTTATAGCTTCAGGCTCTAAGTATTTAAATAGCTTTGACATTCTCTGTAATGGAAATACATTTAATTCCTGATCACTATCTTCGGATTCAGAAGAATTAATCTCATCAATGATCTTGTATTCGTCAATCATGTCAGATTCTCTGGGGGATGAATCCACCTTCTCAGAAATATTCCCCTGCCTTAACTCCGACTGAGAATTTTCAGCTTCATTATCCTTTGCTGCTGACTGTTTGAACTAAATGCATCATGGACAAAATCCTTCATCCACAGCAATACATCCTTATTGCATAAGGGCTGATCCTCCACAGGAAAGTCGTTAGCTCTGCAGTCCGAGCAGAAATAGAATTCACTGCCGTCAGGCAGGGGGGTGTTACAAGATCTGCACTGCAGGATACGTGTTTGCGTTTCCCAGCAGACTTCCTTGCAGAGGAGCTTCTGTCTTCAGCAGTGGCGACTCTAGGAACAATATATAGAGGGGGCACATAAGATATCACAGTCAAAAATGGGGGGCACTAATCATTTTCACCACTTAATCATACTACTGAAAAAAACAAAATAAGTATATATAAATAAAATTACAAAATACGAGAGTATTGCGGTATGCAGGGCTGTGAAGGGAAAAGTTCCAGAGCACACAATGACAGCCCCAGAGCCTTTCTACTGCCTGGCCAACCGTATGCTGCCACAGCGTCAGCCCAGCCTGCAGGACATCAGAGAGGCCTGGGGTCCCCATTTTAGCACCACTACATTTACATTTATTTATTATTTAAAAAAAGCATCATACATAACAAAAAAAAAGGGACAAAAGCCAGAATATAATAAAAGACAAAAACAGACATTAAACTTACCTACATTTATAATAAAACAATTCACTTACAAAAGAAGCTATTCAGTCGTCTGCTGTGCCGTCCTCTGCTTGCTTCCACAGATTTTTCCCCCTCCTTTCTGTCCCTCCTCAGTGCGCAGGCGCACTGTTATGGGGGATCTGTGGATGATACACAGTTATGGGGGATCTGTGGATGACACACAGTTATGGGGGATCTGTGGATGACACTGTTATGGGCATCTCTGGATGACACTTTTATGGGGATCTCTGCATGACACACTGTTATGGGGTCATCTGTGTATGACGCACTGTTATGGGGGCATCTGTGGATGACACTGTTATGGGGGATCTGTGGATGACACTGTAGCAATTGTCCCCCACACTGCCCCCACAGTAGTAATTGTCCCCCACACTTCCCCCACAGTAGTAATTGTCCCCCACACTGCCCCCACAGTAGTAATCTGCCCCCACAGTATTAATTGACCCCCACACTGCCCCCACAGTAGTAATTGTCCCCCACACTACACCCACAGTAGTAAGTGTGGGGGACAATTACTACTGTGGGAGACAATTACTACTGTGGGGACAATTACTACTGCCCCCACAGTAGTAATTGTCCCCCACAGTAGAAATTGTCCCCCACACTGCCCCCACAGTAGTAATTTTCCCCCACACTGCCCCCACAGTAGTAATTGTCCCCCACACTGCCCCCACAGTAGTAATTGTCGCCCACATTGCCCTCACAGTAGTAATTGTCCTCCACACTGCCCCTACAGTATTAATTGTCCCCCACACTGCCCCATGTAGTAGTTTGCTCCCCATGTAGTAATTTGCCCCCCCACTGTCCCTTCAGTAATATATACTCCTGTGCCCCCCAGTAATGTCCCCCAAAGTTGGCACACAAAAAAAAATAAAAGCTAATACTTACCTATGTCCCAGACTCCTGGCACTCACTCATAGATGGTAGGCAGGCATGCACGTCACTGTGCTGCCTCCCGGCACAGGCGCGCGATGGCGTCATCACGCCCGCCTGCGTCAGGATTTTACTATCGCATAGGCATCAGGCCTAGTAGGTCTGAAGCCTATACCGGTGATCGGCGGGGCAGGGAAGTTAACTATGTGCTCCCGTGCCCCGTCGTAGTTTCTGGGCGTTTGGGTCGGCGTTGGGTCCCCCAGCGATGCCGGGCCCAGGGCTGCAGACCCAAACGCCTCAGCCCCAATTATAATCAGCCACTGATTAGTACAGACCCAGGGTATCAGCAGGCGGGCTCGCAGGGGGGCAAGGAATAACCTGGGGGGGGGGCAATTGCCCCCCCCCTTGCCCCCCTGTAGCGACGCCTATGGTCTTCAGAACCCTGAGACATCTACAATAGAGCAGAGTAAAGCAATGGATAATTCTGCTTTATTGCACTAGACTTACAGCTAACACCACAAGTGAGGACTAGCCGTTTGGCCGAAGTGATTGCACCCTCCACCTGTATAAGGATGCTGAAAGGCCAAACATAGGAGAGAGGAACACCACAGTGTAATCCTACCCACACAGACCCCCGCAGGGGGAACACTGCAGTACGCAGCCCTGCAGGGTATTGCGATGGTGAGGTCACGGATAATAGGCAAACGAGGGTTGCTCTTGGTTACTCACAGTTTATAGGATGACCCTGGGCAGGCGTACAGCAGTGATGGAGAGGCTGGCACAGTAGTCCTCTGGGGCACTCTGTATATAGGGACCAGGCCGGTGGTAGGTGAGGTGCCCTGGGTGTTGCAGGTTTAATGTGCCTGTGGCAAGATCCCTTTAAGATTTGTGATGCCAGTGCCGGTAAGGGTGGCACACCAATTGATAGCAGTAATAAGTGAGGAACACAGTTTATAGTGAACCAAATCTTTCTTTACTGAAGCAGTTAACTATATACAGTTCTTTTAGGTTCAGTTCCATATGACAGATGCAGTGTCAAGCAGGCTTTTACAATGATGGCAGGCAACAATGTTCTTGCAAGATACTCAGAGGGTTAAATACACTCACAGATCAGGCTGCACCTTTTCCTCAGAAATCCGGTGCACTATTCCTCAGAACTCCTGTCTGTCTTGATCCCAAGGCCCGTATGCCCTATTGGTGGCTTTATCCTTGGTAAAGAAACTTCCTCAGGTATATGTCTCCTTGCATTAGATCCTTCTGCCCTTCAGCTCACTTGTCTGGCTGGAAACACTTCTGCTCTGCTCTGTACTGTACTTGGTAGGAACTGCAGGTTTCTCAGGAGGTAAACTCTTCCCCTGGTAACAACTTCTGAGCTAACTCTGGCTCAAGAACCTCAGGCAGGCTAGACTGCTCTCACTAGCCTCCTGGTAGCATCTAGAAGCCTGGGCTGTCTAGTTGCATGTCAGAAGCTCCCTTTAGCTGCTGCCTAGCTAAAGTCCACAATCACTTCTGACTCTACACTCCTTTCCCTGAACAGGACCTGACTATTTATATTAGGGGTTCCCTAGCTCCCTCTACTGTCTTGGAGGAGGAACTACACCCTAACAGGCCTGATACTCAGATACAACAGGGAAATACACATAAAAGCATAGCAATACACATTAAAATGTGGTATAAAATACAATGCCACTGTTCCACAGGAGGTGGAGAACAACGTGGCCGAATTGACCCTTGTGTAGTGCCCACATTTACCTAGTGGGACACTACAACACTAAAGAAACAATTGCCCTAATTGTCAGCCTATTAGTCATGGAAAAAAAGAAATTCTGCCAAGACAGCCCTTACAGAACTTTACTGCCTAATTATATGTAACAGCATTTTGAGAACCCAGCCAAGGATTGAAACAAGATGTACAATGCAAAGGGCTCTTACCTTCCGGGATTGCGGCGGAGTGTAAGCTGTGTACCGGGGTGGGCTCCCCAGGATACAGCGAAGTCACAAACAAGGAAAACGACTCTGACACCAGCTCTTGTACAAAAACAGAAACTTTACTGAATAGTGGTATTAAACAGGATATCACATACAGTCCCAAATGCAGTGAACATAAAATCAGATTATATACACTCAGCCTGAAGGCTGAGACCCATGTGTAGCACAGCATGGCGCCTTACGATGGTAGCCGGAAAACAGTTGCGCAATTTACCAACTGTGAGCAGAGTTAACTCTGCCTTGTCAAACCTGTTATTACCCTGAAGAACAGGAACAATCCTGTGTGTGTGAGATACAGGCTAGCCCGCGGTGCGACACAGCGGCTTACAATCTTACCGGCCTATACAGGGATTTACCCAAAAACTGGTAATGTGGCACATGCCTAATATATATATCACTCCCGATAAACACGCTGGGGTAACTGGAGATTATGGTGAAGTCCTCTCTGTTCTCCGGAGCGAACCAAAACTTTAATTGATAAGTCCTCCACAATTCCTCCACAATTTTACGGGTTTTGTTCCCACGGCGATCCATTTAAAAGAAATGTAAACTTTGAAAAAAAATATTTTTGCATCTCCATATTCTGACCTTTATACATTTTTATAGTCATATCTAATGAATACTCATTTTTTTGAGGGACAATCTGTAGTCTTTATTCATACTCTTTTGAAGTGTGCATGACTTTTTGATCACATTTTATTACTTTTTTTGGGTAAGAGAAGCAATGAAAAAATGACAAATTGGCCATTTTTACCCTTTTTTCTGTTACGCCATTCACCGTATTGGAAAAATATTTTTATATTTTAATAGTAAGGGTGTTTTTGGGCGTGATGATACCTATGATATTTATATTATTTGTTATTTAGTTTTTTTTATTATATGGAAAGGGGGGTGTTTTAAACTTTTATATATATTTTTTTATTTTTTTGATATATTTTTTAACGTCTTTTTTTTAACTTTTTTGTAATGATTTTGAAGCTTGTATTTGAGCCTACAAAATCTATTTTTAAAATTTGAACAATCATATTTTTAATTTTACTTTATTACTTTAAAGACTTTATTACTGTCTATTGCTCCTTTCTTATGTTGGCCTGCCACCTGGTGGCCAAAATAAGAATTGCTGTTTGAATGGTCTCAGCCTCTTCAGTGAGGCTGAGTGCTTTGAAATCAATTTACGGCATCCTCACTAGCCACAGAGGATGCCGGTAACACCTCTGAAAGCGTGAGCGTCCGGGTTTTTGCGCATTTACAGTATAGACCAAAAGTTTGGACACACCTTCTCATTCAAAGAGTTTTCTTTATTTTCATGACTAGGGAGGCATCAAAACTATGAATTAACACATGTGGAATTATATACATAACAAACAAGTGTGAAACAACTGAAAATATGTCATATTCTAGGTTCTTCAAAGTAGCCACCTTTTGCTCTGATTACTGCTTTGCACACTCTTGCCATTCTCTTGATGAGCTTCAAGAGGTAGTCCCCTGAAATGGTTTTCACTTTACAGGTGTGCCCTGTCAGGTTTAATAAGTGGGATTTCTTGCCTTATAAATGGGGTTGGGACCATCAGTTGCGTTGAGGAGAAGTCAGGTGGATACACAGCTGATAGTCCTACTGAATAGACTGTTAGAATTTGTATTATGGCAAGAAAAAAGCAGCTAAGTAAAGAAAAACGAGTGGCCATCATTACTTTAAGAAATGAAGGTCAGTCAGTCAGCCGAAAAATTGGGAAAACTTTGAAAGTAAGGGCTTTTTGACCATGAAGGAGAGTGATGGGGTGCTGCACCAGATGACCTGACCTCCACAGTCACCGGACCTGAACCCAATCGAGATGGTTTGGGGTGAGCTGGACCGCAGAGTGAAGGCAAAAGGGCCAACAAGTGCTAAGCATCTCTGGGAACTCCTTCAAGACTGTTGGAAAACCATTTCAGGGGACTAGCTCTTGAAGCTCATCAAGAGAATGCCAAGAGTGTGCAAAGCATTAATCAAAGCAAAAGGTGGCTACTTTGAAGAACCTAGAATATGACATATTTTCAGTTGTTTCACACTTGTTTGTTATGTATATAATTCCACATGTGTTAATTCATAGTTTTGATGCCTTCATAGTCATGAAAATAAAGAAAACTCTTTGAATGAGAAGGTGTGTCCAAACTTTTGGTCTGTACTGTATATGCCATGATCTCACTTGTTCACGGCATCTAAAGACATTAATTACTGCCTTCGGCATTATTTCCGCTCGGGGTAATTAGCTGCAGGTCTCTGCTGTTTAAAACAGCAGAGACCTACCGGCCATGACGACCGCTGCACGTGCGAGCGGGCGCCATATTTGCCTATTGCTCCAGCACCGTACATGTACCCGCGATGCTAGGCAGGCTTGTCCCCGCCCCCGCCTGCCATTGGCTGCTTCCCCCGACACCAGATGTTTTTATCTGTGTGCAGGGAGAAGCAGCAGCGGCGGTGTGGGGACTAGGAGCAGAGCCGGGAGCGGGGTAAGTATATTACCGGTGAGGGGCCCGGCACATGTGTGTGTGTGTGTGTGTGGGGGGGGGTTCTTGAAATTGGATAACCCCTTTAAAGAGTTTCTGTCATCAGAAAAATCGTTATGTAGCTGGCTGACATTAGCGATGTGCTAATGTCAGCAGAACATAACTGTATGACTTATATCTCCCTGAGTGCCGCCGTTCGCGCTAAATAATGACTTTCATAATATGCAAATGAGCCTCTAGGTCTACAGTGTCCCACATATGTGTGTGAAAAAGGGACACTTCAAATATCTGTACTTATTGAATTGTAATGTATGTTATTCTTTATTTTCTGGCTAGAAGTGTAATTGCATTCATTCGCCCCTAGGTGGTGCTGGCACCACATAGTATATATATATAGTGGGGTGTGTCTAGCTTAGGGGGAGAGAGAGAGCAGTATGTAGTCAGAGTAAGACGCAAGGCCATGGAAGAAGGAGACAGGCCAAATTCACCATGTAGCTGCTTCATTTTCCTCTGGGCCCTGATCAAGCCCAGAGAAGATATCTGCAGAGGACCAGCACCAGACATTGAGTCTATACACAGAGATGCAAGGAGACTATTGAGGGTAACAGCTAACTAAGGCTTATAGACCTCATTAGCACCAGTGACCAGGAGAAGCCCACAGAGTGCCTGGACACAACCAGACAGCTTAGGCCAAGTTGTCATTATCACTGACTTAACCTTCCGGGTGGTAGTGAGAAACCATAAAACCGTTTTCTAGAAGAGTTTTCTGGCAAAGAATGAAGCAGATGTGTTTGCCTGCCGTGAGGGGGACGCCCTTAAAGGAAAACTCATAGATAAATAATTATTAGCATCTTTAGTGCCAGTGTGCTGGGAAGTAAATATAGGATTCTATCAGGATCCTGCAGCACGCCACAATCCTTGCCTGTCAAAAGTCTACTCCTAAAAGGACAATTCCTTATAGACATTTGCCACTCCCAGAGAATAGAATACCATTGAGCTTTTTATGCATACAAAAGCTGTCCATTGATGAACTGTACCAACTGTCCAGAGACTATTGATCTTCAGGAAATGTTCAACTGGTTTACAATTACTGACTCCTCATTCTTACAACTACTACTCTCAACATTTGCACCTAACGGTGCTGGCGTCATGGACCAGGGGCCCAGCCGCAAGCATCCTAAACATCACCAACATCAAGGGCACCTTAACCAACATCTGGCTGGTGTTCTCTGTAGCCGAGAGTGCCCCGGAGGATCTCGTGCTGTCCCATCCACTGCACTGCCGACCCAGGGAGGCATCTGCTAACCTTGAGTACAAATAAACTATTGCACGCCTCACATGTTTTCCCCTGCGGTCCGGCAAGCTGCAGGTGCTAAAAGGGCTTTGCTGCAGCACCTAGAGGCTCCGCCCTTTTATACTTTCTTGCTTTAGCTTTCTACGAATGTCTTTAATGTATGATTTCCACTTCTCATACATTCTGGCTAACTTTGTTCCTTTTAATGCTGCTTCTTGCTCCAAATTTTCCAGTATCTTTGGCGTTGGTTTTCTGGCACGTGATGAACGTCTTAGTTCATCTGCTTGGGCTATATTGGTTTGAGGCAAGACTAATGCTGCATCAGACTCTTCTACCTCAGACAGGTTCCCATGCTCTTCAACTTCTACTCTATCTATCTTTGTATCCTTTAACAGTGGCATGGTAATACTAGGCTCAGACATTTTACTTGCAATGCAATACTGACAATCAATACGAATAATAAGATGCCTTTAACTTTAAATGCAATATTGACAAATGCAGAAATAAATGACTTTCACTTTAAATGTAACAGCGATAAATGCAGGCAATAAATTACTTTCACTTTAAATGCTTTAGAGTCCATATACTACAAACTGTCCTTTGTTTTTACTTTAAAGTCTCTTATTTCTGAACACAATAAAAAATGTCTCTTTATGCCAAAGCCTATATGCACTGATAAGTAATAAAAGGAAAGCACTGACCTTTTTCTGAAGAGCAGGAACAAATGTCAGTCTTAAAGGAGACATGTCTTTTCTTGATGTGTTGCGATACTTGCGCTGACTTGCGATGCTCTGTGATGACTTGCGATGCTCTGTGCAGACTTGCGATGCTCTGTGCTGACTTGCGATGTGCTGGCTTGGATACGCTGCTGCAGATCTTGGACCTAGTGGCGGGAAACTAGCTGGCTGCAGTACGTGGTCTCTCCGTGGATAGCTGTGCGGGCACTCTAGCTCTGGACTTTGGCCTCCCACCATGCGTCTTTTTCTCTCTCTAGGGATCGCAGGAGGGTTGGCGCTCTTTCTTTGACTATTTTGCCTTTGCCGGTCTGCCACTTTAAGATTCGGCTGCAGTTTGACTAATGCACACGTTCTATGGCCTTTATGGTAGCTCTGCTGCGGTGTCTTGCTCACTCACAGAACAGTTGCTGCGCGGCGGTATATGCTGGCGCTCCTCTGCTCTAATGCGCTCTTTACTGTGCAAGTTGAGGAGCGCTATCACTTCGCCCTCTGAGGGTAATAGTTCCACTGTGGCAGGCGCAGCACTATGAAGTGCTTTTTGCGCTGTGGCATTAGAAGAATTTTGATATCTCTGACTTTTTAGTCCAACCAGACTGTCTATTACTCTGTAATTCCTCTAGTGCCGTTCTATGGAAGGAGTAGGTTTAAAGAGGACCTTTCACCTGGAAAAACATTGTGAACTAAGTATCCTGACATATACAGCGGCGCCCAGGGATCTCCCTGCACTTACTATTATCCCTGGGCACCGCTCCGTTCTCCCGTTATGTCCTCCGGTATCTTCGCTCAGTAAAGTTATAGTAGGCGGAGACTTAGGACTCTTGGTTATAGTAGGCGGAGTCTGCCATTGTTCTGCTGGGCGTCTCCTCCTCCTAGGCTGTAGCGCTGGCCAATCGCAGCGCAGAGCTCACAGCCTGGGAGGTTTTTTTCTCCCAGGCTGTGAGCTGTGCGCTGCGATTGGCCAGCGCTACAGCCTAGGAGGAGGAGACGCCCAGCAGAGCAAGGGCAGTCTCCGCCTACTATAACTTACTGAGCGAAGATACCGGAGGGCATAACGGGAGAACGGAGCGGCGCCCAGGGATAATAGTAAGTGCAGTGAGATCCCTGGGCACCGCTGTATGTCAGGATACTTAGTTCACAATGTTTTTCCAGATGAAAGGTCCTCTTTAAAGAGCACACCAAATGCTTGAAATAACTTCTTTATTAACTTCAACTTTTCTTCATATAACACTGCCGCCTCTGCAGCAGATAGTCCATGTACATAACAAAATGGTGGTATCCATTAGATGGTGGTTCAACTGTTCAATCTTGTCATTCAACATAAAATGGTGGATTTTTTTTTTTTTCTCTCTTCAGTATCTGTACTCTCACTTTAAGTTATTTAAGCACTTTATGATCTTTCTGAGAGGTATATCTGAGGTTTAACCAATAGTTCTACTTGCTCTACTTGGTTTGCAGTTTGCTCTATACAATTGCTTTGAGCAGTTTGCTTTTATGGCTTAGTATGATCTGGTATGAGCAGTTCGTAATTTGGTGGAACTGTAAGTAAACACATAACTAGTTCAGTATACAGTTCTAATCACAATACTAACAATAGGAACATATCATAACTGTTCTAAATACCTATTTTGGCCTCTTTGCTTCCAAAAAACTAAACTCTGGTTGGAACTGTGTGTCTGTTCAGCTCCTCTCTCTGGTGAATCATGATTCCAGCTAGGAGATTTCCCACACAGACTCAGTGTGAGGCTGGCTGTGATTGGTCAAGACTCCTGCTCATCAACAACAGTTTAGGCTACTTTCACACTGGCGTTTCTGGGTCCGCTTGTGAGATCCGTTTCAGGGCTCTCACAAGCGGCCCAAAACGGATCAGTTTAGCCCCAATGCATTCTGAATGGATAAGGATTCGTTCAGAATGCATCAGTTTGCCTCCGTTCAGCCTCCATTCCGCTCTGGAGGCTGCTAGCAGCGTTTTGATGTCCGCCTGATGATGCGGAGCCAAACGGATCCGTTCTGACTTACAATGTAAGTCAATGGGGACGGATCCGTTTCCACTGACACAATATGGTGCAATTGAAAACGGATCCGCCTCCCATTGACTTTCAATGTAAGTCAAAACGGAACAGTTTGCATTATCATCAATGTTGTTCATGGTAATGCAAACGGATCCGTTTTGAACGGATCTAAGCGTTTGCATTATAGGTGCGGATCCGTCTGTGCAGATACCAGACGGATCCGCACCTAACGCAGGTGTGAAAGTAGCCTAACTCTATGCTTTCTGTTATTTCTGCTGTGTCACTGAGCTTACCTTACATTCATATAATGAATCTTAAAGGCATATTATCTTTTCTGCTTCTGTGAACACAATATATATAACAGTTATATGACATCCAAAACATGAAGTCACAGTAAATAACTCTGCTTTTGTCTTTAACATATAAATATAGGAACTGTATTAAGGTTATTGGCAGGTCTAGCTGTATACACATATAAGCCATATTAGCAACCTAGGACAGGTCTTAGCTGGCCAGCTACACTCACACCGCTGTTTCTTCTATAATTGACACTGGGGGTCGATATATAATTCATGTATGCTATTTAAATAATGTACTATATACACTGGTGGGATTATACGCCCCCAATGTGAGACCACAACACTTTCTGAATAGATTGTTTAGGAAAGTGCAGTCTTTGCAGAAAGGTAGAGTGCTCATCTGTGGCGATTTTAACATGGTCCCTGACCCTTCTCAAGACACAACCACCTTATCGAGAAACAACCCCACTTTCTAGCACATACACTGCTAAAATAATCACTATTTTATGTATGGCGTATACATCACGCCTCTGAAAGAGACTACTCTTATTTCTCTCATTCTCATCATTCCTACTCACGCATTGACCTCATTCTAGTGGATAGGAATACTCTCCCGGCTGCAGCAGATTCTAGCATAGGTTCGATCACCTGGTCGGATCACGCACCGATACTAGTAGACATCGTAGAACAATTTCAAAATACCCCAAATCCAATCTGGAGACTAAATGAATATCTGCTTCCAGACCTTAAATACCAGGCAGAGGTGTTGCAAGCACTAGAGGAGTATTTTCAGTTCAATGCCAAGTCAGTGTTTGACCCTTCTGTAGTGTGGGGGAGACACACAAGGCCTTCATTTGGGGTATACTCATTAAAATAGGGCATAGGGATAAAAGCACCTATCAGAACTCCCAGCACAAATTAACACAACAGTCACCAGTATTATCTAAAAACCTTAGGGCTCTCAGAATGAAACTTAGAGAGTGTATGCTACACCAATATAAACTTTCACTTAAGAAAGTAAAAGCTATGTATTACTCCCAGGCAAATAAGACTGGTAGCCTATTAGCGTAGAGGATCAAAACCAGGGCCCTGAAATCACGCATTGCATATCTTTGGGACTTCTCGAGGACCCAGAAGATTTATGATCCTAAATCTATAGCTAATAGATTTATGTTTTACTAATCTCAACTCTATAATCTGGCTGAAGAAGTGGACTTTGTTCCGGTATTATCTCATGAGATTGAAGATTTTCTTCAATCCCTATCTCTACCCTCTCTGAATGAACAACAGTGTGAATCCCTATGTAACCCTATAACCTCTGAAGAAATCTCCTGTATAATTAGCCAACTACCTCATCAAAAAAGCCCTGGCCCAGATGGCCACTCAAACTCCTACTATAAATTGTACTCTGAGATTTTGACCCCTCACCTTCATGCAGCCTTGTCTCGTGTCGTGGTGGGGAGGGTAATATGCCCAAAGAAATGTTAGAGGCGGTCATAGTAACCTTGCCAAAACCAGGGAAAGAACCATCGGTCCCTCAGAACTTCCGACCCATCTCCTTATTAAATACTGATTTTAAAATCCATGCAAAACTGCTGGCTAACAGACTAGCCAAGATCATACCATCTTTGGTGCCCATGACCAGGTCGGATTTGTACAAGGCAGACAGATTACTGATAACTCTAGACGAATACTAAATCTACTAGATGATAGCAACAGATCATCGGTGTCTGCAGTGTTTGTCACTTTGGATGCTGAGAAGGCATTTGTCACGACCGCTATCCAAGCAGCGGTCGTGTCGCACCAGACGGAGGGGAAGGGGGACCCTTATCTACGGATGGGAATAGTATGGCCACCCCTGACTAACCCTAAGCTGGCACCTGTCTGCCCTGATACCCTAGACGGGGTGTGAACCCGTGCGGCGAGCAGGATGCCTAAACCCTCAGTCACCCTAAAGCCTAGAGTGGGGAAAGGCCGATGGGAGCACTAGTCACCATCACTCATGTCTAGGAGAACAGCAGGGGAAGACAGCAACAAACAAACTATAACAGAGATAGACTTATCCAGTCACGAGCAGAGAAGGCGATCCCAATCACGACAGTCCACGCCGGACAAGAGCTCCACAGCAACACCATCAAATGATCTCCTTCAAAGGTCAGAATAGAACTGGAAGTAAGGACTATATCTGGCAATGACTGCAAGTGAAACTGAAACTAATATAGTAGCTGGGAGTGGCAGACAGGACTCACCTGAGAAGGATGCCTACAAACTCCCAGTCAGGACAAAAAGGTTCACAAGGCAAAACCCGGATGACATACCCTGAACCATGGAGCAAACTCACAAGCTATCGCGAGTAGCAAGTCGCTGCGACCTTCTCCTCCCAGACCTGTCTGGATCAGTCACAGTCGTGACAGCATTTGACCGGGTGAATTGGTCATTTGTCTTCTCGGTGCTCCACACTATGGGTTGCCCGGAACAAATGGTTACAGCAATTAAGGCTTTATATACTGTGCCATCGGTCCGTGTATTGTCAGATCCATTCACTCTATCAAACGGCACGAGACAGGGATGCCCCCTGTCGCCCCTCATATTTATTTCATCATTAGAACCCCTAGCTTAAGTAATCCGCCAGGCCAATGACATTGACGAAGTGCAGAATGGCGACAGGCAACATTGTCTTTCACTCTATGCAGATGATACAATTCTCACTTTAGCAAATCATACAATATCCCTAAAAACAGTGATGAGAATCATCCGTTCATATGGAGCCCTCTCCTATTATAAAATTAACGAGAGTAAATCCCAAGCTCTTCCCTTTCTGATTCCACATAAGACACTGGAGTATCTAAAAGCTCAATTCCCACTAGACTGGCAAGAATCTGAAGTGCAATATTTAGGGTTCAGGGTTACATCTACTCCCCAGAGGTGATACGTGGCGAATTTCCCCCCTCTTCTTTCGGATCTGCAGACAGATTTGGATAATATGGCTAAAACTGAACTATCATGGCTTGGCCCCATTGCAGCATTTCAACAACATGCACTCCCTAAGCTGTTGTATCTGTTTAGAACCATCCCTATACCGATTCCTGCTTACTTTTTTACCACTATGAACAGAATGATAAATCAATTTATCTGGTGTAAAGGAAGACCTCGTATAGCAAAAAGCGTCATGAGTAGATATAGAAGATATGGGGGTTTGAGCTTACCTAACATCTTTGATTACTACCTAGCCTCGAGAATTAACGAGTTGAGGGAATGGTGGGTGTCAGACACCTCCAAGCACTGGGTACATATTGAACAAACACAAGCCCCATTGCAGAATTTAAAAGCACTACTCATGGCCTCTTTGCACAAAGGCTTTTCTATCTCTATATCCCTTACTTTATTTCCACTTCTATAGTCCTTTGGAAGTCCTACCACAAAAATGGAAATGGAACACCAACCCCTTTGACCCAGCTAACTCCGATTGATTCTTTGCAGTGCCTCATTCCAGACTTGTCGTTAAAGTCCTGGAAGGACAGAGGTATCGGAAAAGTAGATGATCTATTGACCCAGTCCTCCTTAAGGTCATACACAGAACTGCAGCAGTCATAAAATATCCCACATCAGGAATTCTATAAATACCTGAGAATTAGGCATTTTCTGAGAGAGAACCCTACATTCATAGGTAAAGTGAATTTGTTGCTTCTCAGACAATGGTCCTTAACAAATGCTATACCGACAGGGATAAAACCGATATACTCGTACTTAGGAGGCAAGGATTTCTTCACCAAATCGGCTCCCTTCCTGTCATGGGAGGCTGAATTGAGGAAGACCTTTTCCCTAGCTCAATGGTCCACAGCCATCAGATTTGCAGTATCGCGTCTAAAATGTACATCACATTTTGAATCTTACATGAAGACAGTACTTAGGTGGTGCTTTACCCCAATAAGACTTAGCCATATTTTTCCAGGTACAGCTCATGTCTGCTGGAGAGGTTGTGGAGGGAGGGGGACGCTTCTACATATATTGTGGGACTGTCCCAAAATATCAGATTTGTGGTCCCTGGTCTTCAGGTGCGTTTGGATATAGGGTGGCCCCGGACCTAGCCCTGTTACTGACAAATCTCACACAGATTCCGCGTGGTTATAGGACAATTGTGATGCATTTGTTCTTGGTCACCAAGCTCGCGATTACAAGAAATCAGAAAAGCACTATTATTCCTACCTATCAGGAGGTAGTGAGAGCTGTGGAAATAACAAGATCATATGAAAGAATGATCGCTCACAAGAACTTTACACTCACAAAATATGAAGAGGATTGGCCGTCTTGGGCCTGTCTGTATCCAATAGCACCCCCCACACCACGACCAAATGGCGGGGGGATTCAGGAATCAGGAACGGTCTCTGCTTAAACTTGTAAGTTTAAAGTCAAGCCTGATGTATATGCCTTGACAATGCCTATGGTAATTCTCTACCTTTTCTTTTCTTTTCTTTGAAGTTCCTTTATAGACGCTACTATTGCTTTATGTCATGCTCCTTTATATCTTATTGCTGATATACTAATCCCACATGATCTTATATGTCAACAAAGCATAAATGCTCACTGGGTGGTAATACTCTGTATAAATGCAATGACAATACTTTGTTTAAATGTATTGGATAATTTGTTGAAAAATCCAATAAAATACTATTAAACATTAAAACAAAAATAGGGTTTGTAGACATAAAGCTACATAAGCCAGTCGCCGGCATTAGGGTGCAAAATGCCTGGAAAATAATAGGTTCTGAGACATAAAGGTGATAAAAGGACATGAATCAGTTTCTTAAATGTGATAGGCCTGCCTAAAGGTCCCTTCAGACGGGGCAATTTAGCAGGTAACTATTGGTAAGGAAGCATTTCTTCCTGGCAATTGGATGCTCGTCAGTGGATGAGACCACTGCATTTACATGCAGCGATCTCCTCCACAGTATGGGGAGGAGCGATCACTAATGCCACCGGCAGCAGAGCGTGATTAGACAGCACAATCTTCTGCCGGCAAACAATGATTTAGGTGCCTACACAAATGATTCAATTACATGATGAACGAGCGCTTCGTTCGTTCATTAGGTATTCAACGGCACCTTTACACTGGCGGATAATCGCTAACAAGCGTTCCTATGAATGCTCGTTACCGATAATCTGGCAGATTATTGGCCCATATAAAGGGCCCTAAAAGAGGTTGTCCTGGCTTTTTCATATTAATGACGTTTCCTTGGCACCATCGCCGATCAGCTGTTTGAGGAGACGGCGCGCACAGTGCGCACGTGCCATCTCTCTTCCTGCTCTCCTCTGTATGTCTATGGGACAATAGCAGTGAACAGGAAGGGAGATGGCACATGCTCACAGCTGATCGGCGGGGGTGCCAGGTGTCTGACCCCTGCCGATCTGATATTGATGACCTATCCTGAGGATAGGTCATCAATAGATAAAGCCCGGAAAACCCCTTTAAGAATACACGTCCGGGGTACTGCATTCTAGATAATTGGTCAGCACTTGAGAAGATTGGAAAGGGGGGTTTGGATTATGGAAGAAGTAACGGTAACCATTCATCTTCAGTAGCTGTTGCTGAATACTCTGAGCTGACACCTACCTCTCCCAACTCTTCCATTCACATACAGGCTTAATTTGACCGACAGCTATCTCTCTCAACTTTTCAGCGGGGAGAGAAGATAAAAACACTGCCAGATAGCTCTGGTGGAGGTTTAAAGAGGACCTTTCATGGGTCCAGACATTATAAAATAAGTAGCATTTTAGGTAGGGCATCAAACAGGGATTTAATAGAGCTTACTATTATTCCTGGGCGCCACTCTCTTCGCCCGCTGTGGCCCCCGTTAATTCTCGCGCCTGGTATGCTAATTAATAGCATCGGAACAATGAGGAGGAGACACCAGGGTTTCTCAATGGGCGTCTCCTTCTCCCTGACTGTAGCACTGTCCAATCGCAGCGCAGAGCATCACAGCCAGGGAGAAGGAGACACCAGGGTTTCTCAATGGGTGTCTCCTTCTCCCTGGCTGTGACGCTCTCCACTGTGATTGGATTGCGCTACAGCCAGGGAGAAGGAGACGCCCATTGAGAAACCCTGGTGTCTCCTCCTCATTGTTCCGATGCTAGTAATTAGCATACCAGGCGCGAGAATTAACGGGGGCCACAGTGGGCGAACGGAGCGGCGCCCAGGAATAATAGTAAGCTCTATTAGATCCCTGTTTGATTGATGCCCTACCTAAAGTGCCACTTATTTTAGAATGTCTAGACCCATGAAAGGTCCTCTTTAACAAAAGGTTCTGGTGAAAAAATGAATTCTCTCTCATCATCTATCGAGGGATAGTCAGGAGCTCCCCATACACATTGTTGGCCGGTCCTAGGTTTGGCTGACAATACACTAATGTGTATAGGGGACTGTAGTCTTGGATTGCTGGCAGAACGTAGAGCCCAGTTAGGGTGTTAGACAGATAGGGAATGTAGCGAGGAGCAGCACTGTAGAGAGCTTTGTGAGTGACAGTGACTGGCACAGGGAGGAGGCATCGATGTAGCTGTGTTGGACAGATAGATGAGCCTGACTGCTGCATTCATAATAGATTAGAGAGGGGAGAGTCTAGCTATAAGACAGGAGGCATTTTATACTGAAAGGGGTATTCTGATTGTGACAGGTTATCCCATAAACTGTTAGATCAGTTGGGGTCCTAACACTAGGACCTCCACTCATCACGAGAATTGGGACCCTGTACTACTCGGGTCCTAACACTAGGACCTCCACTCATCACGAGAATTGGGACCCTGTACTACTCGGGTCATCCCAAAATGAATGGAGCAGCAGTTTGTGCATGAACACTGCCGCTCCATTCATCTCTATGGGAGTTCCGAAAGCAGCTGAGTGCTGTCCTCGGCTATTTCAAGAAGTCTTAGAGTTGGGCGATATCAAAAATATTCCCACGATAACGATATTAAGAAATTTATCGAGATAACGATATATATTGCGATAAATGCCCATTTAGAATTTTTTAAAAAGCTGCGTGCATTCTGCATTTTATGGGATGTCCGGCCCATAATAGAACAGTCCTATCCTATTTTGGAGGGGACAAGGTGACTAAAAAAAATGGCGAACTGCGTGGACTTTTTAAAAAAAATTCTGTTACAGCGTTTCCTAATAGAAGATATTTTTTAATACTTTAATAGTTTGTACTTTTTTTGGACGTAACGATACGTGATATGTTTTTTTTTTATTGTTTATATATTTTATATGTAAAATTGTAAGATTTAAAATTGTAAGATTTTTTTTATTTTTTTTGTTTTGTTTTTTACTCTTTATTTAATAACTACAGTTGTGTTCAAAATAATAGCAGTGTGTTTAAAAAAGTGAATAAAGCTCAAAATCCCTCTAATATCTTTTATTTCCATACACACAAATGCATTGGGAACACTACACATTCTATTCCAAATCAAAACATGAAGAAAAATATCAAATTTGTGTTGTTCCTCTAAATAAATTGAAGAAAACTGAATATTAGACAGTGCTTGTATTCTTCTTTACAAATTCAAACATTCACTATATAAACTGAAAAATGTTTGAAGATTTTCCTTTTCTTTGAATCACTTTACTGATATTTAGTTGTATAACCTCTGTTTCTGAGAACTGCTGTACATCTGTGTTGCATGGAGTCAGCCAACTTCTGGCCCCTGTGAACAGGTATTCCAGCCCAGGATGATTGGACTACATTCCACAGTTCTTCTCTATTTCTTGGTTTTGCCTCAGGAACTGCATTTTTTATGTCACCCCAAAAGTTTACTATTGGATTAAGATCCGGGGATTGGGCTGACCACTCCATAACGTCAATCTTGTTGGTCTGGAACTAAGATGTTGCACGTTTACTGGTGTGTTTGGGGTAGTTGTCTTGTTGGAACACCCATTTCAATGGCATTTCCTCTTCAGCATAAGGCAGCATGACCTCTTCAAGCAGGGGCGTCGCTAGGTTAAAACATTCGGGGCCTGGGCCCCGGATGTTTTGTCCCAGGCCCCGAATGTCCTGCCTGCCTGCTAGATACAACTGTATTGCCGTACACAGAACGGCAATACAATTGAATCTAATACAATGGGAAGAGGTGAAGGACCTGTGGTGACATCACAGGTCATGTGATCAGCAAAACAGGCTGTGATAGGATGACCTGGATGATGTCACTATCATGAGACCAGTGCTGGATTGGACCGGAGTGAAGAGGAGAAGGAGCCTAATGCTGATGTCTGTACATGAGGAGAGGTAAGTGAAGGGAGAGGCAGAGCAATGCTGGGAGTTGTAGTTATTTAACTGGGATGTATGTTAGGGCTGAAGGGAGGGATGTTATTGACATGGAACTGTGTGCTTGAGGTGGCTGGGGGAGGGAGTGATGTTATTTACATGGGACTGTATGTTGAAAGTGGATGGTGGGGGGAATGATGTTTATGTACATGGGACTTAATGTTTAGGCTATGTTCACACTTGCGTTTGGGGATCCGCTTGTGAGATCCGTTTCAAGGCTCTCACGAGCAGCCCCAAATGCATCAGTTTAACCCCAATGCATTTGTTCGGCTCCGTACGGCAGCCCGTTCCGATTTGGAGGCGGACCCCAAAATGCTGCAAGCAGCGTTTTTGTGTCCGCATGGCCTTGCGGAGCCAAACGGATCCGTCCTGACTTACAATGTAAGTAAATGGGGACGGATCCCTTTGCATTGACCCAAAATGGTGCAATTGTAAACGGATCCGTCCCCCATTGACTTTCAATGTAAGTCAGGACGGATCCGTATTGGGACTTAGAAATTCAAATCTAATACAAACGAATCGGTCCTGAACGGATGCATTAGTTTGTATTATCGGTGCGGATCCATCCTGTACAAGTACAGGACAGATCCGCACGAACGCAAGTGTGAAAGTAGCCTTAGGGGGTGATGTTTACATGGGATTGTGCATTGGAGGCGGCTGGGGAGGAGGTGATGTTATTTACATGGGACTGTATGGTGGAGGGAGGATTATAACTGTAGGGGGCACTGCAGATCCAGGGGACATTATAGGTGGTCTTATTACTACTGGGGGCTCTATAGGAGGGTCTTATAGATCCGCCTTTTTTCTACTAAGCGCACTATGGGGGCCTTATTACTACTGAGGGGTCTGTAGGGAGCTTTATTACCACTGGGGGAACAATAGGGGGCCTTATTTCTACTGAGGGGTCTGTAGGGAGCTTTATTACCACTGGGGCAGCAATAGATGGCCTTATTTCTACTGGGGGCTCTGTGAGGGTATTATTAATATGGGAGGGCTCTTCTAATAATGGGGGCATTGTTGAGGAGCATTATCACGGTTGGGGCAGTGTTACTAATGAGGGCATTCTAGAAGGGAATTACTATTGGTGGGACTATGAGGAGCACTATTACTATGGGGGGCAGTAATGTTTCTTCAGGATAGTATTTGGGGGTATTGGCTCATGGGCTCCGGTGCAAGAGTTCAGCTTGGGCCCCCCTTCCCTCAGTGCTTTGTGTGTCTTCTTATGCGACACAAGTGTCTTTGGGCCCCTTCATGCTCCTGGGCCCGGTAGTGACTGCTACCTCTGCACCCCCTATAGCTACACCCCTGGGGGGGGGAGGGGGGCACATCAAGCAGCAGGATAACACTGTGGGGACTCCAGTTGGGGGATAATGATAGAATGTGAGGAAGCTAAGATGTCTGTGTGTCACACTCTGCAGAGACGAGGCGGCTGAGAGAAGTTGTCCAGACCAAGTGGAGAAGATGATGAGAGAGAAGATCTACAGAGAAGATGATGACAGAGAGGAGAGACGTCACCTGGAGGCCCTGGACGTGACAGGTAAGTGCTGCTGTATAGCAAGTACATCAAAGTGCGGGGGGGGGGGGGGGGGGGGGGATCCAGGGGGCCCAAGTAAATTCTTGCCCAGGGTCCAATCAATATTAAAGACGGCCCTGGAAGCATGGCACCCTATAATGGGGCAGAATCATCGCTGAATCTCCCATTGAAATGAATAGGAAGCTGAAAAAAACAGCTCCATATAAATGCATTGTTAAAAAGAAAGATGCATCAAAAACCACACAAAAAACGTGTGTTTTTTGTGCTAAAAAAAACACACAGATTCTGCGCTGATTTTTTAACTTGTTCTTTAAAATCAGTTGTGTGAACTGGCCGGACACATTTGAATATTTTACCCACATAAAAGCAGCAACAGTCCCGCTGCAATGAACCTAGATGTGGGATTTTCACGTGTCAGATCAGAGCTCATGTTGATTTTGGCGCAGATTCTGCACCCACATCTGCGTGGAATTCATATACCAGACGTGTAAAGGGAGTTTGACACAATTCTGGAAATCCATGTTGTGTTGGGTGGAAACGCAGACGATTAGCCCTATTGAATGACAAGGGTTGCGTTCCTGCAGAAAATCCAAGGGTCCGATCCCAGAAATACATGTCTCATCTGTTATATTTCCAGAGCAACCAAAAAGTGGTTGTTTAGTTTGATTTAGGATGTTATTTACATGAATTATCTATCTCTAACCGACCCCCTGATGAACCCTAGTGGGGAAATGCGTCGGGGTTAAAAAATACCATTGACATCATATTTAACATATAGGGTTCTACAGGGCTAGACAGGGCAAGTACGGGGACAGGGAGATCCCACCATAAGGGATTATCCCTGGGCAAAGGTGTATCTAGGGCTGGCACAGGGAGAGAGATACCCCCAGCACCTATTCAAGTGCCCCAGCCTTCCCCTAACCTATATCTATTACCAATCTCATAAGTGCCCGTGTGGAATCTGTACTATCTATACGGCATCAAACTCACCTATTCGCGGTGGTAGCTGGGCGGCATCTTGTCCTCACTTTCCTAAGGTCACCCAGATATCAAAGGGTGATTTATTATCTTTTAGATAGAATTAATAAAAGCTATATTTTAAAAAGGGTCCAATACTCTAAGATAATACTAAATCAGATACACTCCTCAACACTAAAATTGAAACACCAAGAGGGACAAGCCTTAAAGTTATGGAAATCGAGGCAGTAGCAGGAGTTGCTAAGATTGGCAAATTATTGATTTTTCTAGCACCTAGCTCCAATCTATGACATGTAGGGGAAGGACATAAAAGCCAGATTTAGAGCAAAGTTTTTTTTAGCCCCATGAAACCTCAAAAGTCATGTGAGATGATTTTGCGTTGTCTCCTGTTCGTTGACATGCCAGTTAGGGACAGAGTCTTTTGAACTGAGAGACTTTGGTTTATTACTCTGGCAGATCACTACACGCCTAGACTGTTCAACGTTGTGTGTCCTGTGGTTGGGCGAATAACTATGAACTGGAAAGACAGCAAGAGGTGCACAGAGGCGAACCGCTGCACGGGCGGATTGTCTTAAAAAAAAGGCATGTAGTGATCCATTCTGTAATGCCAGTGCAATTGGACATCACATCCCAAGCCTAGGGTGGCAAACAGTGTCTGCACAAACCATCAGAAGACGTTTGCACGACATTGGGCTTGGAGCCAGACGTCCAGCTACAGGTGTTCCATCTTGCTACGCTATCAAATGCTAGCATGGTGCACAAGAAGATGGCAATAGAGGCTGAAATGGAGGTCTATCCTCTTCATTAATGAGTCCCACTTTTGTCTTGGAGGCAACAACAGCCTCTGGAAACCATGTGGACAATGCCATGAAGAGGCCTTCACAAGGGAACATCACACCAGTCCCACTAGTGATAATGATGTGGGGTGGCATAATGTATGGTAGCGGAACCCTCTAGTCTTCATTTCGGATACACCAACAGCTCAGCGTCACATAGATTTGGGTGTAGAACCAGTGGTGCGGCCATTTCTCCAAAGTGCCCCATGGGCTGTTTTTTGACAGGACAACACCAGGCCAAATGTTGCTCGTGTAGCAAATTTTCTGAGAGGATCCCAGCAAATTCTGGGTGGGATTTATGTAATCCACACCCAGAAGTAGCCATTCTGGACCTTGTTTGGGGTGTGTCTGTGCATAATGCCCCAAATCAAAACAAATGTTGGTAAGAATGCTTTACTCAGCAATTTTTATCAAAGTGTTACTATAAAAAGTTCCTGCATCACTACAGTGTGTTCTAGATACCGGCTCTGATATTCACTCTCCATGTTTTGTAGAAGAATTGATGGTTTTATCTTCTCTTCCACTGTGTTCTTGTATCTCCATTATGAAGAGAGACAATTCTGTATAAATGTGACCTGGTTACTAACATCCTAGGTACATTATAAGGTGAATGTGAATGTGGCCCCTGCTGTGATCTGTAATAGTGATTATATTCATTCTTTACAGAAATCCTCAAATCCTACAGGTATTAAGTTTTTATCTTCTATACTGATGTCCTCAGTTAAAAAATTGCTGAATACAGATGAATATTGGATATTAACCACCTAACAGTTTTGCCTGAGCTCACTTCGGGCTTTGGAAAATGCACTTGAAGGGGATGTCCAGCCATTATTATTGATGACTTATTAACTCTTTCTGGGAGGGAGAAAAACAGCAATACTGCCACTGGATTTTTCATTATAAATTTTACGGCATTCATTTTTTGGTATAAATAACATAATATCTTTATTCTCTGGGTCAGTACAATTACAGTGATACCAAATACATATAGTTTTTTTTTTTTACATTTTACTACTTTTCCACAAAAAAAAACATAAAAAAAAAAATAAAATATGTTTTTGCATTGCCGCTTCCCAAGACCCATAACTCTTTTATTTTTCTTTCTATGGAGTTGTGTGAGGACTTGATTTTTGTGGACGACTTGTATTTTTTACTGATATAATTTTGGAGTACATGGCGCTTTTTGATTGCTTGTTATTACGTTTTTTCGGTGGCAACTAAGAATAAATAAGCATTGCTGTCATTTTGTATTCTTTTACGGCGTTTACCGTAGTGGATAATTTACATGATATTTATGTAGTCCGGATATTTACGGACGCGGCAATACCAAACACATGGGGAATTATTTTTTTTGCAATTTTTTTCTATAACAGATAGCTTCTTGATTGCTTTTAAAATGCAATGCACTATCCCTATAGTGCATTGCATTTTAATGGCAATGCTATTATAACATTGACCAGCAGCCTTCTGGAAATTACTAAAGGCTGGTCTGGGGTCTACATCAGACCCCAGGCAGCCTTCACACAGATCGGCATCCCGCGATCGTATTTGCGGGGTGCCAATAGGAGACAGAGGGAGTTTGCTCCCTCTTACAGCACTTTACATGCGGCGGGGGCCATTACCCGCGGCATGTAAAGTGTTAAACAGCCCGCATCGGCACTCCTGCCGGTCCGGATGTTAGAGCAGTGCTGCAGCTTTCATGTGCAGTGTTCACCCGTGCAGCGCTTAGACTGGGCCGCCGTTAAAAAAAGCGGCGGCCCAGCCTAAGGCCCCGTAGTTACCGCCGTAAAAACATGTATGGGTGGTCACTAAGGGGTTAAAAGTTATGACTTCTGGAACACAAAGAGGAAAATGTTACTGGTCCTTAAGATTAAATTAATTATGTCACTAAGGGACGAAAAATGCAATTGTGTCCCATGAGTTGTGCGCCAACAGGATTTACTTCAGACACATAATAAAAATCTAAAATAAAAAAGTTACATTTTTGGGAGGATTTTTCCAATTTTAATGTGACTGTTAGGAGGTTAATCTTCTTTACCATGAACTCGTATGTTCTCTTTTTACTTACAGAAAGTAGAGCAGAAACTTAATATGTAATGATATGAGAAGACCAGTGAAATACTGCCCTGAGCAGCACATGGCTCGTCAGTGGAAATAAAACCAGGCACACAACGATATAGGGGGGAATAGAGAATTTTATTTTATTTATAATTTTATTAATGATGGGACAGATGATTTGGTGTAAATACCAAATCAAAGTCAAGGATATGTTAGATCCATTGACTTTTATTGATTCAGGGGAAGGCGAAAAAACCCCCTGTAGGGGGAAAAATTCCTTCCCGACTCCGCTTAGGGCAGTCAGACTATTTCCCTGGATCAGACATTATTAATCCAGAGGAAGACGAAAAAACCTCACTGAGCCTCAGCCATCAGCTTCACATGAGGAAAAATTCCTTCCCGACTCCACGCATGGCAGTCAGATTAGTCCCTGAATCAATTACTAAATAATCTGTCCACAAAAGGTGGTCCGAATTGTACTTTTGATTAGGGGAATGGCTGAATTGGGGGAAGGGCAACTGTGTTGATCCACAGGAAGGTGAGAAAAAACCCCTTTATGACATTTGCCAATCTGTCCTGATCTAAGGGGAAAAACACTCCTTCCTGACTGCAAATATGGCAGTGGGCATATAGTCCCTGGATCAAATGCCCGTACACATACTCACAGTCATCCAGCGTTGATCTGTGAGATCCAGGACCAGTGTCCTCTCTCATCAAGTGTCTTCTAGAATGGATGTTCTTTTGCTTCAGCCCAGTGCCAATCGCAGGTCCTATTGTCATAGTTCTTCATGGTCTTCACCCTGTAGGATATATGACAGGATGACTCAGTACAGATACCACAAGATGTGGTATAATATATAAAGACTGAGTGCTCATGTGAAGATGAGGGATTGTACACAACCATTTAAGGCACCAGGCACATGATTATATTTTTGGTCCACATCTGAATGTATTTTTTGCAGATCACAGGCGGATCCAATCCTTATGGGGCCACAATAAATGCAGACAGCACATGGATGTCATCCGTCTGTCCGCATCCATGCAGCCGTATGTAACCCTGCAAAAAATACAATAGAACATATCCTATTCTTCTCCGATTTGTGGATAAAAATAGTAATTTTTACAATATGGCGGGACATACGGAACGGGAAAATGCTGGTATCCATGTTTTGTGGACCGCAAAACACATTCGGTCGTGTACATGAAGCCTAATGGTCAGAAAACTGAAGCTACACATTTGGAGCACCTTAAATCTTGAATCATTAGGAAATTCATACAGCTGTATAGGAACACCACTTATTTCCAGCTATATACCTGGGTCTGTTCTTCTGTCCGTCTCCAGGAGCTCAGGAGGACATATTGCTCTGATGACATTAGAGCGGGTGGAGGGTTTACTGGGTGACAAATGAAAACCCTCTGAAAATGGCCTGATGTTTAGATGGTAAAGGTCCCTTCTTGGCCGCTAATGCCTCCATTGTGCCCAGGTTGAATCGCCTGGCACAGCGTTGAGGTGTAGATGGCTAAAAGCAAATAAATAGATGAAAATGAGGATATGATCATCACAAGCGGTCACAGACCTGATATGAAGCTTCTGGTGGTAGTATTTTCACATATAATATGATCACCTTATGTACTCATCCTCCACCATAATAAGATATAGTCTTTCTGGAGGAGTATAAAGCATCTTACATGCCATCTTACTCATTCAACAACTACCGATGTGGGCGTGGTTTATCGGTTTGGGGGCGTGGTCAGCGAGGTCCGGCTTTCTGAGGTGAAGCCAGTAGCCACCCTATATCAAGCCCCTGACATTGAGAATCCTGTACAGTATATAACGTGTATGTAGAGCAGGGAAGAGCTTCTCTTCATGTACTTACTACAGGGATGTGTGGTGGGGCCATCCGAAGGGCTTCCACAGAGACCCAGTCAATATGCTGGAAGAAATGATGGCCTCGGATGTTCCCGTGGACTCCTAAGCGCTTGGCAGGATCTCTCTGGAGGAGCTGAAAATGAGGAATGTAATTATAACCTAGTGACTATAACGACTAATGAACACAATGACCAATCAGACTCCAGATCTTACATTTTCCGAGGCTAGCTGGGAAATGAAATCTGCAATCTGATTGGCTTCTTACATTTTCAGAGGCTAGCTGGGAAATGAAATCTGCAATCTGATTGGCTTCTTACATTTTCAGAGGCTAGCTGGGAAACGAAATCTGCAATCTGATTGGCTTCTTACATTTGCAGAGGCTAGCTGGGAAATGAAATCTGCAATCTGATTGGCTTCCCTGGGCGACTTCTCACTTTTCTCTTGTAGTAGTTTTGATACATTTTGCCTAATGTTTATTCTGTCTGAATGCTGGACTCAGGCTGTAGTGTCAGCAATGGGAGATTTTAGAAATCTGTGGCTTCTTGTTACATAAACTCCGAGGGGTGGACTAAGTGTGTAGACATGTCCTCAGTACATTAACTACACGTACCAGGCTCTTACTTTAAAGGGAAACCAATTATCCATTAGGTCAGTAATTCCCGAAAATGTTACCATGGGAGAATAGAAATGATATTTCCTGCTGCTCCTATGTAACCTGGCTCCGGGGCAGTCCTTGGAGCTCTTGGCAGACATTTGTGCTATTGCTGAGTCTGTGCTGGAGAAGTTGTGGCTCCAGCATCCTACTCGGCATCCTCTCTGGTGGAGACCAGTGTTGTCACCTTGTATACTACAGAAGTGCTGGTTGTGTATTGCTATCCTGAGGGGCGACCCCTCCTGAACACTACAGTGGTGAGTATTAGTGAAGGAGATCATGGTGCACTATGGGGCATTGTAGGGGGAGATGTCTCCTATCACAGGTTGTCATGTAACATTGTATACAGTACAGTAGTGTCATGTAGGAACATACTGACCTTTTTAATGATGTCTTTAGCGCCGGAGCGTGCAAACAGTGCAGGTTGGTAAGTGCACTCACTGGTGATAATTTCATTTAAGATGACACCAAATGAATACCAGTCCACTCCGACGCCATACTCCTCCTTAGCCAGCATCTGCGAGAAAGGAAAGAAGAGTGACTACACGGCTTATACTATAAACCCGCACTGTAGGTGCTCAGGCTGTGGCCATTGCTGGCATAGCGTAGTATTGGGTCACACAAGGTGTTTAGCTGAATGAGGACAAGATGTTCTGCCTCCATCCAGCTGCAGATAAACTGTAACCACAAAGTCATCTGCTGCTGTCGGGGCACCTCATACACTCTGTAGAAAAAAGCATGAAAATAACTATTTGCAATAATACAGAAGTATTGCTGTTAAGAGAACACCATAAAAAAAACTAAAAAAACATCTCAACGCCAGAATTGCTGTTTTGTTTTGTTTTTTTGTCACAGGGGCATGGTCAGCCACCCATGAATAATTTATCTTTATTTGTGACCGTTTTCTGCTACATTTGAAGCCAGAAATGTACGGACGCTCGGAGATGTCGTAGATTTTTGGTAAGGCACATGGACTGCAGGAGCAACACAGGAGATATCAAGACCGGCGCAGAAAGTGCGAGTCTTGATAACTCTTCCCCTGTGTCTGTAAAAAGGAATAAGTTAAGATGAGGCCTTCATCAATACATAATGATCTGAAGATGAATGATTAATAATAAGAATAATTACCATTATTAAATGGATTTCTGGGTTCAGAATATTCATTATCTTTCTTTAGAATAGGCCATCAGTATCCGATCAGTTGGGGTCTGACTCTCGACATCCCCACCAATCAGCTGTATGAAGGGCCGGGCGCTACCTGCAGGTTATTACAGCCTTGTCCCGTTCACGTCAATGAGAAGAAGCTGCAGCAGCCGGCATCAAGTAGGTGGCGTGCAGTAATCAATGAGGTAGAGCTCAGACCATCAATGAGGACCCTTCAAACAGGTAATAGGTGGGGGTGCCAAGAGTCGGACCTCCACCAATGTGATATTAATGGCTGAAGCTAAGAATATGCGACCGATATTCCAAACCTGGAAAACCACTTTAATACAAATGGAATGGTGGAAATGAGGAAACCCCCTTTTTCTCACCTCAGGAGCCACATAGCCCTTTGTCCCAGCATATTCGGTGGCTGTGCGGTCTCCAAGCATGTTGTCAAGTGCGAGACCGAAATCCGTGATCTTAATATGGCCCGTCTCAGCCACCAGGATGTTCTCGGGCTTCAGGTCTCTGTGGATGATTCCCTTCGAATGGAGAAATTGGATGCCACACACGAGCTCAGCGGCATAGAATCTGTCAGAAAAGTAACAAAATGAATATAATGCGAGGATAACACAGAAGACTGTTAGACATTCTTACCAATCAGTAAAATAAGAGGCAAAATATATATCTTATCACTGTCAACTGAGGAGGCAATTTCTTATTGCCAGGGCTGCATGGTGGCTTCACATCCCTCACCCCATTAATCAGCTCAGCTATTGGAGAAAACCAGTTCTAGTCACATTCTAGGACAGGTTGCTTGGGACCATTGACCATTCCCAGTAGAACCCCTTTAATACCTGGGAATGTGACTAAGGCTTCTTCACATCACACGGGGGAGATCTGTTCTCCTGTATGTCTTTTAATAATAGATGGAGGATCAGAGCCCAAGGAAGAGGGGACATTCCCTAACATTTCTTCAATCCTTCTTTGGTAGAGAAGAAGCGGGGGAGCAGATCTCATCAGTGTGATGTACTGTACATGAGGCAGGACGCTGTGTCTAACATTTCATGGCATCTTCTGACCGTTTAGCTGAGGTTTTGTATCCAGCCTTACCTTGCACTGGGGATGTCAAGCCGCCCCTTCATCCGCAGGAATTGATCGAGGTCCCCGCAGCTCATGTATTCCAGCCCAAGTAGAACAAGCATCTGTGACATAGAAGACGCCATTACTGAACCATCAGATCACATTTACACATTTACTGTACAGAATATAGCAGTGGCTTCTGTAATCCTTGAAGGGATATTCCAGTTTCATTAAGTAATGATTATTCTTTGTATATAGTGAAAGATTATACAGTTTTATAATCTTTCTGTATCAGATTGTCAGTTATGATCTCTGCTTGCAGTCATTGAATAGGAACCTTCAATGGTTTCCTGTAGCTGCTATAAATCTGTCCTGGTCCTGTGATGGAGACATGGTGGACAACCCTTAGGTCCCATTCACATGACCACATCCTTTTTTCCAGACCGCAAACTGCGGATTTGCCAAAAACGGACACCGGTCCTTCCACGTGCTTCTGAGTCTGTGCAGCCATTCCTCAAAAGATAGCACACGTCCCCTCTTTAGCCGCATCTTGCAGATCGCGGAGCGTATGAGTACGCACCCGGAAGCAGAGAGCACACAGCCATTGGATGTGTTTTAATGGAGTTTTAAATAAAGCATTGGTCATATATGCAAACTACCTCTTCATTCACATGAAGGGGGACTCAGGGACCCCTGTTCTTCTTATAACTGGGGGTCCCTGCAGTTCTACCAGACCCATTCGCTCTGACATGGATAGTCATTCTGTCAGGTCTTACAGTGAAGGGTCTTGGGTTCTCTAGCGACTGCTGCTGGCCCCTTTTATACTGATTGGGTTATGAGTGGAGACATTTGATAAAAGTGAGGTTGTCAGTAGTGTACCTTGGTCTGAAATGCAAAGGCCGCGTGGACAAGGAAGGGGCTCCCAGATGCCAGCTGTAACACTCGGTGCTCCACCAACACATCCGCCTCATCACAGTCGGCAAGCATGGCTCTCTTGCTGATGATCTTCACAGCATACTTCTGATGGTTAGAAGTGTCCTCAGCCAAGATGACCTTTCCATAACTTCCCTGCCCGAGCACATGATGGAATAATAATCTCTCCTTGATGTTATCGGAGATTGTGCTTCTTGAGCAGGTTGGCCGAACACCACTGTCCTCAACTGGGGGAGAAATAATAGAAAAACAGGAGAAGACATTTAAAGGGATATTCCTATCTGAGGCATTAATACCACATCGATTGTCTTGGCCCTTTCTGTTACTCTCATAGACCATTGTTGACAACTGTAATGAATCTGCATTGCCAAACACAGAGCTGGGCTTTCTCCAGCCGTTCCATAGACTTGGAATGGTGATAGGTGGGGGACTATATTATTCTATTTAACCACTTAAGGACCACAGGTTTATACCCCCTAGTGACCAGGCCCTTTTTTACAAATCGGCACTTCACAACTTTAAGGCTGGGTTCACACGGGCGTTGCGGGAAAATGTGCGGGTGCGTTGCGGGAACACCCGCGATTTTTCAGCGCGAGTGCAAACATTGTAATGCGTTTTGCACTCGCGTGAGAAAAATCGCGCATGTTTGGTACCCAAACCCGAACTTCTTCACAGAAGTTCGGGCTTGGGATCGGTGTTCTGTAGATTGTATTATTTCCCCTTATAACATAGTTATAAGGGAAAATAATAGCATTCTGAATACAGAATGCATAGTAAACTAGCGCTGGAGGGGTTAAAAAAATAATAATAATAATTTAACTCACCTTAGTCCACTTGATCGCGTAGCCCGGCATCTCCTTCTGTCTTCTTTGCTGAACAGGACCTGTGGTGAGCATTCATTACAGGTAAAGGACCTTTGGTGACGTCACTCCGGTCATCACATGATCCATCACCATGGTAAAAGATCATGTGATGACCGGAGTGACGTCACCAAAGGTCCTTTACCTATAATTAATGCTCACCACAGGTCCTGTTCAGCAAAGGAGACAGAAGGAGATGCCGGGCTATGCGATCAAGTGGATTAAGGTGAGTTAAATTTTTGAAATTTTTTTTTTAACCCCTCTAGCGCTCGTTTACTATGCATTCTGTATCCAGAATGCTATTATTTTCCCTTATAACCATGTTATAAGGGAAAATAATAATGATCGGGTCTCCATCCCGATCGTCTCCTAGCAACCGTGCGTGAAAATCGCACCGCATCCGCACTTGCTTGCGGATGCTTGCGATTTTCACGCAACCCCATCAGAATCTAGAGCATGCTGCGATTTTCACGCAACGCACAAGTGATGCTCAAAAATCACCGCTCATCTGAACAGCCCCATTGAAATGAATGGGTCGGGATTCAGTGCGGGTGCAATACGTTCACCTACCGCATTGCACCCGCGCGGAAATCTCGCCCGTGTGAACGCAGCCTAACGGTTTATTGCTCGGTCATGCAACTTGGCACCCAAATGAATTTTACCTCATTTTCTTCTCACAAATACAGCTTTCTTTTGGTGGTATTTGATTGCTGCTGAGATTTTTCATTTTTCTGATATTAATCAAAATAGACCTCAATTTTCTCAAAGAAAGTGTATTTTTAACTTTTTCTGGTAAAATTGTTCAAATATAATTACATTTCTATACAAGTTTGTGTCAGAATTTATTGTGTCAGATTTAAAAAAAATGCAATAAGTGTATATTTATTGGTTTGCGCAAAAGTTATAGCGTTTACAAACTATGGTACAAAAATGTGAATTTCCGCATTTTGAAGCAGCTCTGACTTTCTGAGCACCTGTCATGTTTCTTGAGGTGCTAGAATGCCAGGATAGTATAAATAACCCCCAAATGACCCCATTTTAGAAAGAAGACACCCCAAAGTATTCGCGGAGGGGCATGGTGAGTTCATGTATGATTGAATTTTTTTTCACAAGTTAGCGGAAAATGACACTTTCTGAGGAAAAAATAAATAAAATAAAGTTTCCATTTCTGCTAACTTCTGGCAAAAAAAAAAATATATCTTCCACGGACTCACTATGCCCCTCAGTGAATACCTTGGGGTGTCTACATTCCGAAATGGGGTCATTTGTGGGGTGTGTTTACTGTTCTGGCATTTTGGGCGGGGCTAAATTGTGAGCAACCCTGTAAAGCCTGAGGCTCAGTTCACACCTGAGCGTTCTGAAAGGAGCGCTCTGTATGCGCGATTGTACGGGCGTTTACAAGCGCGCATACAGAGACAAGTGTGCACACAGAGTCGCGCGTTCCCGAAAGTCTATGTACGGGAATGCGCGACAAGCGCCCAAAAAAACGCTCCTGTACTTGTTTGAGCGTCGGGCGTTTTACAGCGCGATCGTACGCGCTGTAAAACGCCCAGGTGAGAACCATTCACATAGGGAAGCATTGGTTTCTCCTTGTTGAGCGTTTTACAGCGCGTAGGAACGCGCTGTAAAATGCTCAGGTGTGAACTGAGCCTAAAGGTACTCTTTGGACTTTTGGCCCCTTTACGCACCTAGGCTGCAAAAAAGTGTCACACATGTGGTATCACCGTACTCAGAAGAAGTAGGGCAATGTGTTTTGGGGTGTCTTTTCACACATTCCCATCCTGTGTGTGAGAAATCTCTGTAAATGACAACTTTTTCCATTTTTTTATACAAAGTTGTCAATTTACAGAGATATTTCTCTCACCCAGCATGGGTATATGTAAAAATACACCCCAAAACACATTGCCCTACTTCTTCTGAGTACGGCGATACCACATGTGTGACACTTTTTTGCAGCCAAGATGCGCAAAGGGGCCCAAATTCCAATGAGTACCTTTAGGATTTCACAGGGCAGTTTTACCCATTTGGATTCCGTGAGGGGTATGGTGAGTTCATGTAAGATTTTATTTTTTGGCACAAGTTAGTGGAATATGAGACTTTGTAAGAAAAAACAAAAAAAACAAAAAAAAAAACAATTTCCGCTAACTTGTGGCAAAAAAAAAATCTTCTATGTATTCACCATGCCCCTCAAAAGTGACCTTTATAGCGCCGCAGCGATTTTACGGTGTTTTTGCAGTGATCAGAAAAAAACATTTCTGTCACTGCGGTGGGGCGGACTGAACGCAAGTGTGCGCACAAGATCAGGCCTGATCGGGCGAACGCTGCGTTTTTTGTAGAGCCTCAGGTGACCCTAATGTACTGATATAGATCTGATTGCGATCAGTCTTGATCACTTACAGATACTATATAGTACTAGTGCTGATTAGCGACAGCGATGACGCTAATCAGCGACTAATCAGTGACTGCGGTGCGGTGGGCGCTAACTACCTAACAAGTAGCTAACTAACTGGCGGTGATAAGGGACCCTTAGGCCCCATTCACACGTCCGCAATTCTGTTCCGTATTTTGCAGAACGGAATTGCGGACCCATTCATTTCTATGGGGACAGACTTTGTCCCGCTCGGATCCGGAATTGCGGATCTGCACTTCCGGGTCCGCACTACCGTTCCGCAAAAATATAGAACATGTCCTATTCTTGCCCGCAATTTTCTATATAGTTCTGGCAATGTGCGGATCCGCAAAATGCGGAAAGCACATTGCCGGTGTCCGTATTTTGCGGATCCGCGGTTCCGCAAAACACATACAGACATCTGAATGGAGCCTTAAAGGGGGGTGATCAATGACAGGGGGGTGATCAGGGAGTCTATATGTGGTGATCAGGGGTTAATAAGGGGTTAATAAGTGACAGGGGGGGGGGGGGGTGTAGTGTAGTGTGGTGATTGGTGCTACTTACAGAGCTGCCTGTGTCCTCTGGTGGTCGATCCAAGTAAAAGGGACCACCAGAGGACCAGGTAGCAGGTATATCAGACGCCGTTAACAAAACAGCGTCTGACATACCTTTCTGATGCGATTATTTTAACATCTACAGCCTGCCAGCGAATGATCATCGCTGGCAGGCTGTAGTATAACTTCCGAGCAGCGCGCGCGCGCGTTCACACGAAATCTCGAGTCTCACGAGATGACGCCAATAGGCGTCATTGAGACCTGAGAGAGCCGCCGCACTGACGCCTTTCGGCTTTAGTGTGGCGGCAAGAGGTTAATAGCATCTAGCACCCATAGATAAATACCGACTCCGACCAGACTCCAAAATAAATACAGAAAACAGACCCCCTAAATAAATACAGACCCCAGGCCAAGTACCTTAACCCCTTAAAGGGGTTGTCTCACTTCAGTACAGTAAGTTGCATTTACCATGTAGAGAAAGTTAATACAAGACACTTACTAATGTATTGTGATTGTCCATATTGCTTCCTTTGCTGGCTGGATTAATTTTTCCATCAAATTATACACTGCTCATATCCAGAGGTTACGACCACCCTGCAATCCAGTATAGGTGGCCATGCTTGCACACTATAGGAAAAAGTGCCGGCCTATGCGCACTCCTGCAGTCCCAGCCACCAGAAAGGCCAGCACTTTTTTTCTATAGTGTACAAGCATGGCCACCTCTGCTGGATTGCGGAGTGGTCATAACCTCTGGATACGAGCAGTTATATTGAATAAACAAAAATTTATTTGTATCAAGATTTTCTGACAGCCACAACTTTTTTATACTTTAGAGCTGTATGAGAGCTGGTATTTTACAAAATTAACTATAGTTTTTATTGCTACATTTTGTGGGTACATACAAAAAATTTTGTCACTTTTTGTTACATTTTTTGGGGGTGGCACAAGATGACCCAAAATGGTGAATTGGGTGTTTTTATTTTTTCTTGTTAAGACAATCACCTCCTTTGAAAAATATCTTGATATTTTAATACCAACCCCTTTAACCCTTCCTGAGATGTGACATACATATACATATTTCGCAGTGGAGTGTATAGGGCAGACGCCATACACAGTGTGTGTCAAATGTTTAATAAAAGGTTTTAAAACATTTAAAAAATATATGTTAAACAATGAATTTTTTTTCACATTTATCATATGAAAATGCAAACAATACCATATATTCATAACTGCTATCACCATGTCTGTAAACTTCCAACCTATTAAAATATCCCATACAGTGAACACTTAAAAAAATACACAATGTAAGATTTGCTGCTTTTTGGTCACTTCACCTCCCAAACGATGGAATAAAAAGTGGTCAAAAAGTTGTATGTTTGGTACCAATAAAAATTAAAGGTCTGTTGAATAAATACAAAAGTTCTGGGTTTTAGAATATTTTATTTTGTACATGTAGTAAACACATATATTTGGTATCACCATGACTGTAATGACCGGCCGGATACAGATAACATCATTTTTACAGTGATCCCCATAAAAACAAAACTTTGTAAACTTGCAGACCAGACCCCTGAATACGAATCCTGGAGTTAATACTCGCCCCATAATATATATAGACCTCAAACCACCTAAATAAATACAGTTTTCAAAGCTGCTGCAGAACAGCATTACACAGCTCAGATGCTGCAGACCTCCTCCCAGTCCATTACTGGGGGCTCTTTCCCACTTACATATTAAGGTCAGTATTGGGGTCAGTATTTGTGATTCTAAACCCAGAGTGGAACCTACACAGAGAGGAAGGATCATGGAAAACTCTGCATTTCTTATGTATTTTCTGTTCCTGGGTTTGAATCACAAAAAATCCTCATGTGAAAGTGGCCTAAAGAAAGAAGTTCTGCAGCAGCTGCAGGGTGTATCACAAGGAGTAATGCACTTCCTAGAATACATTATTAGGAATATTAGAAGTCACCTTGGAGATCAGTGAGGTGTAGACATGGGCTCGGCATGTGGCCTTGTACATTTCTATGGACTTGGAGCTCCTGACCACTTCTAACCATTTTCGTTAGGGGCACATTGCTCCATGTATCAGGATCACTCCTGTGCATGCAGGGTTGTTACAGTGTGTACTGTACACACTATGGGCTGCTGTTTATGACAGCCTGTATTCTGTCCATGCACAGGCTCTGCTCAGGCCCGTCGCTAACAGACAGGCAAAACAAACAATTGCATGGGGCCCCGAGCTGGTTGGGGCCCCGAGCTGGCCAAGCAGAGTAACTCAGAAGATCCAATGGTATAAAATATTCTAACCCCCAGGCGTTCCCATGGTGACGGGGACGCTTGCCTGGTAAGAATATACCATCGGATCTAAGTTTTTCGAGCTCAGTGAGATCGTAAAAAACTCAAATCCGATGGTATATTCTAACCCCCAAGCGTTCCCATGGTGACAGGGACGCTTGCCTGGGGGTTAGAATATACAGGGCCCCGACTACTTTAACTTTAATCATTGCTCATTGGCATTGCTGAGTGAGCTGTTTACTTGGATTATTTCGGATATCTCTTACTTTGTCTTAGCTCTGGACTCCGGTAATAGCAGGCAGTGCGGGGGGCGGCGCTCACTCACTGTCACTGACGTCACGCGCCTGCTCCTCCCACTAGGCGGCGCAGGCGCGTGACGTCAGTGAGTGAGCGCCGCCTGCACTGCCTGCTGTTGTTACCGGAGCTAAGACAAAGTAAGAGTCAGAGATATCCAAACAATCCTAGTAAAGAGCTCAGTAATGACTTGAGCAATGATTAAAGTAGTTACTGATTCGTTTATAAATATACTGCTGTGCTGTGATCGTCGGGGAGGGGGATCTGTGGATGGCACTGTAGGGGGATCTGTGGATGGCAGTGCCATCCACAGATCCCCCTACAGTGCCATCCACAGATCCCCCCTCCCCTAAACAGTGCCATCCACACAGATCTCCCCCCTAAACAGCGCCATCCACAGATCCCCCTACAGTGCCATCCACAGATCCCCCCTCCCCTAAACAGTGCCATCATGATGATCATGGCACTGTTTAGGGGAGGGGGGATCTGTGGATGGCACTGTTTAGGGGGGATCTGTGGATGGCACTGTTTAGGGGGGGATCTGTGTATGGCAGTGCCATCCACAGATCCCCCTACAGTGCCATCCACAGATCCCCCCTCCCCTAAACAGTGCCATCCACACAGATCTCCCCCCTAAACAGTGCCATCCACAGATCCCCCTACAGTGCCATCCACAGATCCCCCTACAGTGCCATCCACAGATCTCCCCCTAAACAGTGCCATCCACAGATCTCCCCCTAAACAGTGCCATCCACAGATCTCCCCCTAAACAGTGCCATCCACAGATCTCCCCCCTAAACAGTGCCATCCACAGATCTCCCCCCTAAACAGTGCCATCCACAGATCCCCCCCTAAACAGTGCCATCCACAGACCCCCCCCCCCTCCCCTAAACAGTGCCATCATGGCACTGTTTAGGGGAGGGGGATCTGTGGATGGCACTGTTTAGGGGGGAGATCTGTGGATGGCACTGTTTAGGGGGAGATCTGTGGATGGCACTGTTTAGGGGGAGATCTGTGGATGGCACTGTTTAGGGGGGAGATCTGTGGATGGCACTGTTTAGGGGGGAGATCTGTGGATGGCACTGTTTAGGGGGGAGATCTGTGGATGGCACTGTTTAGGGGGGAGATCTGTGGATGGCACTGTTTAGGGGGGAGATCTGTGGATGGCACTGTTTAGGGGGAGATCTGTGGATGGCACTGTTTAGGGGGGAGATCTGTGGATGGCACTGTTTAGGGAGAGATCTGTGGATGGCACTGTTTAGGGGGGAGATCTGTGGATGGCACTGTTTAGGGGGGAGATCTGTGGATGGCACTGTTTAGGGGGGAGATCTGTGGATGGCACTGTTTAGGGGGGAGATCTGTGTGGATGGCACTGTTCAAATTTCATGCACATTAAATGCAACAGCAGTTTTTGCACTGTAAACCTCCTTTTTTATTTTATATAAAGTGTGGGTGAACTTAAACTGTATGGCTATACTGTGGTTCCTGTAGGCTTTGCGTGCGTAAGGTGTGGAGGGGGGGGCCTCCATGTCTATTTTGCTTGGGGCCCCCAAATTCCTTCAAACGGCCCTGGCTCTGCTGACAACTCATACAGGACACTATTGGGGGGATTAGAAATAATTGCTATAATAACATGAAATGCTTAAGATTGGACTGTGTGTGGCCTAATTCACACTTCACTGCCCCAGCCCTGTATCTAAATACCCTGACCAAGACAGAATGGCTTGTTGTCGCTTCCATGGAACTGAGCACCCAGTATACATGGCGGCTAGCACCCCTCCCCCACCCCTAATAATCCCCCAGCTGTAAATGTGGAAGCCCCTTCCTTCTGCTTGTCTCAGGTCTCAGCGCTACAGATCAGATTAATGTAAAGTTATAACAAAGTGTCCAGGACGTATAACTTGTGTATTCCTGTATGTGTGCATCTACCTGAGACTCTCTGGTCCTCCTGCTGGTCTTCTGTCTTCACCGTGTCGTCCTCCTTCTTGATCAGGGACTTCTTTGCTCCTTTTGAAGAGATAAGGATGAGTTTTCTCTTCTTGGCACATTTGGGCTCTTTACTCACATCTTCTTCCACTTGAATGAGCTGATCCTTAGGAGACGTCTTCTTGGAGGAGCAGGATGGTCTTCTCTTCTTCCTCTTCTTGCTCCTCTTGGGTGTCTCCTTCTCTTCATCCGCTGAGGTCAGGATGGTCCGTCTCTTCTTCCCTCCTTTCCTCCTGATGAGAGTCTCCTCTTCTTTCTCCATCACCTTCTGCTCATCAGCCGATGAGTCAGGAATTCCTCTTCTTTTCTTCGCTCCTCTCTTCCTCTTCATAACAATCTTCTCTTCCTCCGAATCCATTGTAGCGCTTTCCATCCGGTCAGCAGATACAGGTATGTCCTCCGTCGCCAGTCAACTCTAACTGCCACTTCCAACTGCCACCTACCATTCAGATGCGGGCACCACAGTTGCCCTGGTTACACGGTTGTGATGTGAGCAGGAACTGACCAATAGCGTTCAGCCATTTCTGCCATCTTTTTTTTTTTTTTATAATACTTATTGAAAATACATTTCTTCTATGAATGTAATGGATTTAAGTTTCCATTTTTCTTAGATTTTTAGGGAACTCATTGGAAACTTATCAAATGAAATGTGCTGCAAAGGTGGAGCAATAATCTGCATTATAAAGATGGCCATAAACTACATCTGCCAGATTTATGAAATAATCTGTCTCTAGGATAAATCTCTGTATTGTCCTGTTCTTCTGTTATTCCTCCTGGAAATCTATGAACAAATTAACCCTTTCAAGACCAAGCCATTTTTGACCTTCGTGACCACATCTAATTTTGCAAATCTGACATATTGTACTTCATGATAGTCATAAATTTGAGTCAATATATTTCACCTTTATTTATGAAAAAATCCCAAATTTACCAAAAAATTTGAAAAATTAGCAATTTTCTAAATTTCAATTTCTCTGCTTTTTAAAACAGAAAGCGATACCTCCTGAAATATTTATTACTTAACATTCCCCATATGTCTACTTTATGTTGGCATCATTTTGTAAATGTCATTTTAATTTTTTAGGACGTTAGAAGGATTAGAATTTTAGAAGCAATTCTGAAAATTTTTAAGAGAATTTCCAAAACCCACTTTTTAAGGACCAGTTCAGGTCTGAAGTCACTTTGTGGGGCTTACATAGTGGAATCCCCCCATCAATGACCCTATTGCAGAAACTACTCCACTCAGGTTACTCAAAACTGATTTCACAAACTTTGTTAACCCTTTAGGTGTTCCACAAGAATTAAAGTAAAATTTCGAAATTTCACTTTTTTGGCAGATTTTCCATTTTAATCCATTTTTTTCTTTAACACATCGAGTGTTAACAGCCAAACAAAACTCAATATTTATTACCCTGATTCTGCGGTTTCCAGAAACACCCCTGCATACAGCAGAGAGCAGAAGAAAAGGAGCGCCATATGGTTTTTGGAAGGCAGATTTTGCTGTACTGGTTTTTAGATGTCATGTCCCATTTGAAGCCCCCCTGATGCACCCTTACAGTAGAAACTCCCAAAAAGTGACCCCATTTTGGAAACTAGGGGATAAGGTGCCAGTTTTATTGGTACTATTGGTACTATTTTGGGGTACATATGATCTTTAATTGCTCTATATTGCTCTATATTTTGTGAGGCAAGATAACCAAAAAATGGCTGTTTTGGCACCATTTTTTTACAACATTCATCTGACAGGGTAGATCATGTGCTATTTTTATAGAGCAGGTTGTTATGGACACAATTATTTTAAATATGTCTACTTTCTTTGTTTCAGTTTTACATAATAAACCATTTTTTATTTTTTTTTATTGTTTTTGTGTCTGAACACTTTATTTTTTTATTTTTCTGCCGATCGTCTTGTGCAGGGGCTCTTTTTTTGCAGAAATAATTGACGTTTTTATTGGTACCATTTTTGGGTACATTTGATTTTTTGATCATTCATTATTATACTTTATGGGGTAAGGTGACCAAAAAATTGGTTTGTTTTGGAACAGTTTTTATTTATTTATTTTTCCAACGTTCACCTGCGGGGTTAGGTCATGTGACATTTTTTTAGAGCAGATTGTTACGGACGTGGCAATACCTAATATGTAAAATTTTTCTTCTTGCCGGCATTACTGGACTGTACGCTGTCCGACGCAGTTCAGGGGCAGAAGCTTTAATCCAAGCGCTTTGCAGCGCTTGGATTAAAGAATTGCCATGACGTTTATATACTTGCTATCTGCATGGGGTATGTGCAAATAGCACGTATATAGCCGTATGGCCGCAGTGAAGAGGTTAATGACCGAGTGTTACTATTCCTCTTGTCAAAGGGTTGTGTCCCTAAACAGTTTTATAGTATGGACAAGGGGAATAGTAAGAACAGTTGTCAATTGTCAATAGCTGGAGCAACACAGAAACTTTTTGTAGAACTACTGATTGATTTTGTTACATTTTAAATCTTATTACTTAAAGGGGTATTTCTACCTGGGACATTGATGACATATCGCTAGGACCCACTTTTGTCTCCAGAACGGGACCTCCAAGTGAACAGAGATGTTGGATCGGTTACGTCTGACAGTCCCAAATATTTCAGCCCACTTGCTCGGCTATTTTCGGAACTCCCATGTCATTAAATCGAGAGCACTTCCCAGTCTGCATGGCATGCTGTCCTTCATTTTGGTGGCCAAGTTCTCTAGACAAGATCTGATCCCAGAGGTGGGATCCACACCTATCGGTTCAAGTCTGGCTGAACCACTCAAGGACATTCACAGAGTTGTGCCTAAACCAGTCCTGTGCTGTCTTGACGGTGTTCTTATGGTCATTGTCTTTATTGGAAGATGAATCCTCAGCCCAGTCTGAGGTACAGAGCACTCTGGATGGAGGTTTTCATTATATGGGTTGTCTCTCTTCATCAAGTGGCATTTATCACGTAGAGAAAGTTAAGGCACTTACTAATGTATTGTGATTGTCCATATTGCTCCATTTGCTGGCTTAATTTTTCATCACATTATGCACTGCTCGTTTCTATGGTTGAGACCACCCGGCAATCCATCAGTGGTGGTCGTGCTTGCACACTATAGAAAAAAAGCGCCGGCCTCTCTGGTGGCTGGGACCATGAGAGCTTGACCATGAGTGCTGTATACCACTGAGGCCAGTGATTGGTTACAGCAGTCATGTACGGTATACAGGCGTGTCACTGCAGCAGCTAAAACATTATGAGGCACATTTATTAAGACCCGCATTTTAGACACCGGGTTTTAATAAACCCCATAGCTGGCAGTGGCGAAGAGGCGCCGGTGTCTTCATAACGTCGACAGATCCTCAGTCAGTTGTTAATGTAAGGGCTCTTTCACACCTGCGTTATTGTCTTCCGGCATAGAGTTCCATCGTCGGGGCTCTATGCCAGAAGAATCCTGATCAGGATTATCCTAATGCATTCTGAATGGAGAGAAATCCGTTCAGGATGCATCAGGATGTCTTCAGTTCCGGACCGGAACGTTTTTTGGCCGGAGAAAATACCGCAGCATGCTGCGCTTTTTGCTCCGGCCAAAAATCCTGAAGACTTGCCGCAAGGCCGGATCCGGAACTAATGCCCATTGAAAGGCATTTATCCGGATCCGGCCTTAAAGGGGTTGTCTTACTTCATTAAATAGGGTTACATTAAATCATTGCCCCCCACTGAACATTTCTTATAATACATGTAATAAAAAAAAACATACTATTCAGCCTAAAAATGCTCCTTTCACTCCCCTTTGTTTGTGCTGGTATCCCATGGATACGGCCACATCTCGCCGGCCGCATCCATGCCGCACCTACGCACTGGTATCTATTGCGATCCTGCAGCCGGCCTCTCACTCACACTGGGAGCGCGCACGTCGCATAGTTTTGCGCATGCGCGGGCGCCCGATCATAGCAGTGTATTACTGTTTTCTGGCAGCAGGACGGAACGCACGGCGTCATAGCAACCGAGGACGCCGTGCTCTCTGGTGCCCAGAAGGAGTCCAGGCGGCAATCCACAGATGCCCAACCCATAAGTGCCATCCACAGATCCCACCACCCCATAAGTGCCATCCACAGATCCCCCCACCCCATAAGTGCCATCCACAGATCCCCCCACCCCATAAGTGCCATCCACAGATCACCCCCACCCCATAAGTGCCATCCACAGATCCCCCCCACCCCATAAGTGCCATCCACAGATGCTCCCCCCATAAGTGCTATCCACAGATGCACCCCACCCCATAAGTGCCATCCACAGATCCCCCCACCCCATAAGTGCTATCCACAGATGCCCCCCCCCATAAGTGCCATCCACAGATGCCCCCCCCCATAAGTGCTATCCACAGATGCCCCCCACCCCATAAGTGCCATCCACAGATCCCCCCACCCCATAAGTGCCATCCACAGATGCTCCCCCCCATAAGTGCCATCCACAGATGCCCCCCATAAGTGCCATCCACAGATGCCCCCCCATAAGTGCCATCCACAGATGCTCCCCCCCATAAGTGCCATCCACAGATGCCCCCCCATAAGTGCTATCCACAGATGCCCCCCCATAAGTGCTATCCACAGATGCCCCCCCATAAGTGCCATCCACAGATGCCCCCCCCCATAAGTGCCATCCACAGATGCCCCCCCCATAAGTGCTATCCACAGATGCCCCCCCCATAAGTGCCATCCACAGATGCCCCCCCATAAGTGCCATCCACAGATGCCCCCCCCATAAGTGCTATCCACAGATGCCCCCCCCATAAGTGCCATCCACAGATGCCCCCCCATAAGTGCCATCCACAGATGCTCCCCCCCATAAGTGCCATCCACAGATGCCCCCCCATAAGTGCTATCCACAGATGCCCCCCCATAAGTGCTATCCACAGATGCCCCCCCATAAGTGCCATCCACAGATGCCCCCCCCCCCATAAGTGCCATCCACAGATGCCCCCCCCATAAGTGCTATCCACAGATGCCCCCCCCATAAGTGCCATCCACAGATGCCCCCCCATAAGTGCCATCCACAGATGCCCCCCCCATAAGTGCTATCCACAGATGCCCCCCCCCATAAGTGCCATCCACAGATGCTTCCCCATAAGTGCTATCCACAGATGCCCCCCCATAAGTGCCATCCACAGATGCCCCCCCCATAAGTGCTATCCACAGATGCCCCCCCCCATAAGTGCTATCCACAGATGCCCCCCCATAAGTGCTATCCACAGATGCCCCCCATAAGTGCCATCCACAGATGCCCCCCCCATAAGTGCTATCCACAGATGCCCCCCCCATAAGTGCTATCCACAGATGCCCCCCCCATAAGTGCTATCCACAGATGCCCCCCCCATAAGTGCTATCCACAGATGCCCCCTCCCATAATTGCCATCCACAGATGCCCCCCCCCCCATAAGTGCTATCCACAGATGCCCCCCCCATAAGTGCCATCCACAGATGCCCCCCCCATAAGTGCCATCCACAGATGCCCCCCCCCATAAGTGCCATCCACAGATGCCCCCCCATAAGTGCTATCCACAGATGCCCCCCCCCATAAGTGCCATTTACAGATGCCCCCCCCCCCATAGGCTGGGTAATAGGTCAGTGATAATATCTGATACCGGGAAAGCTGGGTAATAAGTCTGTAATAATATTGTACACCGGGAAAGCTGGGTAATAAGTCAGTGATAATATCTGATACCGGGAAAGCTGGGTAATAAGTCAGTGATAATATCTGATACCGGGAAAGCTGGGTAATAAGTCAGTGATAATATCTGATACCGGGAAAGCTGGGTAATAAGTCAGTGATAATATTGTACACCGGGAAAGCTGGGTAATAAGTCAGTGATAATATCTGATACCGGGAAAGCTGGGTAATAAGTCTGTAATAATATTGTACACCGGGAAAGCTGGGTAATAAGTCAGTGATAATATCTGATACCGGGAAAGCTGGGTAATAAGTCAGTGATAATATCTGATACCGGGAAAGCTGGGTAATAAGTCAGTGATAATATCTGATACCGGGAAAGCTGGGTAATAAGTCAGTGATAATATTGTACACCGGGAAAGCTGGGTAATAAGTCAGTGATAATATTGTACACCGGGAAAGCTGGGTAATAAGTCAGTGATAATATCTGATACTGGGAAAGCTGGGTAATAAGTCTGTAATAATATTGTACACCGGGAAAGCTGGGTAATAAGTCAGTGATAATATCTGATACCGGGAAAGCTGGGTAATAAGTCAGTGATAATATTGTACACCGGGAAAGATGGGTAATAAGTCAGTGATAATATCTGATACCGGGAAAGCTGGGTAATAAGTCTGTAATAATATTGTACACCGGGAAAGCTGGGTAATAAGTCAGTGATAATATCTGATACCGGGAAAGCTGGGTAATAAGTCAGTGATAATATCTGATACCGGGAAAGCTGGGTAATAAGTCAGTGATAATATCTGATACCGGGAAAGCTGGGTAATAAGTCAGTGATAATATTGTACACCGGGAAAGCTGGGTAATAAGTCCGTGATAATATTGTACACCGGGAAAGCTGGGTAATAAGTCAGTGATAATATCTGATACCGGGAAAGATGGGTAATAAGTCAGTGATAATATCTGATACCGGGAAAGCTGGGTAATAAGTCAGTGATAATATTGTACACCGGGAAAGATGGGTAATAAGTCAGTGATAATATCTGATTCTGGGAAAGCTGGGTAATAAGTCTGTAATAATATTGTACACCGGGAAAGCTGGGTAATAAGTCTGTAATAATATTGTACACCGGGAAAGCTGGGTAATAAGTCTGTAATAATATTGTACACCGGGAAAGCTGGGTAATAAGTCAGTGATAATATCTGATACCGGGAAAGCTGGGTAATAAGTCAGTGATAATATCTGATACCGGGAAAGCTGGGTAATAAGTCAGTGATAATATCTGATACCGGGAAAGCTGGGTAATAAGTCTGTAATAATATTGTACACCGGGAAAGCTGGGTAATAAGTCTGTAATAATATTGTACACCGGGAAAGCTGGGTAATAAGTCAGTGATAATATCTGATACCGGGAAAGCTGGGTAATAAGTCTGTAATAATATTGTACACCGGGAAAGCTGGGTAATAAGTCAGTGATAATATCTGATACCGGGAAAGCTGGGTAATAAGTCTGTAATAATATCTGATACCGGGAAAGCTGGGTAATAAGTCAGTGATAATATCTGATACCGGGAAAGCTAGATAATAAGTCAGTAATAATATTGTACACCGGGAAAGCTGGGTAATAAGTCAGTGATAATATTGTACACCGGGAAAGCTGGGTAATAAGTCAGTGATAATATCTGATACCAGGAAAGCTGGGTAATAAGTCTGTAATAATATTGTACACCGGGAAAGCTGGGTAATAAGTCAGTGATAATATCTGATACCAGGAAAGCTGGGTAATAAGTCTGTAATAATATTGTACACCGGGAAAGCTGGGTAATAAGTCAGTGATAATATCTGATACCAGGAAAGCTGGGTAATAAGTCTGTAATAATATTGTACACCGGGAAAGCTGGGTAATAAGTCTGTAATAATATTGTACACCGGGAAAGCTGGGTAATAAGTCAGTGATAACATCTGATACTGGGAAAGCTGGGTAATAAGTCAGTGATAATATCTGATACCGGTAAAGCTGGGTAATAAGTCAGTGATAATATCTGATACCGGGAAAGCTGGGTAATAAGTCAGTGATAATATCTGATACCGGGAAAGCTGGGTAATAAGTCTGTAATAATATTGTACACCGGGAAAGCTGGGTAATAAGTCAGTGATAATATCAGACACCTGGAAAGCTGGGTAATAAGTCAGTGATAATATCTGATACCGGGAAAGCTGGGTAATAAGTCAGTGATAATATTGTACACCGGGAAAGCTGGGTAATAAGTCAGTGATAATATCTGAAAGCGGGAAAGCTGGGTAATAAGTCTGTAATAATATTGTACACTGGGAAAGCTGGGTAATAAGTCAGTGATAATATCTGATACCGGGAAAGCTGGGTAATAAGTCAGTGATAATATTGTACACCGGGAAAGCTGGGTAATAAGTCAGTGATAATATCAGACACCTGGAAAGCTGGGTAATAAGTCAGTGATAATATCTGATACCGGGAAAGCTGGGTAATAAGTCAGTGATAATATTGTACACCGGGAAAGCTGGGTAATAAGTCAGTGATAATATCTGATACCGGGAAAGCTGGGTAATAAGTCTGTAATAATATTGTACACCGGGAAAGCTGGGTAATAAGTCAGTGATAATATCTGATAGCGGGAAAGCTGGGTAATAAGTCTGTAATAATATTGTACACTGGGAAAGCTGGGTAATAAGTCAGTGATAATATTGTACACCGGGAAAGCTGGGTAATAAGTCAGTGATAATATCTGATACCGGGAAAGCTGGGTAATAAGTCAGTGATAATATCTGATACCGGGAAAGCTGGGTAATAAGTCTGTAATAATATTGTACACCGGGAAAGCTGGGTAATAAGTCAGTGATAATATCTGATACCGGGAAAGCTGGGTAATAAGCCAGTGATAATATCTGATACCGGGAAAGCTGGATAATAAGTCAGTGATAATATTGTACACCGGGAAAGCTGGGTAATAAGTCAGTGATAATATCTGATACCGGGAAAGCTGGGTAATAAGTCAGTGATAATATTGTACACCGGGAAAGATGGGTAATAAGTCAGTGATAATATCTGATACCGGTAAAGCTGGGTAATAAGTCAGTGATAATATCTGATACCGGGAAAGCTGGGTAATAAGTCAGTGATAATATCTGATACCGGGAAAGCTGGGTAATAAGTCTGTAATAATATTGTACACCGGGAAAGCTGGGTAATAAGTCAGTGATAATATCAGACAGCTGGAAAGATGGGTAATAAGTCAGTGATAACATCTGATACTGGGAAAGCTGAGTAATAAGTCAGTGATAATATCTGATACCGGGAAAGCTGGGTAATAAGTCAGTGATAATATCTGATACCGGGAAAGCTGGGTAATAAGTCAGTGATAATATTGTACACCGGGAAAGCTGTTTAATAAGTCAGTGATAATATTGTACACCGGGAAAGCTGGGTAATAAGTCAGTGATAATATCTGATACCGGGAAAGCTGGGTAATAAGTCAGTGATAATATCTGATACCGGGAAAGCTGGGTAATAAGTCAGTGATAATATCTGAAAGCGGGAAAGCTGGGTAATAAGTCTGTAATAATATTGTACACTGGGAAAGCTGGGTAATAAGTCAGTGATAATATCTGATACCGGGAAAGCTGGGTAATAAGTCAGTGATAATATTGTACACCGGGAAAGCTGGGTAATAAGTCAGTGATAATATTGTACACCGGGAAAGCTGGGTAATAAGTCAGTGATAATATCTGATACCGGGAAAGCTGGGTAATAAGTCAGTGATAATATTGTACACCGGGAAAGCTGGGTAATAAGTCAGTGATAATATCTGAAAGCGGGAAAGCTGGGTAATAAGTCTGTAATAATATTGTACACTGGGAAAGCTGGGTAATAAGTCAGTGATAATATCTGATACCGGGAAAGCTGGGTAATAAGTCAGTGATAATATTGTACACCGGGAAAGCTGGGTAATAAGTCAGTGATAATATCAGACACCTGGAAAGCTGGGTAATAAGTCAGTGATAATATCTGATACCGGGAAAGCTGGGTAATAAGTCAGTGATAATATTGTACACCGGGAAAGCTGGGTAATAAGTCAGTGATAATATCTGATACCGGGAAAGCTGGGTAATAAGTCTGTAATAATATTGTACACCGGGAAAGCTGGGTAATAAGTCAGTGATAATATCTGATAGCGGGAAAGCTGGGTAATAAGTCTGTAATAATATTGTACACTGGGAAAGCTGGGTAATAAGTCAGTGATAATATCTGATACCGGGAAAGCTGGGTAATAAGTCAGTGATAATATTGTACACCGGGAAAGCTGGGTAATAAGTCAGTGATAATATCTGATACCGGGAAAGCTGGGTAATAAGTCAGTGATAATATCTGATACCGGGAAAGCTGGGTAATAAGTCTGTAATAATATTGTACACCGGGAAAGCTGGGTAATAAGTCAGTGATAATATCTGATACCGGGAAAGCTGGGTAATAAGTCAGTGATAATATCTGATACCGGGAAAGCTGGATAATAAGTCAGTGATAATATTGTACACCGGGAAAGCTGGGTAATAAGTCAGTGATAATATCAGACAGCTGGAAAGATGGGTAATAAGTCAGTGATAACATCTGATACTGGGAAAGCTGAGTAATAAGTCAGTGATAATATCTGATACCGGGAAAGCTGGGTAATAAGTCAGTGATAATATCTGATACCGGGAAAGCTGGGTAATAAGTCAGTGATAATATTGTACACCGGGAAAGCTGGGTAATAAGTCAGTGATAATATCTGATACCGGGAAAGCTGGGTAATAAGTCAGTGATAATATCTGATACCGGGAAAGCTGGGTAATAAGTCAGTGATAATATTGTACACCGGTAAAGATGGGTAATAAGTCAGTGATAATATCTGATACCGGTAAAGCTGGGTAATAAGTCAGTGATAATATCTGATACCGGGAAAGCTGGGTAATAAGTCAGTGATAATATCTGATACCGGGAAAGCTGGGTAATAAGTCAGTGATAATATCTGATACCGGTAAAGCTGGGTAATAAGTCAGTGATAATATCTGATACCGGGAAAGCTGGGTAATAAGTCAGTGATAATATCTGATACCGGGAAAGCTGGGTAATAAGTCAGTGATAATATTGTACACCGGGAAAGCTGGGTAATAAGTCAGTGATAATATCTGATACCGGGAAAGATGGGTAATAAGTCTGTAATAATATTGTACACCGGGAAAGCTGGGTAATAAGTCAGTGATAATATCTGATACCGGGAAAGCTGGGTAATAAGTCTGTAATAATATTGTACACCGGGAAAGCTGGGTAATAAGTCTGCAATAATATTGTACACCGGGAAAGCTGGGTAATAAGTCTGTAATAATATTGTACACCGGGAAAGCTGGGTAATAAGTCAGTGATAATATCTGATACCGGGAAAGCTGGGTAATAAGTCAGTGATAATATCTGATACCGGGAAAGCTGGGTAATAAGTCAGTGATAATATCTGATACCGCGAAAGCTGGGTAATAAGTCTGTAATAATATTGTACACCGGGAAAGCTGGGTAATAAGTCTGTAATAATATTGTACACCGGGAAAGCTGGGTAATAAGTCAGTGATAATATCTGATACCGGGAAAGCTGGGTAATAAGTCTGTAATAATATTGTACACCGGGAAAGCTGGGTAATAAGTCAGTGATAATATCTGATACCGGGAAAGCTGGGTAATAAGTCTGTAATAATATTGTACACCGGGAAAGCTGGGTAATAAGTCAGTGATAATATCTGATACCGGGAAAGCTGGGTAATAAGTCTGTAATAATATTGTACACCGGGAAAGCTGGGTAATAAGTCAGTGATAATATCTGATACCGGGAAAGCTGGGTAATAAGTCAGTGATAATATCTGATACCGGGAAAGCTGGGTAATAAGTCAGTGATAATATCTGATACCGGGAAAGCTGGGTAATAAGTGTGTAATAATATTGTACACCGGGAAAGCTGGGTAATAAGTCTGTAATAATATTGTACACCGGGAAAGCTGGGTAATAAGTCAGTGATAACATCTGATACTGGGAAAGCTGGGTAATAAGTCAGTGATAATATCTGATACCGGTAAAGCTGGGTAATAAGTCAGTGATAATATCTGATACCGGGAAAGCTGGGTAATAAGTCAGTGATAATATCTGATACCGGGAAAGCTGGGTAATAAGTCTGTAATAATATTGTACACCGGGAAAGCTGGGTAATAAGTCAGTGATAATATCTGATACCGGGAAAGCTGGGTAATAAGTCAGTGATAATATTGTACACCGGGAAAGCTGGGTAATAAGTCAGTGATAATATCCGATACCGGGAAAGCTGGGTAATAAGTCTGTAATAATATTGTACACCGGGAAAGCTGGGTAATAAGTCAGTGATAATATCTGATAGCGGGAAAGCTGGGTAATAAGTCTGTAATAATATTGTACACTGGGAAAGCTGGGTAATAAGTCAGTGATAATATCTGATTCCGGGAAAGCTGGGTAATAAGTCAGTGATAATATTGTACACCGGGAAAGCTGGGTAATAAGTCAGTGATAATATCAGACACCTGGAAAGCTGGGTAATAAGTCAGTGATAATATCTGATACCGGGAAAGCTGGGTAATAAGTCAGTGATAATATTGTACACCGGGAAAGCTGGGTAATAAGTCAGTGATAATATCCGATACCGGGAAAGCTGGGTAATAAGTCTGTAATAATATTGTACACCGGGAAAGCTGGGTAATAAGTCAGTGATAATATCTGATAGCGGGAAAGCTGGGTAATAAGTCTGTAATAATATTGTACACTGGGAAAGCTGGGTAATAAGTCAGTGATAATATCTGATACCGGGAAAGCTGGGTAATAAGTCAGTGATAATATCTGATACCGGGAAAGCTGGATAATAAGTCAGTGATAATATTGTACACCGGGAAAGCTGGGTAATAAGTCTGTAATAATATTGTACACCGGGAAAGCTGGGTAATAAGTCAGTGATAATATCTGATACCGGGAAAGCTGGGTAATAAGTCTGTAATAATATTGTACACCGGGAAAGCTGGGTAATAAGTCAGTGATAATATCTGATACCGGGAAAGCTGGGTAATAAGTCTGTAATAATATTGTACACCGGGAAAGCTGGGTAATAAGTCTGTAATAATATTGTACACCGGGAAAGCTGGGTAATAAGTCAGTGATAATATCTGATACCGGGAAAGCTGGGTAATAAGTCTGTAATAATATTGTACACCGGGAAAGCTGGGTAATAAGTCAGTGATAATATCTGATACCGGGAAAGCTGGGTAATAAGTCTGTAATAATATTGTACACCGGGAAAGCTGGGTAATAAGTCAGTGATAATATTGTACACCGGGAAAGCTGGGTAATAAGTCAGTGATAATATCTGATACCGGGAAAGCTGGGTAATAAGTCAGTGATAATATCTGATACCGGGAAAGCTGGGTAATAAGTCAGTGATAATATCTGATACCGGGAAAGCTGGGTAATAAGTGTGTAATAATATTGTACACCGGGAAAGCTGGGTAATAAGTCTGTAATAATATTGTACACCGGGAAAGCTGGGTAATAAGTCTGTAATAATATTGTACACCGGGAAAGCTGGGTAATAAGTCAGTGATAACATCTGATACTGGGAAAGCTGGGTAATAAGTCAGTGATAATATCTGATACCGGTAAAGCTGGGTAATAAGTCAGTGATAATATCTGATACCGGGAAAGCTGGGTAATAAGTCAGTGATAATATCTGATACCGGGAAAGCTGGGTAATAAGTCAGTGATAATATTGTACACCGGGAAAGCTGGGTAATAAGTCAGTGATAATATCCGATACCGGGAAAGCTGGGTAATAAGTCTGTAATAATATTGTACACCGGGAAAGCTGGGTAATAAGTCAGTGATAATATCTGATAGCGGGAAAGCTGGGTAATAAGTCTGTAATAATATTGTACACTGGGAAAGCTGGGTAATAAGTCAGTGATAATATCTGATACCGGGAAAGCTGGGTAATAAGTCAGTGATAATATTGTACACCGGGAAAGCTGGGTAATAAGTCAGTGATAATATCAGACACCGGGAAAGCTGGGTAATAAGTCAGTGATAATATCTGATACCGGGAAAGCTGGGTAATAAGTCAGTGATAATATTGTACACCGGGAAAGCTGGGTAATAAGTCAGTGATAATATCCGATACCGGGAAAGCTGGGTAATAAGTCTGTAATAATATTGTACACCGGGAAAGCTGGGTAATAAGTCAGTGATAATATCTGATAGCGGGAAAGCTGGGTAATAAGTCTGTAATAATATTGTACATCGGGAAAGCTGGGTAATAAGTCAGTGATAATATCTGATACCGGGAAAGCTGGGTAATAAGTCAGTGATAATATCTGATACCGGGAAAGCTGGATAATAAGTCAGTGATAATATTGTACACCGGGAAAGCTGGGTAATAAGTCAGTGATAATATCAGACACCTGGAAAGATGGGTAATAAGTCAGTGATAACATCTGATACTGGGAAAGCTGGGTAATAAGTCAGTGATAATATCCGATACCGGGAAAGCTGGGTAATAAGTCTGTAATAATATTGTACACCGGGAAAGCTGGGTAATAAGTCAGTGATAATATCTGATAGCGGGAAAGCTGGGTAATAAGTGTGTAATAATATTGTACACCGGGAAAGCTGGGTAATAAGTCTGTAATAATATTGTACACCGGGAAAGCTGGGTAATAAGTCTGTAATAATATTGTACACCGGGAAAGCTGGGTAATAAGTCAGTGATAACATCTGATACTGGGAAAGCTGGGTAATAAGTCAGTGATAATATCTGATACCGGTAAAGCTGGGTAATAAGTCAGTGATAATATCTGATACCGGGAAAGCTGGGTAATAAGTCAGTGATAATATCTGATACCGGGAAAGCTGGGTAATAAGTCTGTAATAATATTGTACACCGGGAAAGCTGGGTAATAAGTCAGTGATAATATCTGATACCGGGAAAGCTGGGTAATAAGTCTGTAATAATATTGTACACCGGGAAAGCTGGGTAATAAGTCAGTGATAATATCTGATACCGGGAAAGCTGGGTAATAAGTCAGTGATAATATCCGATACCGGGAAAGCTGGGTAATAAGTCAGTAATAATATTGTACACCGGGAAAGCTGGGTAATAAGTCAGTGATAATATCTGATAGCGGGAAAGCTGGGTAATAAGTCTGTAATAATATTGTACACTGGGAAAGCTGGGTAATAAGTCAGTGATAATATCTGATACCGGGAAAGCTGGGTAATAAGTCAGTGATAATATTGTACACCGGGAAAGCTGGGTAATAAGTCAGTGATAATATCAGACACCGGGAAAGCTGGGTAATAAGTCAGTGATAATATCTGATACCGGGAAAGCTGGGTAATAAGTCAGTGATAATATTGTACACCGGGAAAGCTGGGTAATAAGTCAGTGATAATATCCGATACCGGGAAAGCTGGGTAATAAGTCTGTAATAATATTGTACACCGGGAAAGCTGGGTAATAAGTCAGTGATAATATCTGATAGCGGGAAAGCTGGGTAATAAGTCTGTAATAATATTGTACATCGGGAAAGCTGGGTAATAAGTCAGTGATAATATCTGATACCGGGAAAGCTGGGTAATAAGTCAGTGATAATATCTGATACCGGGAAAGCTGGATAATAAGTCAGTGATAATATTGTACACCGGGAAAGCTGGGTAATAAGTCAGTGATAATATCAGACACCTGGAAAGATGGGTAATAAGTCAGTGATAACATCTGATACTGGGAAAGCTGGGTAATAAGTCAGTGATAATATCCGATACCGGGAAAGCTGGGTAATAAGTCAGTGATAATATCTGATAGCGGGAAAGCTGGGTAATAAGTCTGTAATAATATTGTACACTGGGAAAGCTGGGTAATAAGTCAGTGATAATATCTGATACCGGGAAAGCTGGGTAATAAGTCTGTAATAATATTGTACACCGGGAAAGCTGGGTAATAAGTCAGTGATAATATCTGATACCGGGAAAGCTGGGTAATAAGTCAGTGATAATATCTGATACCGGGAAAGCTGGATAATAAGTCAGTGATAATATTGTACACCGGGAAAGCTGGGTAATAAGTCAGTGATAACATCTGATACTGGGAAAGCTGGGTAATAAGTCAGTGATAATATCTGATACCGGGAAAGCTGGGTAATAAGTCAGTGATAATATCTGATACCGGGAAAGCTGGGTAATAAGTCAGTGATAATATCTGATACCGGGAAAGCTGGGTAATAAGTCTGTAATAATATTGTACACCGGGAAAGCTGGGTAATAAGTCAGTGATAATATCAGACACCTGGAAAGCTGGGTAATAAGTCAGTGATAATATCTGATACCGGGAAAGCTGGGTAATAAGTCAGTGATAATATTGTACACCGGGAAAGCTGGGTAATAAGTCAGTGATAATATCTGATAGCGGGAAAGCTGGGTAATAAGTCTGTAATAATATTGTACACTGGGAAAGCTGGGTAATAAGTCAGTGATAATATCTGATACCGGGAAAGCTGGGTAATAAGTCTGTAATAATATTGTACACCGGGAAAGCTGGGTAATAAGTCAGTGATAATATTGTACACTGGGAAAGCTGGGTAATAAGTCAGTGATAATATCTGATACCGGGAAAGCTGGGTAATAAGTCAGTGATAATATCTGATACCGGGAAAGCTGGGTAATAAGTCAGTGATAATATCAGACACCTGGAAAGCTGGGTAATAAGTCAGTGATAATATCTGATACCGGGAAAGCTGGGTAATAAGTCAGTGATAATATCTGATACCGGGAAAGCTGGGTAATAAGTCAGTGATAATATCAGACACCGGGAAAGCTGGGTAATAAGTCAGTGATAATATCTGATACCGGGAAAGCTGGGTAATAAGTCAGTGATAATATTGTACACTGGGAACGCTGGGTAATAAGTCAGTGATAATATCTGATACCGGGAAAGCTGGGTAATAAGTCTGTAATAATATTGTACACCGGGAAAGCTGGGTAATAAGTCAGTGATAATATCTGATACCGGGAAAGCTGGGTAATAAGTCAGTGATAATATTGTACACCGGGAAAGCTGGGTAATAAGTCAGTGATAATATTGTACACCGGGAAAGCTGGGTAATAAGTCAGTGATAATATCTGATACCGGGAAAGCTGGGTAATAAGTCAGTGATAATATCTGATACCGGGAAAGCTGGGTAATAAGTCTGTAATAATATTGTACACCGGGAAAGCTGGGTAATAAGTCAGTGATAATATCTGATACTGGGAAAGCTGGGTAATAAGTCAGTGATAATATCTGATACCGGGAAAGCTGGGTAATAAGTCTGTAATAATATTGTACACCGGGAAAGCTGGGTAATAAGTCAGTGATAATATCTGATACCGGTAGCTGCGTAATAAGTCAGTGATAATATTGTACACCGGGAAAGCTGGGTAATAAGTCAGTGATAATATCTGATACCGGGAAAGCTGGGTAATAAGTCAGTGATGATATCAGACTCCGGGAAAGCTGGGTAATAAGTCAGTGATAATATCTGATACCGGGAAAGCTGGGTAATAAGTCAGTGATAATATCTGATACCGGGAAAGCTGGGTAATAAGTCTGTAATAATATTGTACAACGGGAAAGCTGGGTAATAAGTCAGTGATAATATCAGACACCGGGTAAGCTGGGTAATAAGTCTGTAATAATATCTGATACCGGGAAAGCTGGGTAATAAGTCAGTGATAATATTGTACACCGGGAAAGCTGGGTAATAAGTCAGTAATAATATTGTACACCGGGAAAGCTGGGTAATAAGTCAGTGATAATATTGTACACCGGGAAAGCTGGGTAATAAGTCAGTGATAATATCTGATACCGGGAAAGCTGGGTAATAAGTCTGTGATAATATCAGACACCGGGAAAGCTGGGTAATAAGTCAGTGATAATATCAGACACCGGGAAAGCTGGGTAATAAGTCAGTGATAATATCTGATACCGGGAAAGCTGGGTAATAATTCAGTGATAATATCAGACATCGGGAAAGCTGGGTAATAAGTCTGTAATAATATTGTACACCGGGAAAGCTGGGTAATAAGTCAGTGATAATATCAGACACCGGGAAAGCTGGGTAATAAGTCAGTGATAATATCAGACACCGGGAAAGCTGGGTAATAAGTGTGTAATAATATCTGATACCGGGAAAGCTGGGTAATAAGTCAGTGATAATATCAGACACCGGGAAAGCTGGGTAATAAGTCAGTGATAATATCAGACACCGGGAAAGCTGGGTAATAAGTGTGTAATAATATCTGATACCGGGAAAGCTGGGTAATAAGTCAGTGATAATATCAGACACCGGGAAAGCTGGGTAATAAGTCAGTGATAATATCAGACACCGGGAAAGCTGGGTAATAAGTGTGTAATAATATCTGATACCGGGAAAGCTGGGTAATAAGTCAGTGATAATATCAGACATCGGGAAAGATGGGTAATAAGTCAGTGATAATATCTGATACCGGGAAAGCTGGGTAATAAGTCTGTAATAATATTGTACACCGGGAAAGCTGGGTAATAAGTCAGTGATAATATCAGACACCTGGAAAGCTGGGTAATAAGTCAGTGATAATATCTGATACCGGGAAAGCTGGGTAATAAGTCAGTGATAATATTGTACACCGGGAAAGCTGGGTAATAAGTCAGTGATAATATCTGATAGCGGGAAAGCTGGGTAATAAGTCTGTAATAATATTGTACACTGGGAAAGCTGGGTAATAAGTCAGTGATAATATCTGATACCGGGAAAGCTGGGTAATAAGTCTGTAATAATATTGTACACCGGGAAAGCTGGGTAATAAGTCAGTGATAATATTGTACACTGGGAAAGCTGGGTAATAAGTCAGTGATAATATCTGATACCGGGAAAGCTGGGTAATAAGTCAGTGATAATATCTGATACCGGGAAAGCTGGGTAATAAGTCAGTGATAATATCAGACACCTGGAAAGCTGGGTAATAAGTCAGTGATAATATCTGATACCGGGAAAGCTGGGTAATAAGTCAGTGATAATATCTGATACCGGGAAAGCTGGGTAATAAGTCAGTGATAATATCAGACACCGGGAAAGCTGGGTAATAAGTCAGTGATAATATCTGATACCGGGAAAGCTGGGTAATAAGTCAGTGATAATATTGTACACTGGGAACGCTGGGTAATAAGTCAGTGATAATATCTGATACCGGGAAAGCTGGGTAATAAGTCTGTAATAATATTGTACACCGGGAAAGCTGGGTAATAAGTCAGTGATAATATCTGATACCGGGAAAGCTGGGTAATAAGTCAGTGATAATATTGTACACCGGGAAAGCTGGGTAATAAGTCAGTGATAATATTGTACACCGGGAAAGCTGGGTAATAAGTCAGTGATAATATCTGATACCGGGAAAGCTGGGTAATAAGTCAGTGATAATATCTGATACCGGGAAAGCTGGGTAATAAGTCTGTAATAATATTGTACACCGGGAAAGCTGGGTAATAAGTCAGTGATAATATCTGATACTGGGAAAGCTGGGTAATAAGTCAGTGATAATATCTGATACCGGGAAAGCTGGGTAATAAGTCTGTAATAATATTGTACACCGGGAAAGCTGGGTAATAAGTCAGTGATAATATCTGATACCGGGAAAGCTGGGTAATAAGTCTGTAATAATATTGTACAACGGGAAAGCTGGGTAATAAGTCAGTGATAATATCAGACACCTGGAAAGCTGGGTAATAAGTCAGTGATAATATCTGATACCGGGAAAGCTGGGTAATAAGTCAGTGATAATATTGTACACCGGGAAAGCTGGGTAATAAGTCTGTAATAATATTGTACACCGGGAAAGCTGGGTAATAAGTCAGTGATAATATCTGATACCGGGAAAGCTGGGTAATAAGTCTGTAATAATATTGTACACCGGGAAAGCTGGGTAATAAGTCAGTGATAATATTGTACACCGGGAAAGCTGGGTAATAAGTCAGTGATAATATCTGATACCGGGAAAGCTGGGTAATAAGTCAGTGATAATATCTGATACCGGGAAAGCTGGGTAATAAGTCAGTGATAATATCAGACACCTGGAAAGCTGGGTAATAAGTCAGTGATAATATCTGATACCGGGAAAGCTGGGTAATAAGTCAGTGATAATATCTGATACCGGGAAAGCTGGGTAATAAGTCAGTGATAATATCAGACACCGGGAAAGCTGGGTAATAAGTCAGTGATAATATCTGATACCGGGAAAGCTGGGTAATAAGTCAGTGATAATATTGTACACTGGGAACGCTGGGTAATAAGTCAGTGATAATATCTGATACCGGGAAAGCTGGGTAATAAGTCTGTAATAATATTGTACACCGGGAAAGCTGGGTAATAAGTCAGTGATAATATCTGATACCGGGAAAGCTGGGTAATAAGTCAGTGATAATATTGTACACCGGGAAAGCTGGGTAATAAGTCAGTGATAATATTGTACACCGGGAAAGCTGGGTAATAAGTCAGTGATAATATCTGATACCGGGAAAGCTGGGTAATAAGTCAGTGATGATATCAGACACCGGGAAAGCTGGGTAATAAGTCAGTGATAATATCTGATACCGGGAAAGCTGGGTAATAAGTCAGTGATAATATCTGATACCGGGAAAGCTGGGTAATAAGTCTGTAATAATATTGTACAACGGGAAAGCTGGGTAATAAGTCAGTGATAATATCAGACACCGGGTAAGCTGGGTAATAAGTCTGTAATAATATCTGATACCGGGAAAGCTGGGTAATAAGTCAGTGATAATATTGTACACCGGGAAAGCTGGGTAATAAGTCAGTAATAATATTGTACACCGGGAAAGCTGGGTAATAAGTCAGTGATAATATTGTACACCGGGAAAGCTGGGTAATAAGTCAGTGATAATATCTGATACCGGGAAAGCTGGGTAATAAGTCTGTGATAATATCAGACACCGGGAAAGCTGGGTAATAAGTCAGTGATAATATCAGACACCGGGAAAGCTGGGTAATAAGTCAGTGATAATATCTGATACCGGGAAAGCTGGGTAATAATTCAGTGATAATATCAGACATCGGGAAAGCTGGGTAATAAGTCTGTAATAATATTGTACACCGGGAAAGCTGGGTAATAAGTCAGTGATAATATCTGATACCGGGAAAGCTGGGTAATAAGTCAGTGATAATATCAGACACCGGGAAAGCTGGGTAATAAGTGTGTAATAATATCTGATACCGGGAAAGCTGGGTAATAAGTCAGTGATAATATCAGACACCGGGAAAGCTGGGTAATAAGTCAGTGATAATATCAGACACCGGGAAAGCTGGGTAATAAGTGTGTAATAATATCTGATACCGGGAAAGCTGGGTAATAAGTCAGTGATAATATCAGACATCGGGAAAGCTGGGTAATAAGTCTGTAATAATATTGTACACTGGGAAAGCTGGGTAATAAGTCAGTGATAATATCTGATACCGGGAAAGCTGGGTAATAAGTCAGTGATAATATCAGACACCGGGAAAGCTGGGTAATAAGTGTGTAATAATATCTGATACCGGGAAAGCTGGGTAATAAGTCAGTGATAATATCAGACACCGGGAAAGCTGGGTAATAAGTCAGTGATAATATCAGACACCGGGAAAGCTGGGTAATAAGTGTGTAATAATATCTGATACCGGGAAAGCTGGGTAATAAGTCAGTGATAATATCAGACATCGGGAAAGCTGGGTAATAAGTCAGTGATAATATCTATCTATATCTAGCACAGATCATATGGCTACTAGCTAACATGCATTTGGGCTGTAGTGATTTATTGTTTTTGCTGCACAGAATGGGTTTGTAACACAGGTTTTATGTGTAAAAGTGTATTAGAATGCAGGACAGCCACAAGTTACTACATTAGTTCACTAGCATTGGTCAGTGGTCACTGAGTGATTCCCCAGCAGGGGGATGGGCTTTACATACTCTGCAGGCTCCAGAAGGATGACTCATCCACATGAACAAGCACCAAGGACTGAGCTCTCAGGCTGAGTCATGAGGAGGCGTGGCCTTCACTCAACTGCCTGAGCCAAACCAGGAAGTTATCAGGACATTTACTGCTGGTAAGATTGAAAAAGCGAAGTGGGACAACTCCTTTAAGCTAAACGTCGTTTCGGCGTATTGCCGCATCCGACGTTTAGCTTTTTCTGAATGGTTACCATGGCTGCCAAGACGCTAAAGTCCTGGCAGCCATGGTAAAGTGTAGCGGGGAGCGGGAAGGCAGCATACTTACCGTCCGTGCAGCTCCCCGGGCGCTCCAGAGTGACGTCAGGGCGCCCCAAGCGCATGGATCACGTAATCGCATGGGACGTCATCCATGCGCATGGGGCGCTCTGACGTCATTCTGGAGCGCCCGGGGATCCGCACGGACTGTAAGTATACTGCTACCCCGCTCCCCGCTCCTACTATGGCAACCAGGACTTTAATAGCGTCATGGCTGCCATAGTAACAGTGAAAGCATTTTGAAGACTGATCCGTCTTCAAATGCTTTCAGTTCACTTGCGTTTTTCCGGATCCGGCATGTAATTCCGGCAAGCGAAGTACACGCCGGATCCGGACAACGCAAGTGTGAAAGAGGCCTTAGACAGCCTCCCGCCCACACCTCGCCCACTTTCTTAGACCTGGCGTGAGCAGGGAGACGTCACAGACTGCGGCGCAATCTTCACCTGAAATACGCCTAATAAAGGCATATATTTAAGCTTAGTAATGACTGTAAGGAATATCTTATTCTCTTCCCTAACGGTGTGTCCCTTAACACATGATTTCAGTGGCCAGCTTGAATTAAGCCTTACCGTTACCGGGAGAATGAATTAGATGGAGACCAAAAACACGTGTCTTTCTCTGATCCATTCTGGTTTATTCACAGCTGGCAAACAGTTTTAATAGAGGGGGTTGAGCTTCCTTTACATCCAATCATATGTTAGCATTAGTATTTGACCAATAGTATGGTCACACATAAGCTCTGCATTAACATCATAGCTGACTCCTAGTAACAGCATTTGACCAATCAGGTATATACACATAGGCTAGCAAGTACTTGAGTCAGATGTCCTTTTATGGCTAGAAGGCTGTTCATACTTTCAACATGTATGGATTTCATGAAACAGTTTAAGGAAGTGTCTCACATTCCATAGGGGGGAGGGAGGTTTTGTAGTGCACTAACCAAATGTAATACACGTGGCTAAATGAGACAAAATGGAGTCACATATATCCCATCAAATCCCCTCTTAGAACCTTATATATATACCTTATACTATATGGTTCTTTCTCTGCTCTTCCTTGGTTTGCTTATAAGCCTTTAGGTATTCCATATACCCTTCAGCAGTATAATCCTGAGGTTTTGTTGAGGTTGTGTTTGCCTCTTCTACCTCTACCGGAGTATAGAGGAATGTTGAGTGTACCCCTCTTTCGGCCACCTTTTGACATATGGCTAGAAGGGAGGGCGCACACTACAGACAACAGCAGAGACCCACTATTGCAGCGACCACGGCGAGTACCACTCCTAAAACATATCTTATTTGACCAAAGTCAGGTATTCAGCCAAAAAGCCAGTCCCACCAACCTTGGTCAACATCCTGTTTTATATGTTTCCTCATCTCCTCTAATTGGCCTATTTTATCTTTTATTCCACGGGAGTGATCTGATAGATTGAAACAACACATCCCTGCGAACGCTGAGCATCCTATACCATGTTGGAGCAATAAATAGTCAATAGTTGCCCTATTCTGCAAGATAGCCTTTTCATACGATTGTATATCCAGCAGCATATCTTGCAGAACTGCACTAGTGACATTTATCTGTTTTATCATAAAACAGGCAAGTTTTGATATTGTCCTGTGGTTATATATGGCCAACCCTGGTACCCCTATCAAAGATACCCCTAAACTCATATATTCTGATCTAGAGAGGAGATTCACATTATAATCACAATTTTCTGGTAACTGTAGGGAAGTGTCTCTCGTGTGTCGTGTCTGCATTGCTGGGAATAGTGGTATCATTGCTAATGTCAGCCTGGCTATTGTACAGGGTCCCTCTGTAATATTGGCCGGTATGTATGTGTAACTAGTATTTCCACAGGCCAATACCCATCCTGCTGGTAGAGGTACATGTTTGTCTAGGGATGGTACTGTTTTAGTAATATTACATTGCATATTTTTTCCTGATATTATCTTTTTACAACTACCTAAATCTCTATCACAAATATTTGGCTTAATCTTATTCTGCATTTTTGCTTGTATGCAGGGGGGCAATAGTGTCTCATCACAGGTGAAGTTATAACATATTTCTGCTGCTGTGACAAGACCTGTAATTACTTCTATCATATTACTCTGCAGATTCTCATATGTAGGACAGTCATAACAAGCATGATAAGGATTTACATATCCATATTTAACATCATGATCCTCCAAGTCTGTGTCGTTCCATTGGGAACGTAGGAGCTCCGTCCATACGTCTAGTGGGGTGGGGACTGCTACCAGACATGTCTCCAAAATGTTAGATGCCGATAAAGTGGTTTGGAGACAAAAGTCAGTTAAGTTCAGAGTTTTGGCCAGGTACAGCCATAAGTTCTCCTTTGTCTTGCATAGACTGTCTTCCCCTCTGCATTCTGTTCCCAGGTATATCTGTCTGTTCCACAGCCATGGGACAGTAAGTAGGAGACACAAAATTACAATTATTAAGGCACTACATCTCAGCCATCTCAAGGAATTTCCCGACTGCGTCATCTCGTTGGGGGTCAAGGCTGTCTGCCTCCGTTAGTACCCCTTCTGTATCTTCTTCGAGGTCAAGGCTGTCTGCCTCCGTTAGTACCTCTGGGCCTCGTTGGAGGTCAGGGCTGTCTGCCCCCGTTAGTACCTCTCTTTTCTTCACCAACTTAATCCTTGTGGCGTGGATCCACGTGGGCGATTGTTCAGTGAGGACCGCTGTTCTGGTGATCGCGACTACCTCGGTGGGTTGTCCGTAGGTGAAACTTCCTGGTTCCTTTCCCTTCTTTAAGATCTTGATCATCACCTGGTTGCCTATCCGGAATGGACGGGTTGATTCCTGTGAAAGAGAAGGAGACTTACAAGCAACTTTTTCTTCAGTTTTACTGAGGACTTTGATCAGATTAGTACTTCTCTCTGATCAGGTCCAAGTCCCCTTCCTGCACCACCAGGGGGCGTCTTGCCCATGGTGTGGGGAAAGGCCTACCCATGAGTATCTCAATGCTGTTTATGTCCTACTCTGTGGAATGTCCCACTCTGTGGAAATGTGCTACTTAAAATGGAAGCACTGTGTTGGGGTGTTGGGGAATGCATAACTTCCCCTCTTCGCAGACTAATCCTATCTCAGGATTTTTCTGCAATACTGGATAACACCAGTCCTGCTGTTCCTGTTCAGTGACATACCACTGAAGATCAGTAAGTATTTGCAGCATCTCAGGGGTTGGAGATGCCAAACATGGCATCTCCCAATGGTTATACAACCTGTGAGGTTGCTTTTGGCAACTCACTTCGCCATCTTAACTGCCAGCGCATTGCCCTGTGAGACATGATCCTTACCATCTGCTGCCGTAAATCCTCTCCTCTGCCAGATCATACCATGGTCCCACACTACCCCATGTGTGTACCTACTATCAGTATGAATGGTGACAGGTCTATCAGCATGTAGAATACATGTCCTAGTGAGTGCAATAAGCTCAGCTGCCTGCTGTGTTGAGTGTGGATGCCCTTGAGTAGGCCTACAACATCATGAGTGGTGTGCAAAATGGTGTAATGTCACATTGTGAAAGAATTTGCCGACTCTACCATCATAGCACAGGCTGCAAGAGAACGCAGACATGCCGGCATCCCCTGGACAGAGGTGGGCATTACCTTTGAGAAAAACACACAAGGACGCAACTTGCCTCCGTTTTCTTGTGTCAGTACACCCGCCATGGTTTTACAATTTTGGCGTGCAAACATGTGGAAGGGCATATTATAGTCAGGGAGGCCCAGCCCTGGACTCGACATGAGCGAACATTTCAGATAATCAAATGCATTGTACATTTCAGAAGACCATTTAATCAAATCTGGATTTCCATCCAGAGTGGCTTGCCTCAAAACATTGTCAATAGTGGGAGCAACCAGTAATCCATTGTCTACCGTTTATCATACCAAGGAAAGATAACATTTCTTTCTTGGTGTGCGGGGCGACCAAACCCGCAATAGACTGGACTCTTTCTGCGCTGATTCTCCGTTCACCTTTTGTGAGGACAAAGCCCAAGTATTCAACCTGCATTTTACACCATTGCATTTGCTTAAGTGTCACTTTGTGACCACATCCTGACAACCATTATAACAGTGATAAACCATCCTGAATGCTGGCCTCCGCTGACATGCTACACAGTAATAAATCATCGACATATTGCAGCAGCACAGAACCTTGGGGGGATGTACCATGACTCTAACATCGCTCG